>NW_017306413.1:81869-97195 GCF_000935625.1 Nanorana parkeri | reverse complement strand
TAGTTTACTATACAATTCTCTTGGTACACCATCGCTTTCAGGTTAACTCGAAAAGAAAATTTCAAAATATGTCACTAAAATTCACTTCACGCTCCATTTTAAAACTGCAAAACGGAAATTGCTGAAAGAACGGCCTCTGTTGCTTCTTGCTTACAATCAGGCTGAACTATTTTCCATTTGCAACGTGCAGAATTGATTTTTAGAATTTGATTGGACGTTATGAAAAGACTGACAATACCTCCTGCAAATGGTTTGTTAAATGAAGTCTGTTGAAATGTAATGTGTCACCAAAATGGGAGGCGTTCCTAGAGAATTATATTGTCAACTACATTAAAAGTCCATCATTAAAAAAAAAATGTATATAAAATCTGGAGAATATGAAAATACTTATAGGACATTCTAAAAGAAAGTTTCTACTACTACTTGCTACTTTAAAAAAGAACCATCCAAGACAGGGTTTGCATACCTCTATTAATGAAATGAATTTTACATGTAGTTACCACTTACCACACTTTACACAACAATTAAAAAAAACAAAACACACCCTTCAATAGTCGAACGTACTATCAAATGAGGACTCAAGCTGAGTCGTTTAAAGTAACCAAATTTAAGTATTCTGATTAAACAAATTTCTTTTTGGCATAAACACTGTGATTGCTGTGGAAAAATTGCTGTCAATTTGAAATCAATTTCTTATCTAAATGTGCAATGTTTGAAAGGCCTGTGCGCACAATGTAATAGGCAAGAAATATGTAATTATCTTGTGAAACAGGTGTGATTAGCGCGCTGTACCAAGAGTATGCGGACCAGTAAATGTAGAGCAACGTAGGAGGAGGTGTTGGTTCCCTACTAATTACACGGTACAATATTGAAAAGATAATTGTTAGCCAATTGTCAGTCCGTATGAATGAAACTGCACCTCTAGGCAGTGGAAAAAACGCTCTTGACAACCGAAAGGTGTGACTGACCTGTTTAAGTGCATGTGCACACTGTGCTTTCTATATGGGGAATTTCAGAGGAGCGGCTATGCAGAAGAATAGCCGAGCCTTTACTGCATTTTCACTTTGTATTGAAATGAATTGTGTTAGTTTCAGTGTTAAACAGATGGTCAAAATATATTTATTCAGTTGTGTCTGCCAAATGCATTAAACATGCATCCAGACTTGTCCTGGTCTAGTTTGCATTTCATTTTGCATAGAAGCCCAACTCTACTTAAATAAATAGATAAATAAATAAATAAAAATCAATTTCCCACAATGACATAAAATTTAAAAAAATCATATTTTGCTGTAATATTCACTCTCCTCTCCATTAATGTTCTTGGAGAATCTGTGCTTCGTCATGGTGCTCCGATGGCCTTCTGGGTTGACAACTCCCAGCGTCATTCAACCTATTTCGTGTGAGCCCCAGACATCATGGATGCACCCCCTGGGTGTACATCATCATGGCGCCCTGAACTCACATTATAATGCTACAAGGAATTAAAATACATTGGTGCCGCCCTTTGCATCATTCAATAACCACCCACTGCTGGAAGGAAGAGGGCACCGCTCGTCATGTGACCCAAGAGGAGATGGAAGGAAGAGGACTCCGCTCGTCATGTGACCCAGGAGGAGATGCCTGGAAAAGGCATATATAAATATTGTATATACCGTATATATATATATGTATATATATATATATATATAAGTATTGGGAAGAAGGGGGGGGGATCTTTGTTTTCAACCTGGATTTGGGCTTTAATGTGTGCAGATCCTGCTTATGAAGGTATTACAACCCATGTTATTAAATCGCCAGGTGTAGGCAATGCAAATCTATTTCAGTGGCATAGTTACAGATGTAGCCCTGGGGACACATTTACCAATAATTATAGTCACAATATTTTTGCCATTTGTTCTTATAAATCTGCCTTTTTTTATTCAATTTCTTACAAAAAAATAGTGTGTGATAATATTTTATAAACCTTGTTTCTATGTAAAGTTGGAAGGTACATGTGTACATGGGGGTAGCCATGTTTGCCCATTGCAAACAGAGGCCTTACTTTCTGCTTTATAGTGCTACACAGTGGTATTGATTCGCTGTCCTTCTCAAAAAGTAGGTCTGTGAGTTGGCCAAGTCACCGAAAACAATGCGCAGCGGCGTGACTTAATAACATCTGTGTATGGGTCCAGTTTGAAGTAGATTTAAACTCTAATTAAATAACATTCAATTTGTTAAAGCACTGTCTATAATAATAATTTGCTTTTGAGGTCTCTTTGCAGCCACTTCCTGTCTACATGCATACACTTCATGGCATTTCTCCACGCAGGTTTCATGAGGGTGAGAACAGTGGACCGTGCCTGCTTAACCAGTGTTGAAACAGCGATGTGCATGGGGACAAAGCAGGATGAGAGGCAGGGAGAGAGTGTGGTCACTTATAACAGGAAGTGACTTAAGAAGGACATGCATGGCAGGATCACCAGATATTATTTTAATAAATGTGACTTTGGAAATGATACAATTATCCATTCACTGGAGTTTCTGTAGGTTTAAATAAAGGATCCAGCAGGGCATGACTGACACCATTCCTTGATGTAAAAGCCAGGAGGGAGTGGAGAGAATGTTCCATAGGCAGCGCCAAGGAATATAAAGGGTTAGGGGGCTTATCCACCCTTCCAGCATACACCCAAAACCGATTTATCCTTTAAAGATCTGCTGAGACTTCACATAAATGTCTCCACATTTATTAGCAATATGATGAATTGCAGATCTTGTTCTTTTATGTTTTATTAGGTCATGGTGGTGGCCTACCTATGCAGTGAAAATCAAATTCCAAGGAAGAATGTATCTTTTTTACCATTTATAATTCCATCTTAATAGCATAGTACAGCCATCTGCATTCACCGGTTTGATGTGTAAGTACAAGAAAGACAAAGGATATGAGCGCTGTATAGAGCATTATTACCATTTGAACAGCCATTTCAGCTGCCTATCACTGCCAGTCTAGTGAAAGAAGCTTGCTATCTCCCCACCCCCACTTTTTTTTTGTTTGACTTTCTATGTTATGCTTGACATGGGAACATGTTTTTATAGATAATGGCATGCAAATTCTTTAAAGGTAGACATCAGTCACACACCAGAATTCATCTTTGCCGTTCTTTTTTTTATTCTGGAAGTTGTTGAGTACACCTATTTGGTATATCGAGTCCACATAAACTGGTGGTCTTGGAACAGGTTATCTGGAACTGTTGGTTCTCCTTTACAAGGGTTCCCAACTACACCCATGAATCTATTCGGGTCGGCTATTCTGCTCGGTACCTCTAAAAGGTAGCGAGCAGAATAGAAAATAAGTGACATAAATGGGAAAAAAAAATTTGAAAAATTATTTAAAACATGTAAAAAAAAATAGGAAAATTTAAAAAAATGAAATATTTCAAAGAAAAGAAAAAAACAATCTAAATAATTTTTAAAAAACGACGCACGCCGACCCAACTGCACGCGACAAACTCCCGCTGCATAATGAAGCATCTGACAGATGCCGGCAAAATAAAAACAATTGAGTGGAGCTAGCTGTGACATCACCGCTAGCTCCGCCCAACTGTTTCCTATTGGCCGGCACCTGCCAGAATCCTCTCGCAGGTCCCGGGCCAATAAATAACAACTGGGCAGAGCCGGCCGTGACGTCACGCCTAGTTGTTATTGATTAATGACAGATCAGTGTCCCCAGGTAATTTGGGGATACTGATCTGTCATTACAACTGGGCGGAGCCAGCCGTGAGATCACGGCTGGCTCCGCCCAGCTGTAATTTGCGTGGAGATCGGTCGGCTACGGCCGACCTTTCTCCGTGCTTCGCCTGTCACTACTATGGGTTCGGCTCGGCTGAGCTGCTTGGCTGCCTTCGGTCGCTGTATGGGCTACAGTGAATAGCCTGTACAGCAGCCCTCCGGTTAGACTTCGGTTAGGGCTCTGGCGGCCGAAGTGAGCCAAAGGATCAGCCAAAGCTACTGCTGGATTCTTCGGCTCGTTAGTGAATAACCCCCTTAGTTTTACTTTGCATGTCTCTTCTCCCAAAATCCTGACCACCCAGCAATGTTTTATTTTTTCCCCTTTACTTCTGCTTTAAACCTGAAGATGAAGGGGGCGTGCCCCTGAAACGCGTAGACCATTCGAACTCACAGGGGCAGAGGACCTTTGATTTGTTTCATTCTGTGAGACTCCCGCTGCCAGAGGTTTCCATTGAATCGCCTTTTACATGCTTTTATTGATCGGCCCTTTTGTGAGTATAATTTCAGCTGTGTTGCCGTACAAATAAATTACTTTTTACACGATGGAGGCGCTCTGTTTTGCTTTGTACTTCCCTGATATTCAAACCAATGCATAGGAAAAAAGCACTGCTCCTCCATGGCTTCAGTAGGAGAAAGACAGCCGGGTGCTCGCCGGCAGGAGTGTGTGCTCGCTCTAATCAAACAGGCATATAGTAAAGAAAGAATTCGGCCGCACTCTGTTCCACGCTGAATCAGTTTATTAAAAATTTGTCCGTGACATTGACTGAGGTCCACCCCCTCTCAAAAGTTTTTTAAGTTATTTCAAATGCTAATTAATTCACGTACAATGGGTGTCCCTTGTGATCTTGTACTGGACAGGAAGTTCAGGGAAGCTGAGCTGAGAGAGCTGTTCAGAAACATGATGACTGTAAGTACTTGGGCAAAAATGTAAAGAAATTATTTGCTGCGCAATGTATATTTTTTCGATCTGGATTCATAACTTAACGAATTGAGAGTTTTATACTACTTTAATGATACAGAAGTTTCCATGCAGGTGCAGTAGCCCACACTGCGTCACAGCCATGTGATCAAGCCCTACAATTCAACGATTGTGCTTAGACATGCTCTTAAAATCATCTTTCCCAGATTCTTCTCAGCTCCACCATATGAAGCTCTGAGTACCTCCTGGGGTTAAGTAGGACCGCACACCTAGAGCCAGGCCTGTTTAAACCTTGGTGAATATAAACAGTGAGATCTAAGCTTTTAAAGCACATAGGGAGGCACAATTACTGACCCTGCCTGCTACCTCTGGGTGCCTCGTTAGTGAAAAAAAAACTGGAATTACAAAAGACAAGCAGTGAGGGATGACTTCCTGTTGGGAAGGTTCACTCAAATGCTCCTTGTCAAACACTTATGGCGAGTGGTAATAAATTAGATCAAATTATTTCACCGGCTTCACTGTTATTATTTTTTTGTTTCTCTGCCTTCAAGCAAAGACTGATTAAATGACAGCAAACTTCCACTTTTTATACAACTTCAAAGCATATTTTACAGGAGGGGGGAAGAAAACCCCTAACCTTGATTCGGTCCATCTCTACTTGCAGAATTCACCTCACTCATAAATTTCAGATGAATGCATACTCTGTAGACGTTGATGGATTTATTAAAATGCTTCTTGATTGTAGAATTATAGTTTTGTTGGGGAGGTTTTTTTATCTTCTTCGTTTTTGCAGCCAAATACAAACTATGCTAATTAAACATTTGCAAGAATTGTGGATTTACAACAGATCTCCCAGCAGCGTACTCCGTTTTGTTCACATAGTTACATAGTTACATATAGTTACATAGTATTTGAGGTTGAATAAAGACATTAGTCCATCAAGTCCAACCTATTAGGATCTCATTCTAGGAGTACCCGTACCCCTGTATATTACGGTCCCTTAAGAAATCGTCCAAAAGTTTCTTGAACAATTCCACATTCTTTGCTGAAATCACTGTCTGTGGCAGTGAGTTCCAGACCGCAAACACGGAAATATCGCTGTTAACACCCTCCCCGATGTCATTAATAAATAAGTTGAACAATATGGGACCCAGCACAGAACCCTGAGGCACACCGCTCATTACACTAGCCCAGTCTGAAAACGTCTAGGTTTTAATGAAGTATTGCTAAGTGGGGTTGCAAGAGTATGAATATACTATTTACGCCTGAGACATTATCTGATAAAAGGAATATTAGTGTATTGTAAGGAGCGAATAAAGAGTATATAGCAGCTCTGATAGACATAGAACATCACTTTACCTCTATACAGAAAGTGAAAGGTTTGTGAAAAGGACACCACCCACATTCGTATTCCCAAACTCATCGGTCCCATCCAATAGGTTGGGTGCCTGTGGATCTTGTCATGCTTGTAACATTGTAGATTTCTGGCAACAGTGGCAGGTGCCACCATTGGAGGGGTGACACCAAATTGACTGGCAGTGATTTTGGTGTCACCCTTTCTGAAAAGTCGAGCACTCGGTCATTGACCGAGAGCCCGACAGTGTCAGGAGAGAGGAGTGAACGTCACCTCCTCTCTCTGCCAGTGTCCATCACCAAGATGGCCACCGGCAGGCATCAATAGGGTGGCCGCACATGTGCGATGACACCCGGAGGGGTGTCGCCCGGTCTGCGCTCTGGGTGACACCCGGGCTCGGGAAGCCCCTGTCTGGGAATAAACTTTTTTACATGGAGGTCCTGGCTGTTGAGTGCGGCTTTACATACAGCTATAGAGAAAGGAATTTGCTCCTTGGGGGGACAAGCTCAGAATGAACAGTCTGCACGGATGTGTGCAGGGTATGCTGACAATGTAGCATAAACAATACATGTTCCATTTACACCTTCGCATTTGGGTAGTGCATGTGTTAGAGCAGGGGTGCCCACAATTTTTGTGTTAAGATCTACTTTTCAAATGACGAGCTACATAAGAGCTACCAATGAAAAAGAAAAACTCCCTCGCTCTCTCTCTCTCCTGGCTGTCTCTCCTTGCTCATCCTCCTGGCTGTTTCTCCTCGCTCATCCTCCTGGCTGCCTCTCTTCGCTCATCCTCCTGGCTGTCTCTCCTCACTCTCTCTCCTGGCTGTCTCTCCTTGCTCATCCTCCTGGCTGTCTCTCCTCGTTCATCCTCCTGGCTGTCTCTCCTCACTCCCTCTCCTGGCTGTCTCTCCTCGCTCATCCTCCTGGCTGTCTCTCCTCGTTCATCCTCCTGGCTGTCTCTCCTCGCTCAACCTCCTGGCTGTCTCTCCTCGCTCTCTCTCTCTCCTGGCTGTCATTCCTAGTTTTTCCTCCTGGCTGTCTCTCTTCGCTCTCCTGGCTCACCTTGCTGTATTTTGCAGCAGGCTGTGTAAACTAATATTCTTTGATGCAATACATAGCACTTCAACCACCAGTATCCACCAGAAAGGTGTCAGGGAGCTTGGCTCAGCAGACTCAGGCTAATAGGTAATCATGTGTGCACAGCTAAATAAATATACCAAAATGGAATAAAGGGGCCGCCATTCCCACCCTTCCTGATCTACCAGCATCAGCTTTGAGAGCTACTAGTAGATCACGATCTACCTAATGGGCACCCCTGTGTTAGAGTGATGTACAGCAATGCATGTTACATGTGTTTTGCATTATGGTGCCATTTATTTTGAATGACACTTTAAACCAAGGGTGGGCAACTCCGGCCCTCCAGCAGTTGTGGAACTACAAGTCCCAGGAGGCATTGCAAGACTGACAGTTACTCCCAGAGGTAAAGGCATGTTGGGATTTGTAGTCAAAGCACAGCTGGAGGGCCGGAGCTGCCCACCCCTGTTCCAAGCCTATTGGCCTATAATAAAAAAAACATTTGCTTGAGAAGCTGTATGAAGGTGTCCTTAGCCATCTTCTGATTGTTTATAACAACTGCTGAACAGGGATTAATACCTTCCCACTGGAGCATTGAATATATACATCACCCCAATGTATGCATATATGCCCATTGTCCATGCTCCCAGAATAGTGACTGAGCTATTGCCTTCAGCTCCTGGTCACTGTTTATAATCAGGAGCCGGTGGCATGGGATCCTGATCATAAGACCAGTGTGGCAGCCAGTCACAGCGATCACATGATCGGTAAGTTCGCCTCCGTCTCCTGACATTCATAGGCCCTTACAGGGTCGGTGGTAGCCTGTGCCGAGGGGTTAAAGGTAGACTAGCAACTTTCAATAAGTCCCAACACCTGATATGCACATGCTTGTTTCAGGTCAGCGACTCAATGTTGGAGCATGCTCATTCATAAAACCATCAGCAATGGCAGCTCCCTTATTTCTACTCTGACTGCTTTCATTTAAGGTTCCCATACATCATACACATATGCACTGTTTCAATCCACACTGTAAGCGCAGTAATCCGCAACCAATCAGAGTTTACTGATGTGAGACAACTACAAGTTAAATCGGTTGTAACGGCTAATCCACTTTGCTCACGGCAGTGAAGATCACTTGATCATGGTTTCTAACTCTGTGGGTGTATGCCAAGGATTAGAATGGCGTACAATATCACATAAAATATTGATGTCAGTGGGTGAAATATGTTTCTTTTCAGAAAGGGAGAGTGAATGGCAATCTAGTGAGCACAACACATGCTCTGGGAGGTTGAGGGAAGAAATTAGCTCTAATTCACAAATGCTCAAAGCATGTTTTTTTTTATTTTTATGAGAGGATCTACTGAATTTAGCCCACAGGTTTTTACTTCTAAACATTTTACTAACCGTTGGCTGGCATTGGCAGTCTGTTTGATGAGAAATGCAATAAAAGAGACATTTCAAGTGATGATTAAATAACATTTGAAGTGGTGGTAAAATAGCATTTTAAGGTGGCGGTAACAACGTTTGTGGTGGTGATAAAATGATTCATGAGATAAAATACTGAGAAATTGAGGCTTCTAAGCTAGCCATACACAAGTAGATTTAGCTTTGTTGTTAGCACTTCTGCCTTGCAGTACTGGGGGTCTGTGGTTCAAATCCTGGTCAGTTCACTATGGGATCTATTCACTAAGCTGCAGTAGGCAGCCGAGTGAATGACCGACCTAAAGCAAAGTGAGCCGAACGCTGTTCGGCTATTCACTTCAGGCTGGTACGGCTGATTTCAGCCGTATATTGGCTGAAATCAGCCGTACATCGGGTGGCTTTGGGTCGGCCGAACATGCTCAGCATGTTCGGCCGACCTGAAGTGCAGAAGGAGTTCGACTCAGCCAATCCAACATCTGGATCGGCTAAAAAGTAGAAAAAAATAAATAGTAACCGATTGTGCGGAGCTAGCAGTGACAGCTAACTCCGCCCAACTGTTTTCTATTGGCCGGCGGTTCTGCTGCTGTCAAAAAAAAAGAATCTTTCCCAGGCGCTCCGGGAGTCTCCCGCTCCCAGCCGCCAAGGAGAGAAACACTGCTTTTTCTTTTTTTTTCTTTATTATTAAAACAAAAAAAAAATTTGGCCATAGAAATGCATTGCTAGATTCCTATTGGCTATAATTCAATTTGCAATAGCCAATAGCAAACTAGCTATTGTACCCGCCCTCTGCTGCTGTCAATCAGTAGTGGTGGACCTGATGGAGAACTGCAGCAGAGGGCAGGTGCAATGCTAGTTTGCTATTTGCTATTGGAGTTTGCATTTTCTCCCTGTGCATGAGTTTCCTACCACACTCCAAAGCCATGCTAGCAGGTCAATTGGCTCCTGTCTAAACCGGCTCTGTTTGTATGTGAGATAGGGACCTTAGCTTGTAAGCTCCTCAAGGGCAGGGACTGATGTGAATAAGCAGTATGTAAAGAACTGTGCAAATTGTTGGCCCTATACAAATACCTGTAATATATAAATAAATCACTGGATTCGTCCATCCTTGCTAAATGGTGTGGATGGGGCATCTGCTCTGCCAGCTATTATCTTCTGAATACTTGACCAGTGACTGTAACGTATTGGATGGACTCACTGTTCAACCAACAATTTTCCATCCTGCTCTTTATTCTTCAATCAACTTTTGTTGAGCCCAGTGGTGCTGATAGGGCCAGCCATGGCTGAAACTATAGCCGATTCCTGCTAAATTTGCTAAAATTCAAGCCGTGTATGGCTTCGTTAAAAGAGAACTATGAGGTAACATTTTTATACCATAGTTCTCTTAAGGGTCATGGGAGGACAAATACTAACATCCTCCCAAGACCCAAAGCTCAGTATATAGCGAGCTATTGCCTGCAATATACTGAGAGCCAGCTGTGCCCGCCCGTCCCCATCCATTTTTCCATACTCAGTGCTGGAGGATCAGTGATGGGAGGGGGGAATCCCTGCAGGGATCGGTGACTAACAGTGATTAGTACGTAGCCCCGTCTCCTCTATGCGACTACGCGGCCGTACGCCCCCCCTACGATCACCTCAAGTGCAGGTCCGTAAGGGTGCGTGTTTCCTGGCTCGGACGCAGACACGATCCATCCTGTCAGCGTACCCGTACACTTAACCGCACCCACACGGACGTGCAGGGCGGGTGAGTGTAGGGGGGCGTATGGCCGCGTAGTCCCATAGAAAAAGGACGGGGGCTGCATACTAATCACACGCAGCACCTATCTTTCCCGGGAGCTGCCCTATACGGCCTTGCACGCAGCACCGAAATTCAAGCTGCGGTTGGTGCTGTAGGAGCCACCTAGCTTGACAAAGGTGAATTGAGATATCAAAGGAGCAGATTTTACTGCCTGTAGAAACTGGCACTCGATACAGGGTCCATCCATTAATCAGTTAATAGGCTTTCGAAATAAACTGATATTAATGGATGGACCCCGTTTTGAATGCCGGTTTCTACAGATTTATCAACCTCAGTCGTAGGTGGAAGCTTCGGGCACCTGCAGCAAAAGATGTGTGAGTGGCTCCATATTTTCTTACTACCGTTTTACTGTGCATAAGCACTAAAAATAAAACCTTAGTTGGGCTGATAAAATGACTGATTTGTGTGCATCTGGCCAACTGTCCATGTCCAGTATGTATGTGTATTGCTCAAAGGAAGTTGTGTGAACCTTGAATTGGTAATGAAAAATCACGTCACCCTTCTACGGTTACCTTTTAAATTCCAGCATGTCAGGAATCGACACCAGGTAAATGACTGGATGTAATTCATTCAATGGCACTGACCTGACCCCAGACACTTACCAGAATCGGTGTCTCCAGTACAAACCAGTTCAATCCATCCTGTGTAGCTTTCCTATAAACTAGAACTTGTCTTTCAGCTCCAGTCATAGATCGTAAGAAAACACTCTACCTGCTCAGATTACAATAAAACCAGTGCTCACAACTCTACAAAGGAGGGTGACAGAGTAATTGTCTGTTTGTTATGCCGACTCTGTTGTAGTTTAGCTAAAATAAGCTTTATAGCCCGCAGGGGTGACAAGACAATATACTCACACAACAAGATACTTTCCAGATGACTGAAGCCAATCCAGCTCTCTAATACCTCCCTATATACAGTAGTTAATTCCTCTTTTCCCTGAACAATTGTATTGTAATTAACTGGAACCAAAGTCATAGTTCAGGCTATAAAACATAAAAGACACACTTACATTGCACAAGCTTTTTATGGGCGCTTTCTTAAAAGTCGAGCACTAAATTCTGCAATTAGTTTGCTTATTGTCTTCTTTTTTTCTTTTTTGCAATGAAATTGCTGCTATGTGAAGCTGCCAAGAGTCTGGCATAGATGCTCGGTGGTGCCATTTACTTGTGACATCACTATGGACATGTATTTGAAAGCTGCTGTGACTGCCATTGAGCACTCTGATTCTATTGGTCATTTAAACTAGAGCGTGTGTTTTTTTTTTCATGTGTTTTTAGGCGTTTTTGTTTTAGCCAATGGAATACAAGTGACTAACATTTGCTGTGCAGCCCTGGGGGGTCCCTGGTATGAATCCTGGTCAGGACACTATCTGCATGAAGTTTGCATGTTCTCTCGGTGCTTGCATGGGCTTCCTCCCTTACTCCAAATACATTTTGGTAGGATGATTGGCTCCTGTTTAAAATTGGCCCCAGTATGTGAGATAGTGACCTTAGATTGTAAGCTCCTTGAGGGCAGGGACTGTTGTGAATGTATAGTATAAATATCAAGTGAAGTATATTGTCCCAATGTGGCCAGATTATTATGACCACTTGACGTTTGTAGGCAAATGAGTTATAATTAGCTATAATTTCACGCTGAAGTTGCTAGAGGGCCAGACCATTATAAATAGGGAAGCCGGTTGTTTACCACAACAGTAGAAGTGATTTGTTTATGAAGATACGGGTAAACAACGCGATTTAACAGCCTTTGAACGTGGGATGATTGTTGGCGCTCTGAGCCATGGAGCGAGTATCAGCAAAACAGCAGAATTCGTTAAATGTTCAAGAGCAGCTGTTGTTAAAGTGTTTAAAGACTGGACTGTCAGCCGAAAATCTGGGTCTGAACGTGCGAATTGTGGCCGTCAGCGACTAGTCAATGTTAGGGCAGAACGGAGAGTGGCAAGACTGGTACAAGACAACAGAAGGGCAACAGTGCAGTGTCAGATTCCTCGCATCACCTTTCAACATCTCGTGGAGTCACGAGGTGGCCCAACGAAGTCATCTCGTGGAGTCATCTCGTGGCCCACCGAAGTACTGATGGGGTGGTCATAATAATCTGGCCACTCAGTGTATATATAACAAGAGACTTTTGGGGTTTAATGAAGTGTCATAGTCAAAGCACAAATACCGTATATACTCGAGTATAAGCCGAGATTTTCAGCCCATTTTTTTGGGTGAAAAGTGCCCCCCTCGGCTGGGAGAACGTACAAACACCATGCTGTGTCCTGGTCAAACCTGGATTCGAACCGGGGGGGGGGACCTCAGTGCTGCCAGGAAGAAGTGCTAAGTTGAGAATTATATGAAAGTTATGGACAGGTCTGGGAGGCAATTACAAGGCGATCTTATACACGTTGTTGCGCATCGTGCATAGGGAGCCCATCATTTCAATGGGCTGCTCTACGTGCGACAAAGAAGCTCATGCACCTTTCAGCGCAATGAGCTTCCTGCATTTTTTAACCACGCAATATTCATGCATTTGTCATGTGTTTTGTGTGCGACAAACGCGCATCTTGCTTAGAGCACACACAGATTCTAGAGATTTTGGGCACATTCAAGAGCAACACAAGTATAAATGGGGGGCTGTGATGGCCTTAAATTCACTATTGACTTGTAGAAGAATTATTAAATCCCAGTACTGATGTCAGTGGGGTCACAAGGGGGGCACGGGGGGTGCGGCCTGCACCCGGGCGACACCAAAATGACTGATAGTCAGCTCCGGGTGACACCCAGCCTCGGGACGCCCCTCACTGATGTAATGGCTTAATAGCAGATTGTGACCTCTATGCTGACCACAAAGATATAAAAAAAAGCATTCCTTAGTCACTAGTCAAAGTTGGCCATACACTGGTAGATTGCCATACGAATGTTCATGTGAAAAATCTCGGCAGAACATTCGATAATGCCATCAGAGACTTGACCAATGTTGTTTTTTGTTTCATTTTGGAATGAATGGTGCTTCCCGAATGAAACCACATTCACTCATTTCCAATTTATTTGATTTTTTTTGCTGTTGCTATGGTTGAAAACTATTGTCAATTTGACCCCATTACCTCTTAGAAAATTGAATGAACGTTCCAAAAACACATTTTTTTATAAATGAAATTCAACTGGTGTATGGCCAGCATGTGAGGAAATACAAGGGAACTGACTCTTCTCATAATGCATGCTTTCTTAGCTATAATTCTACAGATAACTCATAAAACCAAATGTAATTAATTTTCCTTTTAAGACCAGAATTCTAAGATATCATTTATTGTTAGGTCATAAAGCATAAAGGTGTTTATTTAAATGCCACGTCAGCAATTTTATATGATATAAAGAATGCCTTGATTGTTATGTTTATTTTCTTCATAAAATAAGCCTCCTCTATTTATCTTATCTGGGGTAAGCCTTGCTATAAAACCTCCTATATATCTTATATATACCTCAATGTTTCTAGCCGCAGCTGACCTATTCTTACAGAGTTCCCAGTCAACGTCTCATTCACCCATTTGAACTCTTCAAAGCTCATCCAGACTCCATAAAGGGATACGTCTGGTTTTATGAATGTATAGCAGACCACACATCGAGGATTCTGGGAATAAACTTGTTTTTATGATCAGATTAAGGAGCTCTCTTCTCCATGCTCCAACGTGTAGGAACCCAGACAAAGAATTTGCATTAATCACTCGGAAGACCCGTAAAAATTACATGTAATGATGGGCTTTTAAGTCCGGCAATGTCTCCTATGCCTCCAAATCTCTGGTGAGGTAGAGAACAACTGTTTGCATTATCCACACAGCTTTCCCAGATTCTCCTTACTTGTACAATCCCTAGCCAAAAAAAAAAATTTTCTTTTCTAAACCGCTTCAGAATGGATGTTCCCTGATCTGCTCCGGCTCACCATCCTGACACCTTTTGCTGTGGTCCTGATCCCCCCAAAGGAGTGGGAAAGCCTAGAAATCACAGAGGCCCCTATGGTGGGAGAAGGGGGGTGTTACAGCACCTTTGTAAGCTAGTACATTTGATCGGGTGGCTCTACAGCCTCCCAGATCACTTGTATTCAAAAAGACCTCCTCCTGCTGTAAAAAATGATGCCAAGACCAAGACTGCAGCAGCAGCCATGGTCTTGGGGTAACCAAGTACTGGTAAGTCCTATGGTCCTTAAGTGGTTAAAGGATAACTAAAACGAAATAACAAAAATATAATATAGTGCAGCTTACCAGACCTTAGATGTGGTGGCTGCATTAGTTTTCTTTTCTCAGGCAAAGAAATACCCATTGATCTTACCAGAAATGCTGTGTCTTAGTCACTTGGAAGCAGAAACAATGTTACCTTTCCTCTGTAAACTACTAATGTCCCTACCTTTCATGTAATGGAACAGAACAAAGGCAGGCATGTTCAATATCCAGCCTGGGCGACAACCATGGCTCCCTTCATGGACACAGTGGAGGAGTGAATGTAGCAATCCAGGGACAGGGAATATCCAGCCTGGGCGACAACCATGGCTCCCTTCATGGACACAGTGGAGGAGTGAATGTATCAATCCAGGGACCAGGAATATCCAGCATGGGTGACAACCATGGCTTCCTTCATGGACACAGTGGAGGAGTGAATGTAGCAATCCAGGGACAGGGAATATCCAGCCTGGGTGACAACCATGGCTTCCTTCATGGACACAGTTGAGGAGTGAATGTAGCCATCCAGGGACAGGCAGTGCATTTTCCGCAGGATCACCAGGTGAAAATAAACGTGGAGAAAGGAAACTAATGCAGCCCGCACGTCTAAGAATTGGTAAGCTACAATATTCAGTATTTCATTTGTGTTTTGGGGTTTAGATACTCATCAAGGGGGGCTCTGATGTGAAGGGGGACTCTGATGTAAACGAGGGGGAGGGCTCTGATATGAAATTGAGGCTCTAATGTAAAGGGGGTTAACTTATTTGAAAGGGGGGCTCCTGATGGGAAGTGGGAGCTTCTGA
>NW_017306413.1:49199-81697 GCF_000935625.1 Nanorana parkeri | reverse complement strand
TGCTCTGATGTAAAAAGGGGTCTCCTGATGTGAAGAGGGGAACATATGATGTAAAGGGGGCTCTTGATTCGAAGAAGGACTCTGATATGAAGGGGGGCTCCAATGTAAAAGTTGGGGAGGATTCTGGTATGAAAGGGGGGCTCTCATGTAAAGGGGGAAAGCTTATGTGAAAGAGGGGATCCTGATGTGAAGAGCGGAACATCTGATGTAAAGAGGGCTCTTGATCTGAAGGAGAACTCTGATATGGTGGCGGTTTCTGATGTAAACGATGGTGAGGACTCTGATATGAAAGGGGGACTCTGATGTGAAGGGGGAGGAGGGGGACTCTCATATGATAGGGGGCTCAGATGTAAAAGGGGGCTCTTATGTAAAAGGGGGTCTCCTCATATGAAGAGGGTAACTTCTGATGTGAAGAGGGCTCTTGGTTGGAAGGTGAACTCTAATGTGAAAGGAGGGGCTTCTGATGTGAATGGAGACTCTGATGGGAAAGGGAGGGGGGACTCCGATAGGAAAGATGGGCTCTGATGTAAAGGGGAATCCTATGTGAAAGGAGGGGCTCCTGATGTGAAGGGGAACTCTGGTGGTAAAGGAAGGGTGGGGGGGGGGGGGGATTTGAATGATTATTTTGCATACTTTTAAAGGGTGCCATGACTAAAAAAAGGTTGAGAAATGCTGGTGTAGATGATGGGGGCTGAGCAACGCACATACAAGGGCTGATTTAGACCAGAGCCAATTACCCTACCAGCATGGCTTTGGAGTGTGAGAGGAAACTGGAGTACCCAGAGGAAACCTATACAAGCAACGGAGAACGTACAAACACCATGCAGTGTCCTGGTCAAACCTGGATTAGAACCGGGGGGACCTCAGTGCTGCCAGGAAGAAGTGCTAAGTTGAGAATTATATGAAAGTTATGGACAGGTCTGGGAGGCAAGATTTTAGGCAGACGTATAGACTATAGTTCCATGATGGTGCTCACATGCTTGAGTATCAGTCATGTGATCTGAAGTAAAAGGGCCTTGAGGACATTAAGCGGATCTGTCTCTCCTGCGAGTCTCCTCAGTGGAGTGATTGGCCTCAGTGATCTCTATGAGGCCATGGGGCACAGTGATCTCTATAGCCACATGGGGCACACTTTCATACATATACAGTGTGTGGTGATCCATTTAAGACCAGGTAGTTCTGTGTGTACAATAAATGATGATTTTAGTATAAATATAAAAATTCACTTGTTTCCACAACAAGGAACGGAATGTATATTTTGTTCAACAAACACAAAAAGAACCAGTGACATTGTTTATTGTTTAGGAATTTTTCTTATCCTTTCCGGCATTTAATTGGAATTTGGGCTCATTTTTGTTGAGGTTTTATACTCCCTGACCCCTTTCGTGCATTGAGTTCTGTGGTGATGTGAGGCTCGGTGATCTCCGGGATGTATACGACTTTAGTGATCTATATCAGCATTTATCAACCTTATTTTATTCACGGAACACTTCAAAAGAATGCAAAATCTCAAAGCGCCCCAATCTAAAATTTAAAAAACGTAAATGTAAAAATGCAAAAATCCATACTAGACCCGTATCCCAGATAGGGGTCTGGTATAGATTTTAAGGAAAGACCCCAAGCAAAAGCAAAACAAAAAAATGGCATTCCCCCTTCACATGAGAGCCCTCCTTCAAATTAGGAGCACCACTTTTACATCAGAGCCCCCTTTACATTAGGAACCCCCTTCACATCAGATTCCCCCTTTATATTAAGAGCCCCCTTCACGTCAGAGTCCCCCTCTTTAACATCAGAAGCCCCCCTTCACAGCAGGAGCCCCCTTTTCACATCAGGAGCCCCCTTCACATCAGGAGCCCCTTTCACATCAAAAGCCTCCTTCACATCAGAAGCCCTCTTTCACATCAGGAGCCCCTTTCACATCAAAAGCCTCCTTCACATCAGAAGCCCTCTTTCACATCAGGAGCCCCTTTCACATCAAAAGCCTCCTTCACATCAGAAGCCCTCTTTCACATCAGGAGCCCCCTTCACATCATGAGCCCCCTTTTCACATCAGCAGCTCACCTTCACATTAGGAGCCTCCTTCACATCAGGAGCCCCATTTCCACATGAGAAGCCTCCTTCACATCAGGAGCCCCCTTTCCAGATTAGAACCCCCCTTTTACACCAGGAGCCCCCTTTCCAGATTAGAACCCCCCTTACACCAGGAGCTGCGTCTGTGGCAACATGGTACAGGGTGGGAGGAAGCATAGGCCTGGATGGAGGAGAACTACCCTCCTTTTTTATAATGGATCCCACCCTCCCTGGATTAGCATGATTCATTTCCACAGGGCTGGCAAACATTTTAAGGCACCCCTGAGGAAGCCAGAAGGCACCCTGGTTGAGAAAGGTTGATCTATATTGTATATTGTAACATAAAGATCTCTATGATAACATCGCACTCTCTGACATGACTTTAAGGTGCAAGAGGTTCAATGATCACTGTAGCAAAATCAGGTTTTGTCAACGTTATTGTTCATGATTCCAAGAGTAGTCATCTCCCTCATCCCATAGATATCATACCACTATATAGTTATGCAGTCAAGCAGATTTACCATTTAAAGGAGGACTCAGCTTAAAATAAAAGCTGCCAGAAAATGTACATTATATGGTCATGTGCTCCTGCAGTAAAGATTTGGAATTAGTTCCTTGCAGCAGAGCACAGATCCCTAATCATGGTATTTTGTTGATGGCTGAATGCACACTGTTGGGTCCAACTGAATTGTGTATAACGGTTAGTTTGTGACTACAGCACATTATTTCACCAATTGTTGTAATTGTAGACTGCAGGCTGAAACCTGGTAAAACAAAGCTTCCCTTGCACTGGGGATACACCCTGTACTGCAAAGGTTAACTGCTCAATTTTGTCTAGGGGTATTTACCTAATTCCTGCTCCCCCCAGCAGTTTGCACTCACCTGTCTCCCCTCCACTCTGGTTTGTGGACTGTCCCTCGGCATCCAGGACTATTGGACCTTCATTGCATGTAATAAACGTCTGTGGACCTCCAACTTCCGGTGTGTAGGGGGGAAGAGGCTGCGGGCGCTGGTCTTGGAGCCGGCAGCAGGGGGATCAGGTAAGTAAATAACTTTTACAAAGGTCCCCTAGATAAATCTTTTCTTTAATTGTTGGGACTCGTGGGAGCCCTGGGCTGAGGGATTACTCACCTGCATCCAAAGGCAATGAATGAGTTCCCTCTCTGCCCCCAGGCCTCCTGCTGAACTAATGGGGGCCAGGTTCAGTACAGGAGGGCTGGCTCTACTCCATTATCGGTGGCCTGATTCCCAAGATAAGGTCTGTTACCTGTTTTTCCATTTGTAGCAGTTTTGTTTTGGAGTTCTACTTCAAGTGAAGAGTAGCTTAACTTACAAATGACCCAAATCCTAATAGTATGCAGTGTAGATACTGTATATGTATTGTGACAGGACCGTGCCGTGTCACTGTGGTGATTGCTGTGTTTGGCACCCAGGACTCTCTGCCAGAGGGGCTGAGAGGGTCCAGAAAACATATACAGGTGAAACTCAAATAATTAGAATATCGTGCAAAAGTTAATTTATTTCACTAATGCAACTTAAAAGGTGAAACTAATATATGAGATAGACTCATTACATGCAAAGCAAGTTAGTTCAAGCCGTGATTTGTCATAATTGTGATGATTATGGCTTACAGCTCATGAGGTGCGACATGATACCGTTGCTGAGCCAAATCTTGCTGGAAGATACACCCTGTTTATGTTTGTTTGCTGAAAAGAAGCAATTTAAGTTGTGCTATTTGGAAGAGAAAAAGTTGCTACCGGTATGTTCCAAAACGGCCTGGCTAAGGATCCTTAAATACCCTAAATGTTACAGTATCCTATTCTTGGAGTTTTTCTGTTCATTTTTGTGGTTGAATCCTCTATCTAAGGGGATGTGGCAGAACTTTTTTAAATTCCCATTTTCTAAAAAGAAAGAAAAAAGTCTTACAATGAAGTTTGCTGCTTTGATCACCACACCAGGACACTTATAGACCCTTGTCAGGCCTTGCGCAGGGTGACAGATGGCTGACAAGCACTGTGTGGCACTTCGAGCGAGCTTCTTTTTCTTCAAGCCTTTCTTTCCTTTCAGGTACCTACTTGCCGTTAATTGCTAGGCAAAATCCCTTAAATTGCCAGCAAATCCATGACTTCCTTTTACAAAGGACGCTGAAGCCAAAGAATCCTTTCTCTTTGCAACGAGTGGGCTTGTCTGTCTTCTCCACAGTGAAAATTAAATTCAAAGCCTAGGTGAGGAGGTGTGTCTGCCTCTCCAGTCTCAGATTGATAATTAAACTTTGCAGAGACACTTGGAAGAATATTATGACACATTATGCTTGGTTAAAAGTACTGCAAAATTTCTCAGGGACCAAAAAGATGACAGGTCAGAGTTTATCAAATGAAAGAACAGGTGCGTTATACACTGCCTGGCCAAAAAAAAAAAGTCAACACCTGGATTTAGCTAAGCAAATAGGTAGGAGCTATAGTGATTGATTCAGTTGCTCAGGTCAAGTATCAGCAGCGTTATGTGCCCAAAAAATTAGGTCAGCTGCCTACCTGGATATACTGAGGGACCAGGTTTTTCCATCAATTTATTTTTTCCTCCCTGATGGCACATTGGGCATATTCCAAGATGACAATGCCAGGATTCATCGGCCTCAGATTGTGAAAGCGTTAGACATCATTGTCACACATGGATTGGCCACCACAGAATCCAGACCTTAACCCCATTGAGAATATTTGGGATGTGCTGGAAAAGACGTTACACAGAGGTCCGACTCTCCCATCATCACTACAAGATCTTGGTGAG
Source organism: Nanorana parkeri (assembly GCF_000935625.1). Classification (NCBI taxonomy): domain Eukaryota; kingdom Metazoa; phylum Chordata; class Amphibia; order Anura; family Dicroglossidae; genus Nanorana; species Nanorana parkeri. The sequence continues at coordinate 76,843 of NW_017306413.1, read as the reverse complement.
AAATGAATGCAACTAAGGATGGAAATAAATGTTGTGACATTGCATAAGATTATTGAGACTAAGTATGCAAAGATACCGGTATTTCATTATTGAGTACGAGTACCGATATTTTTTTTCCCGGTACTCCTGGCTTCCTGATTAGCCGGGAAGCCAGGCGCCGTGTAAAGACTTGCCACCCTGCTTCACGATTAGCAGGGAACCAACCCCATGCTTCTCGTCACTAGGATATGTGAAAGCATTAAGCTGGCTTTCTGGCCTATCAGGAAGCTGGGCGCTGTGTAATGGCGTGGCGTCCAGCTTCCTGAGTGGACGGGAAGCCGGCTCCATGCTCCCTCGTCATGAGGTGACGAGGGAGCATGAAGCCGGCTTCCCGGCCAATCAGAAAGCCGGGCACTGCGTCATTACACGCGCCCGGCTTTCTGATTGGCCAGCTTCCCAACCAATCAGAAAGCCGGGAAGCGAGCCATTACACACTGCCCAGCTTCCTGATTGGCCTTGTCACAAGTGACGAGGGAGCATGGAGCCGGCTTCCTGGCTAATCAGTATCGGTATCGGTGCATCCCTAATTGAGAGGATGCCATTGTGAATGTCTGTAATCAAAGCTAAAGGCGGTCCAGCAAAATATTAGAGTGTATGACTTTTTTTGGCCAGGTATTGTATAATTTATATTATTTTTTTTTCAAACCTTTCTTATAAAGGTATACAAGAAGGATAAAGAAAAGCAGGCTTTAAAAGTGTCCAAACCATACAAAACATCCATCAAACATACATGGTTTTGTATAGAAATATATTTAATACATAAAGACTTGGTTGCAATTAAAAATGTCATTGACATGATACAGTGTTACATTGAAATCAAGCTACCTCTTTTTGGTGCCCATACATGTGTACATAATTTAATTCATATAATATAACATGGACTCCTTGAGTCCTAATTCCTGTAATAGTTGTATGATCCACTGTGGGCCCAATCACCGACACGTTTCGCAACTGTATGTGCTTCCTCAGGGAGGTTGGAGGTATTCTAAGACATTACATCAAAATAGGTTTAAGTATAATTATCACAAATACCAAATTCTTAATGAAAATAAAAAATAATAACAATACAAAACCCACTTCATGTTCACAAAGGTGGCTGGATCCTTGGTCCCACATGCTGTCTCGCAATCACCAAGCAGGTGAACAGGTGGGAGGTAACCGGGGATAAACAGGACTGAGAACATGAAAATGAAACAAGAGGTCATAAATTCCAGATTTTCCAAATAATTTGTTCAGAGGTAGATTTATGCAGAAATATGCAGAGATATAAAATATCTATGTTAATAGAAGCAGTTGACGGTCCGTATATACTGACAGAGGACAACAGGATCCCATGAAAATAAAAATAAACCTGACTCTATCATGTCAATTACATTTTTAATTGCAACCAAGTCTTTATGTATTAAATATATTTCTATACAAAACCATGTATGTTTGATGTTTGTATGGTTTGGACACTTTTAAAGCCCCGCTTTTCTTTATCCTTCTTGTATACAATTCTAATTGGGGGTGTGGTGCCTATCCCTAATGGTTCAATTCAATTTTTATGCTTTAAACTACCTTTCTTATAAAGCGTGGTTTTGTTCACCAGAAAAAAGAAAACATTCTTTTTTAAATGTTTTGCACAAAAACAAAAGAACTTGGTAAACAAATGAGGACAGGAATGTAGGTGTATGGAAAATAAAGTTCATAGGTTGTTTTTATTGCCTGTAAGAACCTTCTCTGAATGAAGGGAACATCCTGTAAGACACATGAATGCACTCTCCTCCTGACATTTCATCATCTGTGATGTGTCAAGTGTTTCACACTGTACTTTACCTGAGAAAAGTGCTCTATGTTACCCAGAGGTTCATGGCTAAGCACTGTACATTCTTTTTTTAAATTAATTTTTATGAAAAGCTTTGTGATGAGTTATTCTAAAGAAGACTTCTTGGTAGCAGATGAACAGGTGGATATTTAAAAAGAAAATCTCTCTCTGATTCAAAAGCTGGATTTGTTTTAAAATAAGCATTGGAGCCGTGAAATCTCTAAAGCATATTAATCAAAGCATAACTGCGGGCAAGGACGAGGTACGGTAGAAAGATCTGGATATATTTAAAGGACCAGTATAGAGGTATCCAGGTTGGCATGCCTTGGATGGGCCGATCAATATTACTTTGATAAAGTGTGGTCCGGTGGATTACAAGCAAATATGCATCACTTATTTACAACCAAACACTGTTCCAATCTATGGTCCAGGGAATTATAAATAATCACATCCTTGCAACAATCTGGAGTCCAGTGAATTATAAACATATGACTATTATACAAAGGAGGGGCTGGTTTGGATATACTGTTGCCACAAAACTTTCATTTAGACCTAGAGACTGAGTTTACAAGCTTGTTCTCATGTGATAAAAGGTTGGTTTGATATATAGGACAAATGTATACTGCGATTTGGGCATATGTCATTCTAAGAACAGCTGAATGGAACATCACCCCTTTATATCAACTACTGCAGTTTGTATTACTGGAATACTTCTTAAGATTGTAGATTGGGGTACCCATTAGTCCAGCTGGTTCCTCATGTTTTAAGTTATTTTATTTGTAATAAAGGAGTTGGGCCTGAGTGTCCCAATGTATTTAGGAGAAGCCATATTAGATCATTACATATTGTGGGGAGTCAGCATGGGTGAGAGCTAAAAAGGGGTTAACTAGGGAGGGCAGATACTTCCCCTACAGTCCTTGCTGTTAAAAAGGTAACATAGGTGAGAGAGAGTGAGGGAGGAGTTGGGAGCTGAGAGACAGACAGAGAGCTCTGTGTGTGGCTGCTCAGAAGCCAGTGGACTTGATCTAGGTGAGACCACCAAAACGCACTACGCAGTGCAATATTGTAGAAAGACTTTTGCTTGTGTTTGATGTTTTGCTGAAGAAAGCCTATTACTGCCATTTTGCTGAAGGAAGCTATTTGTTATGTTGACTGTGGAAGAAATAAAAGCTGTTTTTTTAATCGGACTGTGTCACAAACGCACCCCTGGGGTCCCCACAATATGCAGGCTCACCTTCTTAGCAGTGCTGCACCACTTGACAACATATACAGTACATCCCAGTCCTCGGAACACTGTCACCCTGACCATGGCCCACACTTAACATGACAACTATGCCAAGGTTGAACTCAATGGAAGGTTGAACTCGAAAGTCTTTTGTCTTTATTCAACCTCAAATACTATGTAGCCAGCCAGGCAGTCCTGCTCAGATCATGCCCACTTTCTGGTTGGTATCCATTATGTAGGAACTGTGCACTCGCAGCCACAATCCCCTTTTTCAATTACTATGTATGCTCCGTAAAAGGGTGGTGCTGTGATCTTCGGGAACACAGGCCCAGGGCACAGCATTATTGGGACAGGGTATCTATATATTGGACTGTCCCAGCAAGTCTTGGTTTTCTCTCCTAGTGTAAGTCTATTAGTCAGGTCTGACTGTCTGAAAACAATGCATTCTCTATGTGGCTGTGGTTTTATCCTGTTAAATGTTGATCACGGAGACCGAGTGATTGTAATGGAATCCAGAAAAATCTATAAATCTGTTAATATAAAGCCATCATAAAAATATGGTTTAGCAAACATGTAAAAATTGGAAAGTTACATCAAACATTAATTTAAGATAAACGTCACGATAGTAATTCCTAATGAATGCTTGCTGGGTAATCGTTATCGTTTCCTTTTTTTCCCCAGATCCCTTTTTTTTTTTTTTACTGCTGGAATGCACAGCTTAAATGCAATGCGTGCATGTTGGTGTAATTGGTGTCACATAGAAAGTGCTATTTATATGATTCCTGTGTAATAAGATTGATTAACATAATTGCTGTAATGAGAGTTGAACGTTTTTGGGAAAAGGTTACGGCTTCAGTTGGTAGGAACATTGACAGTCCTGACCTTTCCTGGCCATCGGCGAATATTTATACAAGTTTTGTGCATTTTGAGTTCCAGGTTGTCTGAGAAAGATGTAAAAGACAAGGATTTTCTAAATTTCACATCACTTCAGTCACATTAGATCAATGGCGGAAGAAATTATCACTAAGGTTTAATGAGCTGTGAAGCGGTGTGCTCATACTGTCGCCAAAGATTATTTAATAACTAGAAAAGAAATTAGTTCGCTTAAGGGATCAGTCCACTCAGAACTGATCAGGAGATGCTGTAGAGTTAAACCGAACACTTTGATATGTCTTTTACCGTGTTTCTGCACTTTAGGGGCTGATTTATAAATCTTCACCTATATAGCTGGGGGAAAGCCATTTGCACAGCATTACCGCCGGTAGATGGAGTCAACGATGGCTCACTGATACCAATGGTGGGGTCCCCATTCCTCCCACTGACACCAATGATGGGTCACCATTCCTATTGGACATAAGTTCTCCCACGGGTCACCATTCCTCCCACTGACACCATGGATGGGGCACTATTCCTATTGGGCATAACTTCTTCCACTGATACCAACCACGGGTCACCATTCCTCTCACTGACACTAACAATGTGTTATCATTCCTCCCGCTGACACCAATGATGTGTCACCATTCCTCCCACTGACACCAATAATGTGTCACCATTCCTCCCACTGACACCAATGATGTGTCACCATTCCTCCCACTGACACCAATGATGTGTCACCATTCCTCCCACTGACACCAATGAAGGGTCACCATTCCTCCCACTGATACCAATAATGAATCCCCATTTCTCTCACTAACACCAATGATGTGTCACCATTCCTCCCACTAACACCAATGATGTGTCACCATTCCTCCCACTGACACCAATGATGTGTCACCATTCCTCCCACTGACATCAATGATGGGTCACCATTCCTCCCACTGACGTAATGGTGAGTTCCCATTCCTACCACTCATACCAATGATGGGTCACCATTCCTTTCACTGACACGAATAATGAGTCCCTATTCCTCCCACTGACACCAGTAATGGGTCACCATTCTTCCTACTGACACCAGTGATGGGGCACTATTTTTCTCTCTGGCAATGATTGGGCATAACTTCTCCCAATGACACCAACCATGGGTCATCATTCCTCTCACTAACACCAACTATGGGGCACAATTCATCCCACTGACAGCAATGATTGGGCACATTTACTCCAACTGACCCCAATAGTGAGGAATAATTACTCCCGGTAACACCGACAATAGGGGACAATTTCTCCCACTGACACCAACAATGGGGTAGTATTCCTCCCACTGATACCAACAATGGGACATTATTCCTTCCACTAACACCAATGATGGGGCACTAGCCTGGGGCAGAGTTCACTCCCACTAATGCTAGGGATTTTCTATTTCAACTGACCACAGCCCTGCCTCTCTAAAGTCTTAAAGATAGAGAACTGGTCCTTTTTTTAAAAGGTATAAGACCCCACATTTTGAGCAACATAATCCTTTTTAGTAGTTCCATAATATTATTTCTATACAGACCTTTACATCAGTTAGAGGGGACAATTGTAGAGGAAAGGTAACTAGAAGAATGTGGGTCCAAAGACATACTGTATTTCCAAAAGGGGGGTAGCTGGTGCATGGGATAGCAACCTAATTTGATATGTGATCAAACATGACACCAGTGATGGGTACTCATTCCTCCCAATGACACCAATGATGGATCACTATTCTTTCCATCGACACCAATTATGGGTACCCATTTCATCCACTGACGCCTACTTCCAAAAGAGGGATAGCTAGTACATGGGACAGCAACTTCTTTTGGAATGTAATTCCAATGACACCAGTGATAGGTCCCCATTCCTCCTACTGACACCAATGATGGGTCTTCCTAACACTGACACCGGTGACAGCTTACCATTCCTCCTACTGACACCAATAAAGGGCCCCCATTTCTCCCATTGACACCTACTTTCAAAAGTGGGATAGCTGGTACACAGGATAGCAACTTAATTTGGTATGTCATTAAAATGTGTGCTGCATAGTCAACACTTTTTTAGTTTTGGAAAGATCATGGAACGGTTATAGCGTCTGCCAATTTTTGCGGGGAGTTTTTTGCTGTTCCTTTGGAAAGATCTATCTTCACTCTCTGTCCAAGAAATCCAACACAAAGTGACAGGAAATCCATATAAATTGAGGGGAATGCCCCTCTTATAGAGTTGTTCCTGGAACAGGTGTCACTAATGAAAGATTTCCCTTATATCCCTTCTGGAGATAATTGTAAGATGATGCATTTCCCATCACTTTCTGTCTCGGTGACAACGTTCATCAGGTCACATAGAGACCCATCTACCCAGGGACACAGGTAATTTTTAAACTGACAGGTGTCCTAACCATTCCCTACTTTATCCTAATCTACTCTAAAGTCTACATCTATGCTTTACACTTTAAGAATGCATAACATAGCTTTCTTATTATAATGGCAGTAGGCAGAATTGAAAAGATCATATTCTATTTTTGTTTTTATAAGTATTACATTATTATTTGCCACTGTACAGTATGTAAAGACACACAGCTATTTCTTCCAGCCCAGAAGGCAAGGATAACAGCTTTTCTTATATAAATAAACTCATCTGGGAAATGGCTTAGGACAACATTAATTGAGTAATTATGTCCTGTGGTTTTCAATGTTTATTGAATAAACACCAGGATTATGTCATGTATAAAAAAGCCAGTGGAATAAATCATAGTGGATAGGTAAATATCCATTGAATTTTCCAAACCACTTAAACCGAAGTACGAATGATGAAATAAATGAATGGGTTTGCAGCTCATTAGGATAAGGAGGAAAAAGCTGGTCTATGAACTGAATGTGAAATACAATAAAAACGATCCTACTAAAGTAATTTATGACACTGTTTGGTGTATCTATTAAATGAAATGGAGGAACCCATTCCTTTTTGGACTGCATTTGCTAGCCATGCACCTCTCTAGTGGAACAGGTTTGGGGCTTCGGGTGTAAGGAGTGAATGCCCACATATGCAAATGCAGATTCGGATTTAAAACTCCCAATTACGATGCTTTGACTGTGCATTTAATCTAGACTTATACAATGAAGGATCTTGTGTGGTGAACCCCCACATGAATCATTTATTGCATGGGAAGGCAACCTTGGCAGTCCAACTGTTGTGTAACTACAAGTCCCATGAGGCATTGCAAGACTCTGACAACCATGGGCATGGCTTCCAGAGCCAGAGACATGATGGGATTTGTGGTTTTACCATAGCTGGAGTGTGGAGGTTGGCTACCCCTGATTTATTGAATCATTAATAAGATGATTAATAAGATGAATAAGATGAATGATTCTCCACTTAAAAATGGCATATGTTTTAAAGTGATCGGTGCCAGTATTTTTCTTCAGGCAGCCTGCAGTGGGTGGGGCCGCTTGGGTCCCTCCCACAGCTCTGATCCCTGCACAGGCTATGTACGGCCCAGTGATGGGGTCACTGTTACTTTTATATGGTAATATTTGGTTTTAAAAGGGGTTTGATGCACACAATGTGGCGATCAAGGTAGCGATCCCTCAATGTTACTACAAGGAGAAAGCTCAGCAAAAGAGGACAATTTCACTTTTCTTAAAAATGTCCTTCTACATTTCTCATTGGACACTTGGGGCCTGGAACACACGAAAAAAGAGATTTACTATCTTTTACAGAACATCCAGAAATGATAATTGTGCCTTAGCAGTACCCCAACCACTCTAACTTTTGTTTTGAGTAACAATACACTTTCAGACATGATTGTGCCTAAGCACAGTGCCTTGAACCTCATACCTGTATGGCCCCTTTCACGCTGTCCAGTCAGGAAGGGATCTGTGCACGTGCACTGTTGTGACATCTGTGTCCGTCCATTTTTTTCCCTCTATCTTGCAATGGACGAAATAACTGGAATTACCTAACCCATGTTGGTCTACGGGAAAGTGGATGTAAACAGACATGTGTCCATTTACATTAGATTACCACCGATCCGGCATGGTCAGGTCCATCGAAACGGATCTCTGACCAGTTTGTTTATCCGGACCTGGCTGGAGCCAGAGCTAATGAATGTAAATGGACAGCTTTCCATTTAGATCCAGCTGGCCATAGAGTACCATTGGGCTTTCGATCAGGTCCGTCTGAAAAACTGATAGGGGACCTGATGTTTATTATTATTTATTATTATTATACAGGATTTATGTAGCGCCAACAGTTTGCGCAGTGCTTTACCATATAAGGAAGACATTACAATCACAATACAATTCAAGACAAGATGGTAAGGAGGGTCCTGCCCTGCAGTGTGAGATTATCTAAGGCACTGCTGCCTCTGACTGCTACGTTCATGAACTTTCATGAGTACATTTTGTTGATGTCACTACTGTGCTACTCACTGTTCTCCTTGCTTGAGAGGAAGTTTCACCTGAAGACCTGCAGTGCAAGGATCTCCCTGCTTCTGTTTCATTCATTTGGATCTGCATGTACTTTCCTCACTGCTGCTCCTTGAATATTACCCCACCAGGTATCAGATGGCCAGTCATCAAAGAGGCATATGGAGCAAAGCCCTGCTTCTACCAAAAAGGCCACCTCTGTGCACAGTGCAGAATAAGACATGGTAAGTATTTAAATGGGTAAAACTGCTGGGAGCTCAAAGGCAAAATTGTTGACCAATGTTTGCCCTCTGCTTGCTTTTTCTAAGCACAGCTTTGACATTTCAGGTCTTCCTTAACCATGGTGACCAATCAGATTCCTTTCTTTTTTTTATGGTTAAAGTTGATGGGTTGCTACAGGCAACTGCCTTACCAGTTCTCATGAGTAAGTCCTAATAAGTATTTCAAAAGTCAGTGCTAGCATATAATTAACAACATACGCTGACTGTCCAAAACAAGTCACACACTCTAATATTTCCCTGAACCACCTTTATTTATGCTTTGATTACAGCACACATTTGCCATGGCATGATTTCGATAAGCTTATGCAAAGTCACAACATTTATTTCCCTTCAGAGTTGCATTATTTTTTTTCAACAATCTTGTAGTGATGATGGGAGAGTCAGACCACTGTGTAAGTCTTCTCTAGCACATCCCAAAGATTCTCAATGGGGTTAAGGTCTGGACTCTGTGGTGGTCAATCCATGTGTGACAATGATGTCTCATGCTCCCTGAACCACTCTTTCACAATCTGAGCCCGATGAATCCTGGCATTGTCATCTTGGAATATGCCCAATGTGCCATCAGGGAAGAAGAAATCCATTGATGGAAAAACTTGGTCATTCAGTATATTCAGGTAGGCCGCTGACCTCATTTTTTGGGCACATAACGTTGAACCTAGGCCTATTATCCAATGGAAGGATCTGACCTATTTGCGTGGCTAAATCCAGGTGCTGACTTTTTTTTTGGGGGGGGGCAGGCACTGTAGATCATAAATGCTCTTCAGAAACCAAACTTTTTTATATTGTCATTTTGAGAGAAAGGTGGAGTCACGCATTAAATTCTCGCCGTTCACACAACACAAGAACAACAGTGTTTACTGCATTCTTTGCTCATTTAAAAACCTCCCAGCGTACATTGGTGGGTTTGTCAGCCGAATTGGCCACGCACCAGTGTAGCTCTTCAGCATAATAAGACGTTACGGCAGAAAGGATTCTTTTGTGTTTAAAAATGTCATATTTTTTTTATCAATGCCTCTTTAAATGTTAAATCTAACGCAAAGCTTTAAAATAAGCAGATAAAAATTCAAGAGGCCCCGTTTCCCTGGCAACCCGACCAGCGTGCCAAAACCCCCCGATCAAAAATTGCATTTTCAAGAGTTCAAAAATCTTAAGAACAACAATTTATCGTTTCATGCTCCTACAGTGTAGTTTTCATTCTAGAAACAGGATATGTGCATACCACACAGTCTGAGACACTAAGCATTTTATACCTTATTTGCTCTCAACATATGTATTTCTGGCAGTCAGCATGTACAGGAGATTAAGGAAAAAATGTGAGGTTTGTGCTTTTTCCTGAGTACAATGGCTTTCATGGTATGTTTTCCAGCTTTTTTCCCCCCTTTCTGACAGTAATGTATATTTTGTCCTATTTTCCTAGCAGTCGCTGCCAAAAAGGTGTTCCAGGGCTGCAGACAACAGACAACATATGTTTCTGGGAAAGGTATATGTACGGTATAAAAATCACTATTATTGAGCTCAATAAAAAAAATGGCAAGTGTTAAAGAAGAACTCCAGTTGCAATAGAGATACATTGTCCTGTCCTATAGCTGCATATCCCTGCCCTATAGATACATCCCCATGCCCTATATATACAGTACATCCCCCTGACCTATAGATATATGTTCCTGCCCTATAGATACATCCCTCTGCCCTATTGATATGTGTTCCTGCCCTATAGATACATCCCCCTGCCCTATAGGTACATTTTTCTTCCCTATAGGTACATCCCCCTGACCTATATATATATATGTGCCTGGCCTATATGTAAGTCCAATGCATAAATACGTCCTTTTATTGACAGCAGATACACATGGCATCCCAAGTATGGGCAATGTTTCGGAACCTATCGAGGTCCCTTCATCAGGCAAATAACATGGTCACTATGTGTTTTGCCTGATCCCATGTCATGCCACTATGCCATGTGTAATCAATAAAAGAACATATTGATGCATTGGACCTTGGTGTGTGGGTGACTATCTCCTCTACGTTTGCATTTATGTGGCGTCAACCGCACGCCATTCCAGCACCCTTCTACATTCTACAGTAGGATTCCGGTCTGGTGTGCAATGGGATAGCTGTTAATTGTTCCCCTATAGAAAAATCCTCCTGACTTATAGATACAGTACATACACCTGACCTATAGATACATGTTCCTGCCCTATAGATCCAATCCCCCTGTACTACTGATGCATGTCCCTGCCCTATAGATACATGTCCCTGCCCTATAGATACATGTCCCTGCCCTATAGTTACATGTGTATATACTGTATATGGTAGGTACATGTTCCTGGCCTATAGATACATGTCTCTGCCGTAAAATCCTCCTGACTTATAGATACAGTACATACACCTGACCTATAGATACATGTTCCTGCCCTATAGATCCAATCCCCCTGTACTACTGATGCATGTCCCTGCCCTATAGATACATGTCCCTGCCCTATAGATACATGTCCCTGCCCTATAGTTACATGTGTATATACTGTATATGGTAGGCACATGTTCCTGCCCTATAGATACATGTCTCTGCCCTATAGTTACATGTGCCTACCCTATAGATACATGTTCCTGCTCTATGGATATATGGCCCTGCCCTATAGATGCATGTTCCTGCCCTGTAGATACACACCCCTCCCCTATATACAGGTGAAACTCGAATAATTAGAATATCGTGCAAAAGTAATTGCAGTAAGTTCTGCAAAAGGGGTATGCACATCCCCAGCTCTATAGATACATGTTCCTGCCCTATGGATACATTTCCCTGACCTATAGATGCATGCCCCTGCCCTATAGATACATGCCCCTGCCCTATAGATACATCCCCTTGCCCTATAGATGCATGTTCCTGCACTAGAGATGCATGTCCTGGTGTTGGTACAGGTTCTCTGGTAACCAGTGTGGCAGCTTCAAACTCCAGAGGGTTCTTATAGTTTCTTTTGTTTGTAGTGCAAAATAGTAAATTTGAGACCGAAGCAACACACCGCAGATTGATAGCCCAGATAGCCATGGGGTCCAAAAAAATGTTCCTTCATCACGCCTTGGGAAACAATTTATATAGACTGAATGTTAATAGTATTTTTGGGAGTGTGATATTAGACCCAGGTCTCGTCAGCAGCTGCTGGAACTCATCCTGCCCAGCTCCTGGCAACCAGTGATGTCAGTGAGCTGGGCAGGAAGCCAGGCAAAGCTGGAGGTTGTACCAGCACCCAACACCCCCCGCGGTAACGTCTGCTCCTGAAACACCTCCAAACTGGGGGTCAAGCAGTGTAAGGACACCCCTGGAGGAAAGCACAGACTTTCCCCTTGAGGAGGACATCTAAAGTCCATATTAACAGCTCTCCAGTATTGTAGTCCGCTGTGTTTGGACATCTAATCAAAATGGCAATTAGAAGGTAAATAATTTTTATTTAGGCTAAAATGCCTGCTTAAAACTGACTGCTCTTTCGATTGCCACCTGCCTTCAACCCCTGCAAAGTAAACCAGGACCAATAGGGTCCCTGGCTCATCTCCCTTTTCAGTAGCACTGGTGAAGACCAACCCTTACTTAGACCCAATAGGTGAAAGCACTGCTGTCAGGGAACCAGGGATGCCGCTCCTTACCAGGCTCACAAGCGGTGGTGCAGGGCACAGGGATCCCCTCCTACTGGCAGGACCCCTGGCGCCGGGGCCGCCGGCGCACATGCACGTGGTACACAGGCTGCGTGCACGGGGGCGCGCGCGTAACGCGCCCCTGCCACTTAACGCTTTCAGGTGCTAGCCAGGCTTTCGGGAGATCCCCAGCACACACCATCTGCCCCGTCAGCCCTGCTATTGGCTCCTGGTTAGGGAAGCTTCCTGGTCGCCTCAGCAACCAGGGGGTGGTCCTTGGTTTCCCTGGGTATTTTAACCAGTCAGAGCCTTGGCTTATTGCTGAGTTATTCTACCTCTATGGTGTGATCGCCCAGCTCCCTGTGTGTGAACCTGTTGCTTCCTGAACCCCCGTTATCGCCCCTTTGGCCTGCCTTCTCGCTTCTGAACCTAACTGCCTTCCTTGACCCGGACTTGGACCGGACTACGCTTTTGGATTTCCCCTCTGTTTTTGGACTCTTTGTCCCCGCCAAGGGGTTCCACTCACAGCCCAGCCGTACACCCCTGACATCTGCTCAACCTGGCTGTAAAAAGGGTATAAACCTAGAATAAAGCCTAATTATCTATTCACTGATTGCTCTGACTTGTTGCCTGCAGTTGACCTTTAATAAAACTAAGAAGTCACTTGATAAGTTTATCAGTGGCAGATTTTCTAGCTTCTCTGCTTGAAATGCATATTATCTACTTTTTTTGCGCATACATTTTTGCTGCCAGGTGACTTGAGGTGATTCATTTAATTTCTACTTCCTTGTTACTGCTCTGTTTAATGAATGGCTCTACGTTTGGTAGTTTGGGCCCTGCCTACAATTCATCTTGAATTAGGATTGTAGCCTCAAGCTTCTGACATGTTACTTCTTAAAGTTATCATTATTATTTCCCGAGGTCAGTGCAGAACATAGAGTCTACTGAGGCGTCATGTGATCTGCAAACCAAATCAGACATCCAGCTGAACATTCCTCCAGCCTGAAATCATTTCCGAATCACAGGGTTTTTCTCCATGAATTTGCTACATCATATGAACAATCTATAAAGGCTCTTTGCAAAGACAAAAAGGAGTATGACTTTCACTGCCAAGACCCAATAAGTTTCCATGGAGAAAATAGTCACTGTCTAATTAAAACAATGTGGGGCATTTTCTGGGCTCTTGGAGTGAACAGAACAGGGATTTGTATGTTTGCTATTTGAATATATTATTAAAGCTAGGCTAACAGCTAAATACCCATTTTGAAGTTATTACATGTAGATCATCTTAATTGCCAAGAAGGGTTGAGGTTCTGTTCAGCTGGTCTTGTGACCTAGGCATTCCTACAAGGCAGCAAAGTTACTGTGGCTTCACACTTCAATGCAGTTCAACAATACAGCTCTGTCACTGACTCACACCCAGCCAGTGCTGATAGTACAGCGAAGGAGCATCACTACACTAATGAGGTCACTTTGCTCTTTCTTACAATCAGCATTTCCTCTCTCGTGTCGTACGATGATCGCAAGGTGTATGGGCACCTTTAGACTGCCAGCACTATGCAGTGCAGCAGAGTCTGAATTTCTCAAGCTTACCACATCCACATGGCAATTGGGCTGTACAATTTCCCTTAGATCTACCAACAACCAACTAGTGCAATTGCTTGCCTGAATGGATTCAATTTGAATAGATTTGGCTATGCCTTTTTTATTTAGGGAGTTAGGCCATGTCATCAAAGCCAACTTCGTGCAATGTCAGCTTTAATTGTTGGTTCCACACATCAAAATAATCTCAAACTGTAAACCCACATTCATAATATACCCCAATCATTTATTTTTGAATTTCTGGAGGTCCATGGAAGTTCAGAAGTTCTTTGTGGAACTGTGGGAAAAAGGAAAAACTCCCCTTGCAGTTAGGCTGCCCACAAATTGCAAGGGTTAAATGCTTTTTCTGGTCCAGGCTACCTAGGAAAAGGACTTCTACTTACCTGATGCACTCCCTTGCAGGCCCTTTCCAGGCTACAAGACTGGCACCCGCAGCTTTTTCCCATCTACTCTCTAGCAGGCATTGTATGCTAGTATATATTGAAAACCATCATATTAGATTAAAAATGGTGTTTGTAATGCTAGTAGGGAAAAAAGTTATATACTATAGATTGTAAAAGCTGATCTTCCAACAGAGTATCACAAGTCACTGGATCAGAAACATGGACTGAGTATGCCAATGCAATAGCACACGGACTGCTACATATTCTACCTCAGCTAATAGCTCCCAATCAAGTAGGTATATAAAGGAAAGGCAAGTTTCAGATGGCACCATGAGAATTATAAACCTCATAAGATAAGAAGAACCCACAAAATGCCTTCTAGTTCTTTCTTTGGATGCAGGGAAGGCCTATGATAAGGTTGATTGGGAGTTCCTACGAGTGGTTTAAAAAAATTTGTTCGGCTTAAGGAGGTGATGTCCTTTATTCCAGGACACAAAATGGTATCTCGCCTCTGAGGTTGCTGGCTCTCTGGGGGCGTTAGATGTCTTTAAACGTTCCAAACTATGGCTCATAAACTGATACTGCTACAAATCCACTTGCAATCTCCTAGTCCTAGTAATTTTATTCCGCTCCTCACCCTGCCTGCCCCCTCCACTACAAGTCCTGTGAATTGATTGTGAAGTTGTTTGTTTGATATTGTTCTTGATTCTGCAGTTATTCGATTGTTCTCTTTTATTGCTATTACTTCTGTATGTATGAATACATTTATCCTACTGTGGATTGATCTGTTTGTCCAACGAAAAACTTTCAATAAAGATTACATGGTCAAAAAAAAAAAAGTGTGTTCTCCCTACTCCTTTCCATCAGCCAGAGTTTTCTCTGGGGGTATGCTGTCCAAGGAATATGTTATTAGTAAGGGTACGATGCACGGCCCACCTATTGTATTTACTCAGGTTATAGAGCTACTTGAAGAACATATAACAACATTATTATTAAGGGTTTGGAGATGTATGGGCACTCCCACGTCTCTTTGCAGACAATGTTATCCTTATAGTCTCTAACTTCCCTTTGGGAAATTTAAAATCTTCCTGCCCAATGTAGTGCGGCCTCCTATTATAAACTGAACAAGAATAATTCTCAGATGCTTAGAAACACAGACTGAGCACCAATGCCTAAAAAATCTATTTAAAATCATGTCAGCTATGCCCTTTACAGCCTAGAGATAACAGACACATATTACCCGGCTAAAGTCTCTGAATGTAGCACCGCATACAGTGCTTTCCAGCTTTCTAAATCCTTTTGACCTGTGGATAGTGCCGCACATACCATGAAATCCATATAAAAAATGGAAAACTGTCTCAATCACTTCTCTTGTTATATTCAAGAGACGTTTAAGGGAATGTGTAATCCCCGATGAGTTATCCTTTACATCTTTAACTCACAGAGTTTGGAATAAAATATTCTGTAACTGAACATAACACCTTCAGAAAAGTCACAGAATACATCCTAAAGCAATAGAAACGCCGAGCCAACCAGAGAGAAGACAAGAATTTAAAGACTGAAGGTTTACACAGACAGATTTCTGGCCTCAGATCAAAGACACAATCTTGTTCTTTCTAAAGCAAGAACAGATACCAGACCTTATTCCAGACACAAGGCAATCATTTTGTGGTTAGGATGTTGCCACTGGGCAAACGTTGCTTGCCAATCTAATATTGGAAGCAATTAATACAAGTTTAGGCTAAGAATGGAGAAAGTGAAGGTCTAATGGATAATAACCAGCTAGATACTTTCCTAGGTTTAGTAACCTGTGCTTCAAAATGCAACTTCAAAGCATAACTTCAGTAAATTTTACACACAAATACATCCCCCTTTTCCTTGCACATATCTTAAATCCAGGAGTCTTTTGGCTAGTCATATGATGTCTTTGGATCTTCTTCCTTTTTTCCTTGTGGCTGTGGTGGGTGGCTTGTTGTACTACAGAGAGCACAGTCAGTGCTGTCCTCTGCAATATTGTAGCATGATCCTAGGCTAATGTGGTGGCCCGTGCCCAGTGGGCAGTTCCATTATGTTTTGGGCTCACAAGAAGACAAGTAAATGATGCCGGCCCCCATTTAACCTGGAAAAAGGATGAAAGCTGGATCTGGGGGCAGTGCCGGAGAGGGAGTGAGTATTGCTTTTTTTAAAAAATTTCAAGTACTGCTGGGCTATATAATAAAAACAAATTCTCAAGGAGCATGAGCGTTGATTGGAACACTGTCCAGGGAGCGTGTCACACTGCTGGAAACCTGGACCGCTGTGTGAGAGCTCTCGATTTGGCTTTGCAGCCTTCTCAGCTTCAGGGGGTGTCTCCATCCTTTTTGCCACCTGAAGCAACTGGAGGGGGAGGGGCGAGAGCATCCCTCTGAGCTCAGCGGGATGTCGGTAAGAGCGTATCAGGTTGCTAAGAGCTGGGCATAGAGATGTGTATGGCCCTTATACATCTCCCCGCCCAGCTCTTAGCAACCTCGGGCGCTCTGGCCAGAAAGATGGTGGCAATCACACTGAAAACATTGTACACCAAGGCGGCCATGCCCCTCTGCTTGCCACCCCCCATGTGGGACGGCCCTGCTCAGCTTTTTACAGTATTAAAGTGATATTAAAGTCTCATTTTTTTTACATACTAGCAGGCAGTAGATATATGCAAAAATACAAACAAAAAAACTTACCTTGTCTCCACCGCTCACTCCTGGCTACAGAATCCAGCTTCACGAGCAGCCATGCAGGAGGATGTGTGCGGGTGCATGCGCTGTGGAGATCACCAGCAGGGAGAAGAGGAGAGACACACTGTGAGTCAATGCATGCAGCCGTGAGAGTGCAGGCCGGACAGACTCCATGGGACAGGAAGGGTCAGCAGTCTGCGCTGGATCAGATACTGGCACCAGCGCTGGAGGGACTGTTGAACATAACTGGAAGAAAGAAGATGTTCGGATCAAGAGGCGGCATCACTTAAAGTGACATTAAACCCTCAGATTTTTTAACATAAACCAATACTGTAATGTGTGCCTTACTGTAATCCATGGTTCTTTCCCTTCTCTTTGCTGCTCTTCCTTTTAAATCCGTATCTCTTCTCATGCTGGGCAGAACTTATGTTTTGCAGCAGACTGCCTTGTCTCTACCTGGTGTCTGTGTGTACGTTTGCAACCTGAGCCAGCACTACAGGAAGAGGCACTCAGCTGCAAAGGGAAGTTCTCCCCCAGCATGAGAAGACATGAGGATTTAAAAGGAAGAGCAGCATGGATTACAGTAAGGCACACATTACAGTATTGTTTTATGTGAAAAAATCTGTGGGTTTAATGTCACTTTAAGTTAGGTCCTTAAAGCAGCGGGGGGGGGGGTTGGGATGGGATTTGACTTTAATATCACTTAAAGCAAACACACATAATGTGAAAAAAATGTATTTCCCTAGTCTTTACCTAAAAAGCAGCCCAACTGCATAACAAGAAAACGATCAAGATGTCAAATGAGCTTTAAAGAGGAACTTAAAAATACAGTATCTTCTTACTTAAAGGAGAACTATGAGGTGAGTGAAAATCACTCCTCCTCATAGTTCGAGCCGACGTGTGACAATGAAACTGTCACACGTCGGCTCAATAGATCGGGAAGTGAGCGAACACATACCATCACTCGCTCACTTCTCGATCATCTCCCTGCAGAGAGCCGCAACTGCAGGGATTCCCCACTCCCATCTCCGATCCTCCAGCGCTGGCTAGAGGAATGGACGGGGAGGGGGCGGGTACAGCTGGCTCTGCCTCTAGATATGCAGAGCCAGCTGTCACTCACGCAGCTGGGTGGATCTCGACAGCGTTGTAGCTTGCGATATACTGAGCTTTGGGTTACGGAAGGACGCTAGTATATGTCTTCCCGTGACCCTTAGGAGAACTAAGGGGAAAACACTTACCTCATAGTTCTCTTTTAATGTTGAGTTATCCTCAATTCACATGCAAGTCCAGCATTGTCCTCCTGTGATTCACATTCTGCTGCCACACGCATCTTCCTACACTGCCATCTTCTGCCCTGACGTCATTGTCTCTTCCGAGTTCAGGAAGCCAGGCCCTGATGAAGCGCCTCCAGGCTCACCTTCATCCTCCCCATATCCCAGGAGGCACCAGGTACAAAGCACACTATTCTAGGCGAAAATGGGAGGAAGTTGGCAGTTGGTGGGTCAAAAAAAGTGAACAAAAAAAGGGGGCGGGGGGATGGACGACTTTACTTACCCTTGGTTTAAGGGGAGCAAAGTTATTTTTCAAGGTGAAGGATCCATTTTTAAAGCTGAATGTCAGAAAACACATTTGAAATACACGTGTGTGATCTGCCAAAGGATTGGTAATCCTCTCCTTTTGTGGTTTATACACCTCTGCAGAAGAATGACACCTCTTTCCCTAGTAGGGTTCAGAAACATAGCACTATCATCTTCTTGCCTACAGCCTGCTGAGTGGACAGGAGCAGGAAAACACTAATTAGTCGTTCCTCTGTTCAATTTTGCTCCCTCCCCCTGTCAGCATGTTCCCTGTCAGTACATGTGCATGCATCAGATCCTGATTGGCTCCTAGAGCTGCCGCTCCCTCTCCTAGTGCTGCTTTGCAGAGGACAAGGGTGGCTGATATCACAACAGAGTTAGAGAATTACTTTGCCAAAAAAACCATACAATTATTTCTAAAGGAATATACAGCCAATAAATGGTGTTTCTCAAAACCGGCTTGACGTTCAACTTTAAAGTAATTTTACTTTGTTGGCACTGACCCAGTGACCAATATATTTTAATTTTATATTGTTGTTATTATTTTACAATTTTTCCCCCCCATAAAGCAGCATGTATAATTAGCGCTTGTTTAACATATACGCGTGGCACAATGAATGGCCCTGGGTAATAAGCATTGTTATGATACAGCAAGAGAACATTATGTAAGAATTCTTGCAAAAATGAAATTGAATTACATTAATTTCAAATTAAATTTTAATGAGAGCCTTAAAATAAATAGCACTTGTCAAGTAAAAAAGAATATGATTTTTTCTAAGCTGGCACGGCTGTCTCCTAATTATCGTATTGATTGAAGCAGATGGGATGGCATGTGGGCATCACCATAAAACATGACAGCTTGTTAGAATAACAGATCTCTTCTCAGCATTGCTGGATGGAGGAACGGCAGCGTCTTGAGAAGAATAGTTTGGAGGACGGAACGTGGCAGAGAAGCAAAGCTGATGGGGGTACACATAGGAACACATTGCATAAGAACAATGGCCCAGATAGGTAATTAACATGTTGTCAGCACAGAGCTGACTGTGAGATAGAGCCAGATGAACAGATCATCACAGATAATCCTACACTTATGTCTTACTCCACCAGACTCATTTATTATTGGGGTTCTGTGTTATCTGCAGATATTGGAGGCGGCTGATTAGCCTAGATTTAATGTGGATAAGACTATACTTTTAGTATTTTAGGATCAAGTTATAGTTTAATATTCTAGTCCCATACTTAATTACTTAACTAGTAAGGGTGAACAAAGGAATACGTCCATTGAGTTCAACCCTTAGGCTCCGTTCACATCTTTGCGATGCGGGAACGCATGCAATGCAACATGCGATCCTGTGTTGCTTGTTGTAATGTTAGGTGTGTTGCAGTGCCATTATTAGCAAGCTCAACACACTTAACCACCACATGCTAGGTTCAGTGGAGTCGTTTGACTTGTCACATGATGTCTTTGAATCTTCTTCCTCTTTTAGCTTTGGCATTGATGGGTGACTTGTTATACTGCTGAGAGCACCATCAATGCAGCCCTGTGAAGTATTGTACTATAAGCCCAGGCTAATAAGGTTGCATGTTGCAATGTTAGGTGTGTTGCGGTGCCATTGTTTCTTAATGAAAGTGCAACACACCTAGCCATCGCATGCTAGTTGCATTGGAGTCTTTGAGCTAGTCACATGATGCCTTTGGATCTTCTCCTTCTTTTAGTTTTGGCAGTGGTGGGTGGCTTGTTATACTGCTGAGAGCACCATCAATGTCGCCCTGTGACGTATTGTACTATAAGCCCAGGCTAATAAGGTGGCATGTTGCAATGTTAGGTGCATTGCGGTGCCATTATTTATTTTCTTTTTGGCAGTGCCGTTCTGTATAGTATTGTATGGTGAGCCCGTGCTAATAAAGTGGCCCATGCCCATTGAGAAGTTCCATGATGCTCTGGGCTCACAGGAAGGGATGTGAATAATGCTGGCCTCCATTCAACCCAGAAAGGATGAACACTGGATCTCAGAGCAGTCAGTCTGAAAGGGGGCAATGCCGGAGAGGAGGTGAGAATTGCAGCATTGGCTAAGTATACTCCAACACACTCCAATTCACCTGGCCATCACTTGCTAATCTACTATTGAAAATAATTATTAATTAAGTATGGGCTAAGAATGGAGAAAGTGATGGTGTAAAGGATAATAACCTAAAACATTAAAGCATGATGTCGTTGGGCCTCCTCCTCTTTTCCCTGTGGCAATGGTGGGTGGCTTGTAATACTGCAGAGAGTGCCATTAGTGCTGCCCTCTACAGTATTGTACTGTGAGCCTAGGCTAATGTGGTGGCCCATGCCTAGTGGGTGGGTCCATGGTGCTTTGGACTCACAGGAAGTGATGTGAATGACGCTGGCCCCCATTAAATCTGGAAAAGGATGAACACTGGATCTCAGAGCAGTGAGTCTGCAGGGGGCAATGCCAGATAGAAGGTGAGTATTGCATCCATTGGCTAGGTGCACTCCAATGTACTCTAATGCTCATATAATGCGAGTGGTTTCACACCAGATCGCATTGTAACCTATTGCCATGAGATGTGGTGCAATGCAATAAAAAAAAGTGTTTGCACTTCTTTGAGTGTGATTTAGCTGCAGTAGGCATCCCATTGAAATGAATATGCTGATGAACTGCAGCGCACCACAAAGCACCCTGCAGCACCTCTGTGATGAGGTGTGAACAGGGGCTAATATTATATCTAAACCCAAAATCAAGATTGCAATATTTTGCACATTAATTTAAAGATTCCTTCCTGGTCTTTTAAAATATCGTCAGAATATTTGATAATGCTATCAGAGACTTGACAAATGTTGTTCAACATTTTGTTGGAAGATCTTGTTCGACGGCAGTGATAAAAAAAAATGGAAGGAGCAAGATGGAAAGTTCTTCTTGAATGTACAAAATTTAAAATGTGAGCAAAGCAGTGAAAGTGGCTTTAGGGAAACTTCATTCATTTCCAAAAATGAATGCCATGGTAAAGTCTCTGTTGGTAGTATCAAATGTTCTGATTTTTGTATGAACGTTTGTATGAAAATCGACCAGTGTATGGCCAGCTTAACACAGCTTTTCCCAATGTTCTCAGTCCACTATGGCGTTCCAGGTCATTCCTTGCGTGATTGTGATCCCAAAATGAAATCACCTATTGTATGTGACATCATACTTATGTAATGTGTGAATGTTTGTCACATTACCTGTCAAATTGTTATTTTTGTTGGTGCCCTCATTGAGAAAATTTCCAATCACCTCCTGTCTTGGTGACACTAGGACAGGGGTTGCCCACCTTGGCTCTCCTGATTTTCAGTCCACTTTGAAATTCAGGACATTCTTTGTTTGAACTAATGGCCAAAACTAAACCACCTATTGAAGATGGCATCATACTAATGTGTGCATATTTGTCATCTTTTAGAAAGAGATCTAGCTAGCTTTAGTAGCTACAGCCATGATAACATAATTGTATAATAAGAAGAAGCAGCATTTGATAAAACATTTACTTCAATAAATGTTCCTTGTTAGCATTTTTGGCTGAATAAGGGAGAAAAAAATCACCTAGTGATGCACCATTGAGGACGTATCAGTATGACAGCCCGTAGTCTTGAAGCAGCACTAAGACTTAGCTTTCAGTTTTTTCGTTATTAAAATACATTTTTTTCCCCCAAGATCATGCCTGATAGATTTGTCATCTTCGTAAGAGGTATTTTGTTAATTAAGGCCAAGATAGAATAATGGGGATTTGTTCCACCAATGAATAACATGTCTCACTAATGACTTACAGCGATTAGCTGCAAAGCTTGGTTTCATTATCGATCATCATAGGCTGAGTTTGTGGTTGGGGGGACATCAATAGATAGATGATGCTGAGAGATCAATGGCAGTTTTCAGCAATTGACATGCCGGTGATTAAAGCCATTGAAAGGCATGCCAGTTATCACAGTGGCGGGTCTGTTATTCAATCTGTGCACAAGGAAAGATGTCTAACATATGGTGGAAGAATCCCACTGCTAACGCGGAATTCTTACCGTCATGTCTGCGATTAGAAAGATAAACTGGATGTGAAGATTTACTATTATCAGGTCACTTTTGAAGACAAATCTATAGGGAAGGTGAATATTTCCCAGGTATAATAGGACTAGTATACCTTTAAAAGGGTTAGTTCACCTTTCTGATAAAATTGCCTATGCATCACGTTCTTGGGTCAGCTTTTTTTCTTTGCTTAGAAAGCCGTTCCAATGAGCTGGAAGAAATTGGACCCTCCAGCTTTCCTATTTTAAAGACAGCTGGTTAATTCTATATCAAGACACATAGCATAATGCATGTGTCTTGTTATAGTGTGTGTGTATCTTGGTATGTGTGCGGCTAAATTTCTCAATGTATGGGTGGTGTGGTTAGACCAGTCCTTCACAGGCATGGACTACACCAGTTGATGTCCCCCTTGGTGGAGCGTTTTACTTGTGACCGATATGTCATCCCAACCTGTGACGTTGGTTGTATGTGTCATGATCGTTTTTGATGCAGGGAGTCTTAAGAGGCCACTTTACACAGAATTAAGTTGTGGTCCTCTTGGAATGGATTACCTGACTGCAATGACTCATGAGCTAACCTTATGGATTGTAGTTTATAGTAGTACTTGTGCTGTTGTTGTTCATGGGGCTTCCCTGCATGGTTGGCTTCCTGTGATTGTCTTGTCTTTTCACCCTATTTCTGAAGCCAGTAAAACAGTCCGTCTATCTCGTACTCTGTCTGCCTTTAGGCAATCCCTAAAGACTAATTTCTTCAGGGAAGCCTATCCCACCTCAACCTAACCACTCAACTATCACTTTCTCTTGTCATACTTGTAGGCCGTGTGTGGCCTCTTCCAAGCCTGTCTGGGAAAACTCCTCATGTGAGGGACCCTCCCTGTCATGCCACCAAGGCATGATGGGCCGACTGCAGGATGTGTGGTTAGCTCTCTGCCTCATCATACCCTGAGTTGTCCACTGTGACTGTCTAATAAAACCCTTATAAAAACTTCTTGTTTTGTTTTGAATAGACTGGAGAAGGGTTTGAACCCCCTGTCAGGTTTTCTTCTCTGATGGTGAGATGTACCCTAATTTCTTGCCTTGGTGACACCAGGACAGTTTGTGATAAAAGAGCTCTCTCAGTGGGACAGTTACAGCACCCAAAGCTTGTTTATTTAGTAGACTGAGAATATTGGACATCCTTTTTTGGTCTCTGTGGATTCCTGTCCAATGACACCTGCAACGTCTCATTTCTTGTCCTAGTTGTGGGGGAATACGGAACCTTGGCACTTTAGCTGTGGTGCAACTATAAGTCACCTGAGGCATTGCAAGACTGACAGCCACAGGCATGACTAGAGGCCAATGATGGGATATGTCGTTTCACCACAGCTGGAGAGTCAAGGTTTCCTACCCCTGTCCTAGTGTCAACAAGAGAGGAGGTAACTGGAAATCTCCATAATTAGGACACCAATAGGAATAACTTGACAAGACATCATAACTTGCTCTGCACATTTGTAGCGGTCGTTCATCGTGATTAAGGAGGATTTACATCGCTGGACGATGTGATTTACTTTTGGACTACATCAATGGACACTTTTTGTTTTTTGATAATAAAAGAATTATCAAAAAGTGTTTTTTGTTCAAAAAAGGGACCTTTTCAAGGTGTTGTTTATTTACTCTTTGATTTACTATTTGGTGAATGAGTAGGGGTAACAACTACGCCATATTCATTCACAAGGGGGGGGGGGCACCTGGGTACCCCCTTTATGCAGGGGGGCACCCAGATGCAAATAAGCTCCCCTGCCCGCAGACCCCCACAACCACCAGGCCAGAGTTGTGGGGAAGAGGCCCTTGTCCTGGAAAAGCACCCTCCCAATGTCAAGGGCATGTGGGCTAGTAAGGTGCAGGAGGGTGGGGGTGAACGCTTGTCCACCCCCCACCCCCCCACCCCCTCCTTCCTGCTCTGCCAGGCCGCTACTCGGATTAAAGGTCTGATATGGGATTTTAGGGGGAACCCCATGCTTTTTAAAAAATTCTATTTCTTTTCACTGTTTCGGTCCGCTTCGGCAGACCATTCTCCCTGCTCTGGCTGTTTGTTCGGCTTTGCTGAGCTGGAGCATGTTTGTTCGGCTCGGCTACATTTGGTTGTTTACTTCGTCTGCCTTTGGCTACTGTATGTGCTATTGAGAATAGCGCATGCAGCAGGCATTCAGTTCAGCCAAATGCTTTTTCCAGCTGAAGCGAGCCGAACGATTAGCCGAACGTTCGGCTAAACCCTTTCGCAGCTTTGTGAATACCCCCCCATGAATGTCCTGGAACTGCATAGTGAACCCAGAAGTACAAGGGGTCAAAGTTGTGTTAAAGGAGATCTATGAGGTGAGTGCTTTTCATTCACTTCATAGTTCTAGCCGCCCTGTGACAATGAGACTGTCACAGGTCGGCTCAGTAGATCGGGAGGTGAGCGAACACATACCGGCGTTCGCTCACCTCTCGATCCAGTCACAGCTCTCTGCCGTGACAGGGGAGGGGCTGGATTCCCCTCTCCCCGCTCTGATCTGCCAGCGCTGACTGGCAGATCGGACGGGGGAGGGGGCGGGTACAGCTGGCTCTGCCTCTAGATAGGCAGAGCCAGCTGTCACTCACGCAGCTGGACGGATCCAGACATAATTGTCGGAATTGTCATAATTGTCCCTGAGGAGAACTATGGGGAAAAGCCTTAACCCCCATAGTTCTCCTTTAAGCTGACCATACACTGGTAGACACAAACGTTTATATAAAAAATCTGGTCAGAACATTCGATAATGCCATCAGAGACTTGACCGATGTCGTTTGAAATCTCCTTTGATTTTAACATTCTGAATGAATGGAAATAAATAAATACGTTTTAGCTGGAACCGAGCTTTAATAAAGACGGAGTCTACTCTAAACAGAAATCCTTTACTGCCTGAATAATGTGAATCATCTCCACGAAGCCAGACCTTCTCTGTAACCCCGGCCAGTGTTATTTCACATGGAACCAACCCAAAAACCATCTCCGTATAATAGACACGTAGGACTCCTGGTGACTGCAGAGACAGGGCTATATATTAAACTATAAATAAATCCACGTATTGTTTGTGGAACTTATAACTCTTAACACCGCCCGTCAAACCTAAATATTTTACATTGTGCAGCTAAATTTACCGGGCCGCTGGGACACGTGGAAGGAAAGAATTAATTACAGCTCCCCTTCGCACATTATTGTTTCAGTGTGTCCTTGGATTGTATTAATATACCTGATGCGGTATAAAAATAATACTTATAGTGATATCACATTTCAAGGACTGACCAGCAGCTGTATCAGTGAAATATTTACTGTAACAATCTTATTTTTAGCTTTCCTGATGAATTTCCTCAACGTTTCCCTAATTCTCAGACACCTGTAGCCGTGAGCTACTGTTTATCCAGACTTATGTAATGCGGGCAATCCGATATCGACCAATTAGAATTAAAGAAGAACTCCAGGTACTATTTTTATTAACTGCTCTGCAGGGGTTAACTACTCATTATTTTTCCCTGGCGAAAAAAAAGTTATACTCACCCTAAGCTAGAAGTCGGCTCATTCACTTGAGAAAAGGCCGGCATGTACAGCTCCATGCTGTGTGTACGGCCGTATCGGACAGCTCCCGGGAAGAACAGGAGCTGCGTGTGATTAGTACGCAGCCCCTGTCCTTCTCTGTGGGAATAAGCAGCCGTACGCCGCCCTACGCTCACCTCAAGTGCAGGTCCGTACGGGTGTCCCGGCTCGGGCGGAGACAGGATCCATCCTGTCAACGTACGACTACGGACACCCGCACGAACGTGCAGGGCGGGCGAACGTATGGCGGCGTATGGCCGCATACTCCCATAGAGACTATAGAGAAGGACAGGGGCTGCATACTAACCACACGCAGCACCTGTCGTTCCCGGGAGCTGCCGGATACGGCTGTACACGCAGCACGGAGCTGTACATGCTGGCCTTTCCTCGTTTGAATGAGGCCTTAGACCCGTCCTTCCCACCTCTCTCCCCCTCGTCTGCAGTGGTCTAAGGTCCCATAAATTATCATGTTCTATACACGGTGTATAGACGTGAGGACGCTGAGGAAGATTCCTATGCAGCAGTGGAGGAGAAGACAGGCTGGACGGAGCATATGTGACAGTCGGCCAGCTTGGAGCTTCGGTGAGTATAACTGTGAATTTTGAACCTAGACTTAAACAAGCACTTAACCCTTGCGGTGTCGGGGTAGCCCCACTTCAGAGTACCTGGACGAAACCAACACAAGCACAGGGAGCACATGCAGACTCCATGTAAGTCTTTGGAGTGTGGGAGGAAACCAGAGTACCTGGAGGAAACCCACTCAAGCACAAGGGGAACATGCAGACTCCATGCAAGTGTTTGGAGTGTGGGAGGAAACCAGAGTACATGGAGGTAACCCACACAAGTACAGGGAGAACAGACAAACTCCATGTAAGTCTTTGGAGTGTGGGAGGAAACTTGAGTACCCAAAGGAAACCCACATAAGCACAAGGGGAACATCCAAACCCCTTGCAAATGGTGTCCTGACCGGGATTTGAACCAGAGACCCTCTTGCAGACTCTATTTAAGTCTTTGGAGTGTGGGAGGAAACCAGAGTACGTGCAGGAAACTCACACAAGTACAGGGAGCACATGCAGACTCCATGTAAGTCTTTGAAGTGTGGGAGGAAACCCACACAAGCACAGGGAGAACATGCAAACTCCTTGTATATAGTGTCCTAACTGGGATTTGAACCAGGGACCCCCCAGTGCTGCACGGCAGAAGTTCTACTCACTGAGCCACTGTTCTTCAGCTGTAAGGTGAATATATGTTGATTGATCGCTCGCTCTGTATCAATTCCAGAAAAACTTTTTTTGCTAGGAAGAAATGACCCTCAAAGCCAGCAGATCCTGCGGAGACACATTGATTGGAGCGGCCGGACATTTCATACCTCCCATGTCTTTAACACTCACAGACTTGGAATGACAAAGCATTAAAACTCTTTAATTAAAAAAACATAAC
>NW_017306413.1:40258-49120 GCF_000935625.1 Nanorana parkeri | reverse complement strand
ATGCAGTGCCATGTGCTGGAGCTTCTGATTAATGGTTGTTAAGAACATGAAAGCTGCTGGGGATAGTTCCTGACATTCCTAAGAAGAGACAAGATGGAACAGGCAATCACACTTGTAGTGTTACAGGACAGCTGACACAATACAATACGTCATGAAATAAAAGGGAAGGAAAAGTTAGTGATGGGAGACATAGAAATATGCTAATCTTATTAAGAAGACTTAATATGGTCTTTGTGTATACTGCTGCTGCATCGTTCTCGGAGGCTAAACAAATGGCCCCGTGTGCTTTACTGTAAGTACAATTTTCAGCGGTCAAGTAAAGCTGCCCATACATGCCTAGATCTATCTCATTCTAATAGATTGCTCCAACCACACCAAACCACATGGAGGGAGGAATGTTCATTTTTGTCTATTGTATTCAGAATAACTGATCACTATTCGGCTGACAGCTTCCCACCCGGATCTATTGACTTTTCAATCAAAGTTTGTGGTGCCAATAGGCCCGATTCAGCAATCTCAACAAAGAGACATAAAAAAGAGGTGGCAGAAAAAGTGATCCATAAACTCTGCCCCTTGTTTTATTTTTGTTTCGCAGAAGTTTCCAAACCCAGATGTTTTGAACTCAGTGACTGGCGCCTGTGCTCATGCAAACAATGGTGACAGTGTTTACTGGGAGCTTCCATGATGCCTCTTTGGATGGGCATACAGGACTTTCTAATAGGGAAGCCCAGCATTAGTGTTGCACTTGACTGCCCCTGCCCCATGGGCGCTGACCAATGAGAAGCTCCTCTGACCACGCTGACCAATAAGAAGCGCTTCTGGCCACGCTGACCAATGAGAAGCACTTCTGACCACGCTGACCAATGAGAAGCTCTTCTGACTACGCTGACCAATAGGAAGTGATTCTCATTGGTCAGCGCAGTCTGCTGACCATGCTGACCAATGAGCGCTTGGATAGCGCGACTTTCGGGGCGACGTTCCAGTGGCGATCCAGCGACGGTAGCGCGACCTTCTCCGTCGGGCTCCATTAGAAAAAAGCAAAATCGCGCGAAAATCCGCAGAAAAAAGGGTCCTGTAGAAGCGACTTGCGACCGTGACGAGCGACGCGAGACATGGAGCTAAGACAGCTCCATTGAATATCATTAGCCGGCGACTTCTCGCGATATCGCGCTGCAAAAATGCGCGATATCGCGGCGGAAATCGCGCGATATATCGCTACGTGTGAATGGGGCCTAAAGCAGTGGTTCTCAACTCGTGGGTCGCGACCCAAAAGTGGGTCGCGACACCCTCTGCAGTGGGTCGCGGCGTCATGTCTGCATAGACCGGCCCATCTGCATTAGAGAGAACTAGAGGGGGAATTTGTGGTTCAGCCTGTGGAACCTCATAATGTCAAACTGTCCCCTCTGTCCTGGCCTCCCCCGGGCTCTCCGATAAAGTGGTATGGCCCGGGGAGAAAGAGGACTATTTCCTCACTTTTGGCTGGCGCATTAATATCAGGAGCCGCGGCGCCCGACAATTAAGTTAAAGTTCCGGCCCGGCCTGCACTGGAGAGTACAGCAGATATCAATCCGCCGCTGTATCTACTGTACTCTCCAGTCCAGATAGTTCAGTCGGCTGGAATCCGAGAAAGGTAGGCAGACAGGGACATGTGCACTGTGGCAGGACAGGGGACACTGATGGATATTATGTATTCCAAGCCCACATAATATCCATCATGTATATCCATCACTGTCCCCTGTCATAATGTATGTTAATTAAATACACAATTAATGTTATTACACAGACTGGGCTCAGAATACATAATGTCCATCAGTGTCCCCTGTCATTACTTTTTGCCTATATCTAGTGCTTCATAGCACTAGATATAGGCAAAAAAACAGGAGGCTTTAGAACCCCTTTAATGTCACTTTGCTGCAACGAAAATTCGTCCACAAATGAAAATCCGCACAGACTACCGCTAACGAATTTCGTCAGAAATTTTGTTTTTGGAAATTCGGATTCGTTTTCATTCGTCATTTATGTTATTCGGAAATTCGGATACATCCAAATCTCCGAATAAGGAAAATTAGTCCGAACAATTTAATTTTCCCAAATTTGCCTGGGAAATGGAAATTACCCTTTTAAATATACAAAAAAAAGAACATTTAAAAAATGTGTTTTTATTAAAAACCTGAACATAATAAATCAATATGGAACATATATGAAAACAATTCTTTGAGCGCGAGTAATGCCGTGTAGAGCGCACTGCGCCTTTCATTCACATGACACAGGAATTATCTCTAGGTTCACGCAAACACTCCAACGTGGCAGAAATACTTATGAACATGTGAAAATATAGTTGTATGAAATTATATAATTAATCAATAAATGCAAATATTTTATTACCTTCATCATTCAGATTACAACAACCTCTGAGAACAGATACAGAACTGAGACGGCGGCGTCTTCATCATCGCCATGAAGATCTCAAGGTGTTCTTTTTTTTTTTTCTTCCCCGAGCAACTGGTCTCAGTTTCCATGGTAACCTCATTGATAAAAATTAGCGGGATGATTTCTTCACCGCAGCATTGGCTGTAAGGCCTGGGAAAAGAAATAAAAAGGAACAGCGAGCCGTCAGTTGTAAGCAGACGGTGGAACGCGGGGCGCACAAAAGAAAAGACAAAGACAAACAATGCAGACTGTCCTCACATATGAAAACGCAGACACAATCTGGATGTGCAGTTTGTTTGTTTTTTCGTCAGGAAAATTTCGTATTTTGCAACTCCGGCGGTTGTTTATGGAGCCAGAGAATCGTTTGTCTTCATTCGTGAAGACTTCGTACTTTGCGGGCTTTAATTGTCATGTTTTAAAGTCCAAATTTACCCAAAAGGGAAGTTTTTAGATTTGTGTGGCTGCTGGCTAAATCTAACGCCGGGGTGGGCAACTCTGGCCCTCTAGAATAAAACCTGATTAATAATAATAATAATCCTTGGCCCAGCCCTTCCTGTACCTCATTATTGGGCAGTGAAGGTGTATATCATATTTAAGGTCCAATAGTGAGGTGTGGGGAGGAGAAGACGGGTCAGGCCAGGCCACCCAACAGACCCAGCCAATGCTTAAAGTGTATTTCCACTTTTGCAGTCAAATTTGAGGAAACATTGATGACTGTATGTCTACGGATGATGAGGGAAAAGATTATGTTGTTGATTACCACCGCTCAGGAGATTCACCTTCTCTGGTGACCATCACTGGGACGGAAAGTGAAGGGAAACCCAAAATGTTACATTTGTCATCAGAGAGAACAATTCCTCCAATGGTGACTATTGTTCCGGTGACAGCTGTCTAAGAGGTGAATTTTTCTCACTTCCTGTGTCATCTGTGGTACATATCGATGAGTTATTTAAGAACTTCAAACCAGCAATAGACTCCCCTAAAATAGTTCTGTGAGGAAGCAAAATCCATCTGCGTGGCACTGTACAGACTGTGCTAGATTTGTGAAATAATTCCTTTCTATATATATCTAATAAACACCTGCAGTGGTAAATTACAGCCATGTAGTCATCTTTATTGCAGCTAATCTACATAATTAATCACGGCAATGCGAATCAAAGTTATTGTTCAAAACAATGTGAATGTCAAGTGCAAGAAAATATTTACTTTTTCTAACATAAAATATTCTCTCACATTCCTTACACACAATTTCGCTGTCAGCTTGTAAAACGATTCATGATATCTGTCCCAGGCAAGCAGAATGATATCATTTGCATCAATTGGAAAAGATGTTTGTGTTGTCGGAGCACGCCTGTAGATACTTAATGGATCGCACAATAAAGTGGTCCTCAAATGAGACCTCCCCCACTACTCTGCCGTCCTCAAATGACACCTCCCCCACTACTATGCCCTCCCTGACTAATTACATGCCCCTGTGAAGATAGTCTAAGGGCCATACACTCTCCCTGCCCAGCTCTTTGCAACCTGGGATGCTCTAGCCAGCGTCCCGCTCACCGCTTGGCAACCAGTGACATAACTGGTTGCAAGGAGCTGAGCAGGACGCTGGCCAGAGCAGGGAGATGATGTGGAGGCAAGGCCCATCTCCCCTATTCCCCCTTCCTTAGCGTGCACCACCTGCACACAAAAAAAAAGCATAGGAACACCCCTGGTCATGACCGTATGGCAGAGCCCTCTAGAGGTGTTAGGGTCAGACAGCGCATGGAGGACTTTTGGCATACAAACACTCAATCAATCATCCCATGATTGATGTAAGTATGCATCTGGAGAGAAGAGGGGAGGGTGGGCTAGTTTAGGTCAGGGAAGGTGGCCAAAAGGAGTTAGTGCAGATACATTATAGTAACAATTGTGCCTTATAACATTTTATCTCAGAGAGAGAGAGAGCTTAAAAAAAAACCCAAACCTCGCAGACGGCTAGCCGTTAGACTGGATCCTCTCTTCATCTCTTCTCCAACGATGGAATGTCCCTCAGCATCCTCACGTCTAACACACTGTATAGGATGTGATGACCCAGGGACCTTAAACTGCTGGAGCAGAGGGGAAGAGAGGCTGCAGGGACCTTTCTAAAACTGGCCATACACCTATAGATCATCTGCAGATTTTCTATGGTCAGATGGAAAAAGTGCAACAGATTCCTCCATCTACCCTAAACTGTGTGGATGGAGGAATCTCCCCCTGGGCCAAGCTTCAGTATTCTACTAGTCGGGCCCCGCTGGCTCTCAAAGTACCTGAACAATCTGATTGGATGCAGGCATTCTTCAGGTATTTTGAGAGCCAGTTGGGCCGACTAGCAAGATACTGAAGCTTGGCCCAGTGGGAGATTCCTCCATCCACACAGTTTAGGGTAGATGGAGGAATCTGTTGCACTTTTTCCATCAGACCATAGAAAGTCTGCAGATGATCTATAGGTGTATGGCCAGCTTTAGAGCAAGCCGGCTCTGAGCTTCAGTTGAAAATAACTGTTATTTTTCGCTGCTAGAATATGCAGGTTGGAGGAAGCCTCACAAATAATGTTTGCCCAGAGTTCTTCTGTAACCCCTTCATGACTGAGGCCTTTTTTTCATTTTTTGTACCCATGTTATATTCCAAATTTTAGGCCTGAAAATGACTTAAAACCCCCCAACATTATATATTTTCTGATCCAGTACCCCAAAAAGTCCATAGAAGACGCTTTAAAAGCCCCCACAGGTCATCAATTTAGAGATACCCCAAAATACTGGCCCTAGAATTATTGCTCTCACTCCGGCGTGCGCGGCGATACCCAACATGTGTAGCGCGTAACAGCCCCGATGCTGGCGACGTACACTGTACGTCGTCAGTCACGAAGGGGTTAAGCTGAAACTAATGTAAGGAAGTGTATCTTTAATAAACTGGAGAAAAGCCGGTGACTACTTCAATTTAAATTCATAAACCACTAAGAACTGAGAATTTCATAAACCACAAAGAAGGAGTAAGTGGGGCACATGCAACCCAAAGTTTGGCCTGGTTTAAAGCAAGAACAGTCTTCTGTATTACAGGTCCTCAGAAATAGAATTCATCAGAAAATAAAATGCAAAGTACATTTCCAATACTGATATCATCTTCAGGGAGATCCTCAAATGCACCTTTGCCATTGCTTTAAGTCTCTGAAAACCCATTCAGAAGGCCATTCTTTGCCATCTGCACATAAAAGTCAAAGATGATGGTGTAAAACATACATAGCTAGCCTTATGTCAAGGGAGGACTATCATTTAACAGAGGGGGCAAAAGGCCTGCTGCACATTTTAACCAGGACTGGTTTCCTGTATGAGAAATCTTTAGTAATACAATTTATCACCAGAAACAAATGTACAAACTACATTTCCCGCACTGATCTCATCTTCAGAAAGAACTTCAATTCTGCACTCTGATCATAAAAGTCAAAGCCGGTTTGTATGAAATATACACAGGTAGCATTATTTCTGGCTAGACCTGTCATAGAGGGATGTCATCTATATTTGTTAGACGTGGTGTATTGGCAATGTGATTAAAGCAGAACTCCAGCCACAAATAATAGCTGAATAGATAAAAATAAATACCCCACGAATAAGATAAAATAACAAAACTAGCTTTTGCTGTAATATTTGTAACACTCCATAAAAACTGCCCTACTAAGACACACTAATGACTTACTGCCTGGCCACTACTTTATACACGTACTATTAGACTTTTCTACTGCCTTTGATACAGTTGATCACCTGTTCCTCATCAAAAACCCCCTTGGCCTCCAAGACTTTACTCTTCCCTGGTTCTCCTCCTGCCTAACTACTGTAAGCATTGCTTCAGTGTCATCTACAACTCTTTTTCTTCCTTGGACCCCTTCTATTTGAACAGTGTGGTTGTCTGGTGTACCATACCCTGTTTCTTCAGATACTATTCCACCTCAGTTGTCTGTGCGTAAAATTCCTTGTTTCCATTGGGATTTGTTGCTGGACATCACTACGAGCTCTTGAAGTCTATCTGATATTTCATTTTTGTGCTTCATCAGATAAGTTGTTGTGTACTTGAAATAATCATCAATGAAAGTCAGTGGATATCTGTTCCCACCTGATGTGGGAGTTTTCATTGGTCTGCACACGTCGCTGTGTATGAGTTCCAAGGGGTGGGTGGTCTTTCTTTGAGTGGCCTGTGGAAGTGGGGTACTTTGTTTCCATACGGCATTTGCATGTTATGAGCATTTGGCAGGGCAGTATGGTTATATCTAATGATAATCCTCTCTTTATAATGTCTTTTATGGCTTCTGGGGTTCAGTGCCCTAGTCGTCTGTGCCATAGGTGGATACATTTGTTGTGTGGATGTCTTGATTTGTTCGTCTGCGGTGATGAGTCTGTACAGGTGTTTGTAGAATATGCTCTGATTTGAGGGTGCCTTAAATTAATGATGAACAACTGAATCTTAAATAAGTCATCCAAGTTTCCTTTTGGGAGGATTTGCTTATTATTTCGGACTGTACATTCATCACCTCAGAATGGAACTGTGAGACCGTTATTAGCAAGGGTTTTCACTGATAGAAGGTTTCTGTCTATTTCTGGGACATACAGTACATTTTTCACGAGGATACTCTGCTTGTCCCCTGACGGTGTGATGCAGTTCAAGAATCCTTGTCCGTTACCTTCTGCAATAATACTTTTCCCGTTTGCTAGAAAGACTTTGTCTTTTGCACTGAAATCAATTTCTGTGAAGAAGGTCTCATCACCAGTCATGTGACTTGTTGCCCCTGAGTCAATATACCATCTGCGTGGTATATTGTTGTGAGCCATTTTAAAGGTAGCACCCCATGAAGTTCCTGCAGTTCCCTTTGTAGTTACATTAGCTGTTTCTCTTGTAGGTACCTCTCGCTTTCACTGCTCAGCTTTCCAGATCGCACATTCCTTTTTCAGGTAACCAGTCCTTTTACAGCGAAAAACACGCTCTGCTTTCTTTGTTTTGCTTTGCGCTCTCATGCACCTTATTGGCTTTCTCATTTTCTTCATTGTGCAGATTTTCTTTCCTTCTGTGATATTCATCGATTCATTTTCCTTTGGCGTATTCTAGTGTTAGTTCCTGCTCAGGTCTGGTTTCTAGAGCGTTAATTAGAGCATTGTATGACTCTGGAAGGCTGCATAGCAGTAATGCCGCCATGTGGTTATCTTTAATTTCCTCTCCAATTTCATTTGGATGTTCTATGATTTCCGACATGGCATTCGCATGTTCATGCATTTCCTGGCATTTTTCTAGTCTCATGCTTTATAGCTTGCGTAGCAGATATAGTGTACTGTTTAGGTTTGAATGCACATGCAGTTTCTGTAATGCAGTCCACATACCTTTAGCTGTATTTTCTTTTCTTATGTGGATGAGCTGGTCGTCTTCCACTAGCACACTTATAATTGCTTTTGTTTGCCTGTTCTTCTTTTCCCATTTTTCTGCACGTCCATTAGTGGGTCTTTCTGTACTCAGTGCTTGCCACAAGTCGTCTTTGCTTAGCAGCATTTCAAGCTTGAACTTCCATAGCTGGTAGTTGCTCTTGTTGAGCTTTGTGATTGCAAACTTCATATCTTAACTACTTGCCATCTTTCTCATGTTGACTTGCAGGGTTCTGTTTAGTGTCTGGGCCCATAACCTGTTGGTTATGTGGTTTAGATGAAGCACTGAGATCTTGAGGAATGCTTAATTAAGTTTTACTTGCTTAGCAGAACGTTGCATACATGTATACATGAAAACAGCATCATGCAGGAAACATATAGATAGATAAACATGCATATGGAAAAACCAGCATAAACTAGCTTTGCACTACAGCACCATCTAGTGCTCAAAAGACATAGTTACATCTTAATATGCTGTTCATTTTCAACATTATTCTCTATGGGGTCTATTCACAAAGCTGCCGAAGGATCTGGCCGTAGCTTCGGCCGATCCTTCGGCTAGCTTCGGCCCCAGGACCCCTTCGGTTCAGTAGAACCGAAGGGGTGCTGTACGGGCTATTCACAATAGCCCGTACAGATCCCAATCATGGCTGAGCGGCTCAGCCGAACGCATATGCATTGGCTCGGCTGAGCTGTGCTGAAAGCCGAAGCTGGCCGAGCGGCCGGCCGATAGCCTGCTTCTGACAGCTGGGCGGAGCCAGCCGTGATCTTACGGCTGGCTCCGGCCACTTTTAGAGAGATCAGCGTCCCTGGTTACCTGGTAACCAGGGGCACTGATCTCCAAACAGCTAACTCTCCCTGTCGCCCCGGGAGTCTCCTGCTCCCGGCCGTCCAGGAGAGAAACGCCGCTGTGTCTTTTTTTTTCCTTTATTCTAAAACGATTGATGTCAGAATAGAAAAGAAAAAAAAAAATTCCCATTGAAAAGCATTGGGACATTACTATTGGCTATTTCAA
>NW_017306413.1:542-39737 GCF_000935625.1 Nanorana parkeri | reverse complement strand
CCGAACATGCTGAGCATGTTCGGCCGACCCGAAGCCACACGAAGCAAGCCGATGTACGGCTGATTTCAGCCGATTTACGGCTGAAATTAGCCGTACCAGCCTGAAGTGAATAGCCGAACAGTGTTCGACTCACTTCAGATCGGTCATTCACTCGGCTGCCCTCGGCAGCTTCGTGAATAGACCCCTATGTACACTTCTTCCCTTGATCAGTTGATAGCCTCCCATAGCTTCCAATACCATCCCTATGCTGATGACACTCAAATTTGTTTTCTTTTATCACTTTTTAATTTTATTAATATGTATTTATTTTTACTTTTTTTACATTTTTATTTTATCTTTTACTTGTTTTTATTTTATAATTCTTTTTTTGTTTTTTATTTTAATTATTTCTTATAATTTGTTTACTTATTTTTAAATGTTTTATTTATTTTATTATTTTTTACTTTTTATACATTTTTATTTTTTTTATTTTTACTACTTAACTTTACTGGTACTGGGCTGGAACTCTTGTGACAGCTGAGATGGGAAGGCTGCGAGTGGAGCAGAGCGGAGAATGGATGTTCTACCCTCTGCTCCCCGCTCCTGAACGAATGTGCAGTGGTCCTGGGTCCCCCAGAAGAGCGGGGGACCCCGAAAACCATGGTGGGAAGGTTGGCGGCCAGCAGGGACAGAGGCAGCCATAGGTGGGAGCGGACCATGGAGGGGAGGCGGCGTGGGGGCGGACCTGCAGGCATATTACAAGTGATCTTGGCAGTATCGCTGGGATCACTTGTACTAAACACCGGCTTCTCTACTCTACATTTAGCCCTGCTTGCCCGAGCAGGGCTAAATGTAGAAAAAAACTTCTTGATGGCCTCGTGGGAAATCCAGCCCTGGGTAGCACCACTGCAAGGGTAGTTTTTTACATAAAGATAGGCTTTAAGAACTTCCTAAACTATCTCATTTGATTTTTGCATACCGAAAGCTAATTCCACTTTTAACTCCGATAATAAAAATGATTTGATCCTTTAGAATGAGATTGGTACACGGTGCTTTGTTTTCTTGAAGAATTTGCTGACTATGAATAAGAACAGCTTAAGATTATGATTTATTACAAAGCATAGAGACAATCTCATTAAATTTAGGATCAATAGTAGAACATGTATTTAGTCTTGCCTGCCCTGATCTGTCTCAGGCATACAAGTACTTACTCTTAAAAGGAATTTGGTTAACAGAATGACAGAACCTTGGCAGAAAAACACCTTTTTTTTTTTCCCCGGGAGTTTCCGAGGTCCTGTAGGTATAATTTACACCCTGAGGTTTTTGAATTCTATAATTATCTCTCTGTGTTGCTGTTTTAATAGTAAAGTAGGATCTGCTAATATTAGCAGCAAATCAGCGATAGGCAAAAGAAGACTTAAAAACATGGCACCTCCAGGAAAACGTTGAATACACGGCATACTCAGGGCCGGATTTACTCTCTCTGCTGCCCCAATGCTAGGTTCCTCAATGCGCCCCCCTGTATGCAGGCTGCATAGAAGTGATCTCGGCGACATCGCCGAGATCACTTGTACCGAACAAGCGGCGGTTTCCCCACTGTACATTTAGCCCTGCTTGTCCAAAAGCCGAACTTCATGTCCCGTGCATCGGGAGATAGGAATTCCACACCCCTGCTGCCCTGAGGCTGGGCCTCGGTTGGCCTTGTGGGAAATCCAGCCCTGGGCATACTAGGGTTGTAAAACAGTCATGCCAACATTTGAATGCCCTTACACTACATAAAGTACACTGCCTGTCCAAAGAAAAAAGTCACCACTTGGATTTATCTCAACAAATAGGTCAGATCCCATCCATTGAATAATAGGTCTAGGTTCAGCAATGTGATGTGCCCAAAAATTAGGTCAGCTGACTACCTGAATATACTGAATGAACAGGTTTTTCCATCAATGGATCTTTCCTTCCCTGATGGCACATTGGGCATATTCCAAGATGACAATGCCAGGATTCATCGGGCTCAGATTGTGAAAGAGTGGTTCAGTGAGCATGAGTCATCATTGTCACACATGGATTGGCCACCACAGAGTCCAGAACGTAACCCCATTGAGAACCTTTGGGATGTGCTGGAGAAGATTTTACGCAGTGGTCCCTATCTCCCAAAAATTAATGTAACTCTGGATGGAAACAAATGTTGTGACATTGTATAAGCTTATTGAAACAGTGCCATGGCGAATGTGTGTCGTAATCAAAGCTAAAGGAGGTCCAGCAAAATATTAGACTGTGTGACTTTTTGGGGGGGACAGGCAGTTTATGTTTCTTTTATAAAAGAATATCTGTAAAATATAAGTCAAGGCAACTGGACTTGCTGTATTTTTCTTGAAGACATTTCACTGGACATCCGACCAGCTTTCTCAATTCAGAATTGAGAAAGCTGGTCGGATGTCCAGTGAAACGTCTTCAAGAATAATACCGCAAGTCCAGTTGCCTTGACTTATTTTTTACAGATATGCCATGACCTGGATGAATGAGAACCTTTACAGACATTTTATAAAAGAAGAACCATATATCATTGTTTTTTGGCTATTGCAGTGATTTGCTACTAAAAATAGTAGACTCCTCTTTCCTACTAAGCTTCTAGAGTTTGGGCCAAGTGCAGAAACCAATAGTTGTCAATGTTCACTATATTGCATATATGGGTATATTGGTAAAGCAAAATACAGCCATTGTACACAGTTCATATCCATAGAGGCTCAGATGCATTTCACACAAAAAACATGCTTAGTCTGCCCATTACAGAGCGGATGGGTGAGCAGGCACATCCCGATCTGCTTCAGGGCAGGAATTGCAGTGAGCGCTGCAGATCTTTATAAAAACATGCAAGATTGGCTCTGCTGAACTTGCAGGTTTGTGAGAATGGAGGGAAAGTATGGGTAGAAGAGTGGATGCTGACAGTGCCATCCCCATCATGAAGAACAATAGCTGTTGTGAAAGATTAATAGCTTCCCTGATAGAGGCAACACCACTGGCTGGTGGCATCTCAAGGGACTTGTGGACATGAAATCATCTCTATCTTCTTCAGAGACTAAATGACTAGACATAGAAGTGAATTATGTCAGTTTTAGTGCTTCGAAATGTTCTGTGTATTTTCACATAATTGGGTCGGCAGTACCGATGAGCATTTTTTAGTGGATTGTGAATGGCATACTCTAACACAACCTCTCTGCTGGGATCAATTGGTGGATTTCTCTAGACATCCTGGGTTCATTTATAGACCTCTAGCACTCAGTTGGCTATCAACTTACCTAAAAAAGATAAATTCTGATTGGTTGCAATAAATTGCTGCACTTTGCTTATTGATTATGCCTGAAAAATCAACAAATAAAATGTAAGCATAGCAACCAGTTAATGTGCCAATAGCCATTAAATTATAATCTCCTGATAGGAATGTTTTTGGCCGTATGCAACCACCAGTCAAGTCTTCTCAAGGGTAACAGTGGTCCAGTAAAATAAAACCTTGTCATTATAATGTTCCACTAATAACTCCTCCCGCACCTTCACAGGCCAAAAATGAGCAATTGCCTCAGTTAACTTCACGTTTTTAGGTACCAGTCTGCAGGTCACAGGCTGCTCAGATGTGTCCAACCACTCTGTAGTATCTATGGCCAGCTTTAGGGTTCATTCACACCGAGTTTACGCCCAGAAATGGCATGTTTAAAAGTGTGTACTGAGCCAGATTGTTTGTTAGCTGGCCATTGCAGCTTTCAGACCATGCCTGCCTATTTTTCCTCTATGGCTTTCAGTAGGCCCTACTGGCAGAAGACCAGAATGTAATGAAGCCCCCCAATGGGATTGCAAGTGGGGCTTTGTTGTTATGAATTCTATTAGCTTTTTGCAGGTTTCAGTTGGTCAACAAATGAGAATAAGCCCTCAGTGATAAACAGCAGAGTGGAGCTTCATTACAGTCTGGATTAAAGCAGCAGTGCACGCCC
The DNA here is from genome assembly GCF_000935625.1 of Nanorana parkeri. Lineage (NCBI taxonomy): Eukaryota > Metazoa > Chordata > Amphibia > Anura > Dicroglossidae > Nanorana > Nanorana parkeri. Next base: position 35,775 of record NW_017306413.1, on the reverse strand, counting down.
TCCCACCATCCCTTAATTCAATAATATGCTGCTGTGTTTGTTATAGGGGCCAGTCCTCCAGCATGATGCTGGAGGGACATGGTTACATTTCTTATGCTTTGATAACTTGGCTATTTGGTGAAATTATATATTTAGATATAGTATAGTGTTTATGCATAACCCTATTCATAACACCAAGGCTATTTTAAAGCCACTTAAGTAGTTGGTATGCAAACATTTTATCTACATATTCATAGAAGGGTTAAAGTTTAAGGAATGGAATATTTTATGGAAGCTTACATTGGTCGAGCTTGGCTCAATGTAAGTATCCATATTGGATATCCGGAGGGCCACTACGGGTGCTGAAAATCCCTGTATTAGTCGGCACTATGGGTGAGGCTCCAGCAGCTTCTCCTCTGCATACTGAACACAGGGAGATTTTCACTTGACACCACCAGCTTTCAGAGAACGCCTTTTTTCATTGAATACAAGGCGTTCTTAGATTGAGCAAGGGGGAGAAGTGGGACAGATGACATCATGATGTCCACTTCTTCCAATCAGGGAATGGTGGCAGTGCCGAGCGAGAGACTCCCTGGGCTCAGTATGCTGAGGGGAAGCTGCTGGAGAGGCACCCAGAAGATCATGGCTAACCCTGTATGTGGCATGGACTACTAAAGTGATTTTCAGCATCCCTAGTGGACTTATGGATATCAGATAAAGAGACTTACATTGATCCAGGCTGAACCAATGTAAGTTAAAACAAATCATTCCACTTTATTGTTTGTCATGGGCTCCAGTGTCCCTTACCATGCTGCATGCTGAAGCCTTAAAGGTCTTATTTAGGTGACCTGATGACAATAAATGGAAATCGGATTGGCTACAAAGGGGTTACTGCATTTTTCACACCATAATTGCCCTTGTGTAAGGTCAATAAATATAAACATTCTATTAATGAGCAGTGACTACATTTTCAGTGAGTGAGTGTTACTTAGCAACCGCGCTACTAGCAGTTGACAGCTTTAAGTAGATTATATTATGTGAGGGAAGTAAAGTGCTTCACATTGTCATGTCATATTATTGTTTATGTGATGATTTAATTACTGTCAACAGTCCCACAAGTGTCAACCCCGTAATGAAGCCTGTGAACGAGTTTGAATGTGTGAAATATGTTTAATTCCACGTTACCATTTCTACGTCCACATTTTGGAAAATCTTTGTTCTCGTAGATCTCTAAGCTATCATGTGTGATTAACTTTGCAATAAAAAAGCAGACTTCACACATTGCGGGGCACATCCACTTGTGATTTCTATTTACTATAGCTTGTGAAGCAATACAGCTTGTTGGAAAATCTCTGCTGATTCTTAAAATAGCCAAAAGAAGCACATTCACTGTACCACAAAATAGGCTGCGGAACACAAAGAATGGTGGCAGTAGTAGTCTAGCTACAGATTTGTGGGTCCTGATGCAGGATTTGACAAGGACCAATTGGTTATACCAAACACACCCTCCAAAGCAGAGTTTGCCGGGATAGAGTACAGAGACATTAATCATGCGTTCTTTGTATTTGGTCATATGATTTACCAGTATTACTGCTTGGTGTGCTGTGCATTAAAAGTGTATATATGGTAGACAGTAGAGGAGAGGTGAGCCCTCTTAGAAGAAGGTCCCAGTATTGACATTCAATTGCCATATACCACATTCTTTCATCACTGTGTAACAGGTTCCCGTGGGTTCTTTTCTTTGTTTTGATAACCTTGCACAGCCTCCATGATGGAAAGGTGTCCCTAGCATTTCCACCTGTAGTGTTCAGAGGTTTCTGCCCAGATTTGCAAAAGTAACAGTACCATTCTCAAACATCATGGGCAGGAAGGCTAAAAATCAGTCAATTTGTATCAATTTATGAAAAAATATACTTAAACATCTTTTGGCGCATACATACAAGGTGTTCTTGGACGATGGGCAGATTGTGACATCACCACCCCTTGTCTATTAAGAGAATAGCTTAAATTGGTTAAAAACGTTAAGTGTTCTCTGAATGGCTGCTGTGCCGAGCAGGGGTGGATCCAGAGTCTATTCTCGGGAGGGGCACTGCCAGAAAATTAAGTTTTGCTTACAGAACAGTTAATATTTTATTTAAGACGGTTTCCCGGTGTCAGGATCCAGAGCACCCCCGGGTGGCGCTGGAGCCGGGTCCTGCAGTTCCTGTGCTTGCCTGCGGGTGTCTCCAGCAGCCAGGAACTGTAAGGAACCTGCAGCTCCGGTACTCACCTGCGGGTGTGCCCCAGCTGTGACTGCTCATCCCATCACCTGGTGCTTCCTGGGAGGGTATTTAGGCCCTCCCTGCAGTCAGGAAGCTGGGTCAGTATTGTGTTGCTAACCTGACTGATGCCCATGTCCTGAACCTTGCTTCCTGAACCTTGCTTCCTGAACCTTGCTTCCTGAACCTTGCTTCCTATCTGAAAACCTGTCACCGACCCGGCTTGTTACCCGACCACTCTCCGTTGAATCCTGTACCGCGCTGCCTTCCTGTTGTCGACCCGGCTTGCACCTGACCACTCTTCATCAATCCTGTTCCTGTACCGCGCTGCCCTCCTGTTAACGACTCGGCTTGTACCTGACCACTCTTCTGGTATCCCGAGGCCTGCTGTACATCTGCAGGCCTGTTACCCCTCTTTGTTGGGTTTGCAGTTTTGTTGATGTGGAACCAATAAACTGTGCATATAACCCTATCCTGTGAGGGCATATTAATTTGGTCATCCTGTGTGGGTACCTGCATGTGGTGTGAGAACGCCTGTGCAGGGTACCCTGACACCCGGCCAATCACAATTAAGCCGGCCAAACAACATGCAGCCGGCTTCCCTGGCAATCAGGAAGTCGGGCGGCATGTCATCACCCGCTGCCAGCTTCCTGATTACCCGGGAAGCCTGCTCCATGCCAGTGGAAGCACCGGTATTGGTATTCAGTATCAGCGAGTACCAAAAGCAAAATATCGGTACTCGTACTTGATACCGTAAAAACGGCATTGGTGCATCCCTAGTTTTGAATAAAACTATTTTTTTTGTATTGGGACAAGTAGATTCGGCCCCACTTTATCCCTTGGACAAGTCGGTTTTTAAAAAGAATTTCCACACCCCTGATTACACAACAATGCAGAATACCATCAGCTATAGAGGACTATAAATCCCAGCAATAATACATTATAGAGCAATAAAGACTGCCAACAGCTATAGAGAACTACGATTCCCAGCAATACCATTATACAGCAATGCAGAATAGCATCAGCAATAGAGGACTACAAATCCCAGCAATACATATTACAGCAATGCAGAATAATATGAAGCTCTGGGTACGCCGCCTGATTTCACCAGGGTCTCAGGATGGTTCTGCAGGCTCTCACCAGGGGTCCAGAGAGTTTCACAGGTGCGTGTGGGTGCAGCAGAGGTGGCTCCCTAATTAGGCTCTCAGGTGGCCAATGCGGACTGTCAGGTGATCAGTGCAGGCTCTCTGCTGGTCAGTGCGGGATCTGTGGTGGCCAGTGGGGGCTCCATAATAATTAGTAGTGGCTCCATGGTAGCTCCCAGGTGGGTAGTGGGGGCTCCACTGTGGCCAGTGGGAGCTCCCTGGTGATTAGTGGGGGATCTGTGGTGGCCAGTGGAGGCTCCCTGGTGGCTAGTGTGAGCTCCCTAGTGTAGGCTGACGATTCATCCCTGATTTCTGGGGACAGTCCCCAGATTGAGGAGACCATCCCCTGACAAATTATGTCCCCGGAAATATAAAATAAAACATTTTTGTTTTTTAATACTCACCTGATCCCTGGATCTACTGACAAGCGCAGCCTCGCGTCTCCCACGCTATCAGAAGTTGCATACAGCGAGTGCTGGTTACTACTTAAACCGGCGCGCTGTGTGATGCTTCTGAGAAGATACGCTATTAGCATAGCGAGGAAGGGATCAGGTGAGTATTAAAAAACAAAAATGTTTTATTTTATGTTCCTGGGGACATGTAGGGCTCATTCACACTGGAATCGGCCGGCACGTACAGCTCCGTGCTGCGTGCACAGCCATATGGGGCAGTTCCCGGGAAGGTGGATCCGCCACTGGTGCCGAGTAAGTGACCCCCCCAGAGCAGAAGGGAAGCCGCTCAGCTCAGCACCATAGAGGCCCATGAGATTGCTATGAAGCAGTGCAATAGCTTTAAAGTGACATTAAAGCCAACATTTTTCTCCCCTCCCCCCCCCATGTAAATGTTAGCACTTACCTCAAATGATGTCTCTTATTCTGATCTTCCTCTTCTTTCCCCATGTTTTCATGTGTCCCTCCAGCGGTGCGGCGTCTCTCCGATCCAGCGCTGACTGCTTTGTCTCTCCGATCCAGCGGTGTCTGCAGGCGGGTGCACGCGTCCATAGACTTACCTTGCGTCTCTGCTCGTCTCCCGGCCGAGAATCGGAACTGCGCATGCGCCCGCCCCAAGATCCTTTGCGGCCGTACGAGCAGTTCCTGATTCTCGGCACGGGAGTGAGCAGTGATAACGAAGTAAGTTTAAAATGATTTCAAGCGTTTTTTGTTTTTTTTTACACTTCTTGCCTATATCTACTGCTTGCTAGCAATAGATATAGGCAAAAAAAACGGAGGGTTTAGAACCCCTTTAAGTAGTACAGTGCTTTACAGGATACATGTGGCCTGACTAGGTATATCATAGGCATACTTACATTGGGACAAACTGGACCATACACATTTTGACCTGGATTTTGGCTTTAAATACAGTCAGTGAAAGTTGTTGGCAGTTTCTAAGCTGAAGCTAACTTTGTTGAATTAAAACAGCCTTGCTCAACCTTTTTTTTTTTTTACCTCTGAGGAACCCCTAAAATAATTTTTAGGTTTTGAGGAACCTTTACTAAATCCAATTCTCTTGGGGAGCTCAATGAGAAAAATGCCCCTAACATTGGTGGTCAGTAGGAAGCATGCAACCCTTACAGTGGTGGTCGGAATTCCACCCTAAAGACAGCTAAATAAAGATAATTGGTGTCTTTCTGCTGGATGTGCCAAGTGGTGTTGACCCTAGAACTATTTAGGTACCATCAAATGGTTGGTCGATCAGCCACAGTTAATGGAACCCCTTAGCAACCTCTGGAGGGACCCAGGTTGGCAATAGTTGAATTAGAGTATGGTGAGATATTTTTGGAGCTGTGTGGCATAATTTTTCCAAAATTTGCCTGGGAAAGTGGAATTACTCTTTAACTTTGCAGAGATCTAGCATCTTAAAGAATAAAACCAATTCAACATGTTTATATGCTTTTATCTTACTACTGAATTTAAAGTCCAACGACACCCCCCTACTCAAAGGCTCACCTTAAGGCCTCCCTGGCATAGTTTCATGCGTTTTAATTTTATACTTATTCTCTGTATCAGTACACTCTGTGTAGAGTAAACTCTCTGCATCAACACTGTGAGAGCAGGGACCTGTAATGTTGACCCTTCAGGAGGAGGGTCCATGATGCCTTGCACTCACCGTATGTCTTTAGCCCTGGTTCACACCTAGGCGGCACAATTTGTGCGCCTTTGTAAGCGCGCTAGCAGCATGTGGTTATTTGCTCATTTATAAGCATTGTGCACATTTATATGTGCCTTTTAACGCGCGTACATGAAGACGCGCATTTTGATTGGCAGCTCATAAACCGTTGTGGGCAATGGAAGAACGCGTGTATAAACGCGCAAAAATGCTCACGAAAATGTGCAACATACTTCTGTTGCACGTTTTTGGGCATTTCCAATTAAGTCTATGGGGAGGGAAAGCGCTTTTAACTGCCCAAAGAAGCTCCTGTATCTTTTCAGGTGTCTGCTCAGGTGTAAACCAGGGCCATTGAAAATCATGGGGCTTCTTGTGTTGGGCAGTTAAAAGCGCTCAAAAACATCTAGGTGTAAACCAGGGCTTAGTCTTCTGAAATGAAATACTCTGTCAGTCAGGGGCGTCCTGAGGCTGGGTGACACCCGGAGCGGTAACCGAGTGTCACCCCGCCGAGACGTCACTGCTCGTGACGTCACCACGCGCATGCACGATTACATCGTTGCACAGGCGAGGCAGTATTCTGATACCTGCCGGCGGCCATCTTGATGATGGACGCCGGCAGAGAGAGGAGGGGACAGTCACCCGGCGGGAAGAGTTATGCCACCGGGCCCCCTCCTCTCTTCTGATACTGTCGGGTGTTCGGTCCATGACCGAGCGCCCCGACTTTTCAGAGGGGGGTGACACCAAAATGACTGTGAGTCATTTTGGTGTCACCCCTCCAATGGTGTCACCCGGGTGCGGGCCGCACCCTCCGCACCCCCCTTGTCACGCCACTGGTGTCAGTCAATACAAGAGACTGATCACATCTTGTGGTGAATAGGTGAGTATTGCAACCAGAGCTGTTTTTTTAAACCTCCATGGGTACTTAAGCAAAATCACATATAGCCCAATATCTTCATGTAAAACATCCGTTGGAGGTCCCGCAGACACCCAGGTTCATTCTAAGCTGAATATGGCTGCCAATTTCAGGACACAGTGCAAGAGTACATATTTAGGATCGTGGGGTAGGTCTTACATCTTCTCCAAATGTTTTTGATGGAAAAGTTACCAGTAGATGTCTAGCTGTGCTGAAATGGAAACAACAACAGAGCATATGAGATTATGCAATGTCCTGATGATGAGATGACACACAAACAGTGGGGTCAGTAACATCCTAGATAAGTATTACTTTGGAAAAGCATAATATCATGTGGAATCCTTGGACTGCATTTCCTATGACAACATAAATACTATGCTCCATTAACCTTGCCAGTAGAGAGAACCTGCTGACCTTTTCCGTTCTATTAATATTCTCTACTTCCCCTCTACTCCCTTTTTCCTTCTGTTCTCTTTTTTCTTCCTCTTTCTTATCTTCTGCTTTCCTTTTCCAGGTTTCATGCAAATTGCAGCATTCTTCAAAATGTCTTGCTAAACAATTACTGAGAAATCTGAAGTGTTACTGAAATCTTTATGTTGTGTTTGACATGCAGACCTTCTAATCTTTTCCGGCATACCGTCATTTTTTTTAATGCTGTGATTTTCTTTTCATTTGTAAAAGTGGATGCATCATTAAATTCAACACTTCCAATGAATCAATAGAGCAGATGTCAGGATTTGTTTTGCGTTTAAAGGATCTGGTTTTATTTTTTGAATAAAAAACATTTCTACCAAGCTCCCTCGTGTATCCTAAATCTTAGGCAAAGATCACATGGTCTGTGACTTCCAGGAGCATTGTGGGGGTTTTACATCATTTGAGAGTCTGTAGTTTTCGAACAGACAAACAAATACTGTCTTGTTGACTCACAGACAACTGTATGCATTTATATAGAGAACCTCAGAAAGAATGAAAACGCTAATGGCCATTGATGAGATTATTGATACAAAATATGTAATATTGGGCAAATTAATGGGTTCCTTTTTTTATAGGAGATATCTTAAAGTGGAGCTAAACCCTTCTCTCCTGGTCTTTAGCCGAAGACAATGCAATCTTAGATTATATTTATATTTGTAGTTGCCATGGTGCTGCACATGTGACCTGCTTTGACACCTATCATGTGAGGGCGTGAAAGTTCAGTTGAAAACCCATATAAGCACTGACAACCATGCCTTAAATGTAGGTGTTTTGGGAAACAGGTAAATTGGGTTTAGTTCCGTTTTAACTGACATTGAAGTCACATTCCTCCCACTTGCTGCTGTAGGGACTTACCTTTAATATTCCTCTTGATCCGATCATCTTCTTCTTTACAGTAGTTTTTAGGAGTCCCTCCAGCGCTGGTGTCGATCTCTGATCCAGTGCTGACTGCTGTCTCTTCCTGTCCCATGTTGTCTGTCCGCGTGCATGCTCACGGCTGCGTGCATTGACTTAGACTGTGTCTCTCCTCTTCTCCCAGCTGAAGATCTCCTGCGCATGCGTTTGCCCCATGATCCTTCTTGGCCGCTCGAGAATCTTCAGATGTTCAGACGGGAGCGAGCAAGGGAGACATAGGTAAGTTTTTACCTGTTTGGTAACTTTTTTTATCTTTATTTTTTATGTTTTTGCATATATCTACTACTTGCAGTAGATATATGCAAAAAAAAACCATGAAGGTTTATATATAATTTAAAGGGGTTCTAAATAGGGATGGGCTGCATGTTCGAGTCGCACATAGGTTCGACTCGAACATAGCCTGTTCTAGCGTTCGCCGAACGCCGAACATTTACTTTATTGTCACTTTAAGTATGCCACTTAACCCTACTTGGGCTACATGACACTCCTCGGTAAGTCCTTACCTGAAGATTTACCTGGTTTGAGACTTAAAGTGGCACTAGACCTAAGGGTTCTTATATATTTTGGGTGGGGTTGTTTTTTCTGGCATGGTATTTGTTTCTTACTATTACTCTGTTTCATTGCTCTGCCACCTTCTGGTTTCATGGGTGCTCCTTGCGTGCCATGTGTATACTGTATTATACTCTTTTGCATTTTATTAAATTGTTTGGTAAGGAGAATGTGCGGCTCTCAGGTGGGGTGGGGAGGTGGGTGGGGTTAGGGTGGGGGTGGTTGTTGTTGTTGTTGGTAAATGTTATTAAGATGTGCCCCTGATTCCGGATTGGCTAAGGTGTTTACCTTGTTCTTTTTTTTAATAGTTTTATGACTTGTTTTTTGCAGTTGAAAATAATAAAAATATTTTTTTTTTAAAGTGGAACTAGACTCACCAATCTAACTGTCACCCAAAACAGTTACTCTTAAGGCATGCCAGTTGTCAAAGTTTCCAGTTTAATTTTTTGAGCTCTCAGCCAAACTTTCAAGCCCTCAAGAGGCTGGTGCAGAAGTGGGCAACTTTGGCCCTCCATCTGTGCTTTAACTACAAATCCCAATGTGACATTGCCTGTAACTGTCAGTCTTGCAACGCCTCATGGAACCACAATAGCTGGAGGGCCGAAGTTGCTCACCCCTGGGCTAGGGTCATAGCTGATCATAGAGGCTAAGGTAGCGCCTTCCTTGGCTGTAAAGGATAGGAGGTTGTAGTTCTGCTTTAAACAGAGCTTTTGGATAGATTAGAGAAAGTCATCTTGGTTTCTTTTTGGATTGCAGTTGCCATGGTGCTCACATGTGATCAACAATGACATCAACTGTTTGAGAACTTAAAAGTTCAGTTGAGAGCTGAAATAAGCACAATATCAACCTTGACAATTGGCATGCCTGGAAAGTAACTGTTTTGGAAGACCATTGTATTGTTAGGATATTGGTGGGTCTACTTCCGCTTTAACGACTGGCTTTATTTAGACTTCCATGTCATGCCTCCGGTAATAACAGTCCAGGTTGCCAGTGTTCTTATTTCATCTCTAAACTGAACTTTCAAGCCCTTAAATGGCTGGTGTCATAGCCGATCACATGTGCAGCACCATGGCAAATGCAATCCATATAGAGGCTAAGATGGCATCCTCCTTGGCTTTAAGAGATAGGAGGGCATAGTTCTGCTGTAAGCTAAGAAAATACCTTCATAAAGTGAACAGCCTACTCGTCTTTAGTAAATCAACTCCAAAGTGTATATTGCAAGAAAATAGTAGTAAGTCAGTTTAGTTGGACCTGTCAAGCCCAGTTGAATGTGACTTCCTACTGTTGGTTATGTGTTCAGATGAAGCACTAAGATCTTGAGGAATGCTGAATTAAGTTTTACTTGCTAATAAGGACATTATATCAGAATAAAGCCTTAAACAGCATACAGAACTTCCTGTGTATATCATAGATATAAGCATGCATATAGAAAACTAGCATGGACTAACATTGCACTACAGTACCAACTACTGCTCAAAAAACATAATTACATCTCAGTAATACAATCAGCACATATCAGCATATGGTGGTGTATTTCCAACATCTACTACTAGGTATACCATGACCTAGACCAGTGATGGCAAACCTTGGCACTCCAGCTGTTTTGGAACTACAAGTCCCATGAGGCATTGCAAGGCTCTTACAGCCACAGACATAACTCCCAGAGGCAGATGCATCTTGGGATTTGTAGTTTTGGCACAGCTGGAGTGCCAAGGTTCGCCACCACTGACCTAGACAAATGAGAACCTTCACAAACATATAACTAAAAAGAGTTGTTCTGATATTAACACATTATTGATAAGAATGTTGCTGTTAAATGGATCACTTTCACGTAAATGCTTAAAAAAAAAATGTTGGGCAGACTCTATATTGCCTTTAAATAATCGTAGAATGTGAATGCTGCTCCTATAGTGGCCCCAACTTGTCTTGGTCTGTTTCTACTGATTCATTTAAAGGAATGTAAAGGTTCTATTTGAAGCCAGGTGTTTGGGCAGAAAGTTAATTAAGAGCACAGCGGTATACGCACACCAATTACCTCCCAGAAACCATTGCAGCGCCGGGCGACTTACTCAAGAGGTTGAAATGTTAGCCCTCACCTCAAATGTTATTTGGGTTTATTTAATAAAACACATCAGGAAAAAAAAAAGAAAAACAAAACGGCTTTTCCTACTAAACCTGCCCTTGATTCGTTTATAAAGGCTTTACACTCGGCATACAGCGGCCTGTTCCCATTCAGTGGGAGGCCTGCGCTAGTACTTAACTCCGTGTTATTAGTTGAAAGGCAACAGGATACAATTTAGGGAAAGGATTTTCTCCATAAAGAATAACTTCCTCAGGGCCTACTTTATATGTGGAAACGGGTCCAACTTGGAGTACTGGCTGATTCATTTCTGTGCGCATCTTCAAAGGAAGCCAAGGGGAGCCCAAATGTGTTTATTTTGCCAACATGTTGCTACCACTTACCGCTCGGCTGCAGGAAATCCATTCGACCATTGTCTAAATTAAAGAAACCCAAATCTCCAAATAAAAGATTAGCATTGTTTGTTCTGAAATAAAAAAAATATCACCTTGTTAGAAGGTTTTATTTTCTCCAAAGGGAAGCTGTGTTTTGGATATAAAAAGGAAATTCTGCAACAGGCAGTTGATATGTTAAAAGACCTCCAGAGTATTTTTGTCTTTTTTTGTGTTTTTATGCTTCACATCATTTTGTATTTGGCGTATTTATACTGTATATTACACAAAGCTTTCTGGATCTTTGATCCTCCATGGCAGACTGCACACCTCCCAACTCTCCCTCATTTGGGGGGACTGTTTCTCTTTTGGAACCAAATCCCTCTGTCTGTCCCTCTTTCCTCCTCAGTTGTCCCCCTGTGTGGTATGATGTATAGAGCACTATATAAGTGTACTATTTCAAGTAATATTAAGTCTACAGGTTTTTAAGTTTTTTAAATGCTGATGAAATCACCTACAATGGATGCTACTTCTTGATGTCTAAAAGTTTTGGTTTCCTGCAGAATCAGCTGAGAACTGGCCCTGATATGCTGTTTTAGGGTGGCTCCTTTCCTCTGCAGGGTCCTATGAAGCCACGCTGGTGTGTGCTAGAAAGCTGTGTGTACAGATAGATATAGGGACAAATGCATCTATTGATATAAATGCAGCATATCACACTGGTGCAGCGGGATCTCGCAGGATCCCCTTCCTCAGGTAAAACATGTGATGTTGCATGTTTTGCCTGAGGAAGTGGATCCTGTGAGACCCCGAAACATTGCACCAGTGTAATATGCTGCATTTGAGTCAATAAATAGATGCATTTGATCTGCATCTGGAGTGCGGGTGTCTCTATCTGTTTACATGATGGTTGCCATCCGTTGACTACCGCAGCTCCCATCCAATTTATATGGAGCAAGTGGTCAGGATTGTGATGGGTTCATGGACTTTAGAAAGCTGTGTGTCTCCACAAACACACAGGAACAACAAGGCAAGACACTTCCCTTCTCCCTGCTCTCCGCTACTCCTTTCAACAAGCAAGAAGATGGACAGCTGCTGGACACTGTGCTCTCCCTTGTGACCTTGTACTAAATAGGATGAACAGGGAAGCTGAGCTGAGAGAGTTGGAGCTGTTTAGAAACATGATGACTGTTAGTGTTTGGGCAAAAATGTAAAGAAATACTTTGCCGGGCAATGTTTATTTGTTTAATCTGGATTCATTATTGAAAAAAAGTCTGAGAGTTTAATACTACTTAACCCTACTAAAAGTGTTATTCTGTGCTATAACCTACGGCAGTTGTCCGTCTACTAGCTTGGAGAAAGGAGTAGTGGAGAGCAGGGAGAAGGGAAGTATCTTGCCTTGCTGTGCCTGTGTGTTTGTGGAGACACACACAGCTTTCTAGCACACACGAGGGTAACTCCATAGGATCCTTATCACGTGCCTGGTGAGAGACCGGAAGATGAAGAGGCTTGTCTTGCGACTTGTGTCCTACAACCCCTAGAGTTGGGAACAGAAGGCAGAAGGACAGTGAGGAGCACGAGTGCCACTGAGGGAAACAGACACTGTGCAGCAGACATCTTGTAGCGAAGTCAGCAGGCCAAAAGTCAAACCGGGTGGGCAGCGTGGAAGCAGAATCGATAGACTTGGAGCATGGTCGAGGAAGCCAAAGGTCAGAGCCAGCCGGGCAGCGAGGTACAAAATCAGAAGGCAGAAAGCAAAGTCAAGGAAACAGGCCAAGTTCAGGGGCAGGCAGCAAGCAAGAGAGAGTAGTCAAAAGCAGTCCAGGTCAAACAAGTCACAGGCAAATCAACAGATTACAGGCAACAGGAACACTAGCGGAAAGCCATCAGCAATGTGGTGTGGGCAGGCTCCTTTTTATATAACTATCTATTAGGGTAATAGCGACGTTTCCTGTGCGTCAGCCGTTTGCGTGTCTTCCCGCGCACTTCCGGTTGAGCGGTCATGCGCACTATGGCATTTTTTCTGATCATTTGGAGACTGGGTTTCTGTGCATGCGCGGCCGCCATTTTTCCATTATAACCCTGCAAGTGACAGGAGCCCCCCTACTACAGTATATTGGGGCCAGTGCTCAGGGGTGCAGCTGATTTTCCAGGAAACATTTAAACATTAAGGAGCAACACCCATTGTAAGTGAATTAATCAGCATTTGAAATATCTTAAAAATCTTTTGACCTTAATATCAATTTCAGCTTTAATGAACAAAATACAATTAATGAGTCAGATTCACATACACTGTATACTAATGTTTAAAAAATGAAAGTCTACGGATTACCTTTAAAAGCTGTAATTCCTCCCGAGCTCACAGGGAAAAGTGTTCCCTACTTAACTTTCCCTGGTATGGTTTGATCCCATTATTATTGGGTCCCAGCTGAGACAATCTGTCTTTGGTTTTGTGCGCTGATTGTAGCTCTCTTATCCCTCTTAACGCAATGTGTATTGTTTTAACCTATGTTATGTCTTTGGGAATATTACTTCTGCAGTAAGTGTATGAATAATGGCGTTGGAATGTGACTGCCGAGTTTTATCTAATGCCAGCTCTTGTCTGTAATTTCCACCTTCAAGTGTATTTTGATAAATTACAAATGTTCTGCGTTTTGCACTTCCCTTTCTTCAGTGCTTCATCCTGACTGCCGAGACTTTCGCGTCGCCCTCGTTCTCCGGGTATGTCATCTCTTTTCCTCTGCCGTATTCCCTGGTCTTGCAAAAAAATTTGACAGCAGAATCATATTTCCTAATGATAACTGGTCACACCAGTTATCATTCTGCGGAAGAGAGAAAATCAAGAACAGAGAGTAATTGGTTTCAATTTTCTTCAACTCCGATGAGTCACTGCTCGGGTTTGCAAAGCTATCTTGCAAACTGAAGTTGGCGCGGGGTGCTGGTAGAGAAGAACTCTGCAGATAGCCTGCCAACATGACATAACTCGGTGCAAATGCAACTGTTTCTGTACAAAGAATTTCTACTTAGGGGGTCTTTGTGTCTTTAACAGTTGTATGCATGGAGAAGGATTAGCTGATTGTGGTCACTCCTCAGCATGCTATAGCTGAGCAAGTCTGAATTAGGAACCAGTTGGAGTGTTCAAATGAATGGCAACGCATTAATGCACCTAGCATTCAGTTTTGTGCAATAGCGTGTGCTAAACACACAGATTGCTTGTGTTTAGGGCAATGCTATTCTGTGAACAGTCCTTAATATCTTTAAATGTGCGTGAGTTTACACCAATCAGCCATAACATTATGACCATTGAGAGGTGAAGTGAATAACATTGATTATCTGGTTACAATAGAACCTAGAAGTGGGGGGATATATATTACAATGGCACCTGGAAGTATGTGGGATATATTACAGTGGCACCTGGAAGTGGGGGGGATATATTACAGTGGCACCTGGAAGTATGTGGGATATATTAGGCAGCAAGTGAACATTTATTCCTCGAAGTTGATGTGTTGGAAGCAGAAAAAATGGATAAGTGTAAGGATATGGCGACATTGACAAGGTTCAAATTGAGATGTCTAGACGACTGGGTCAGAGAAACTCCAAAACTGCAGCTCTTGTGGGATATTCCTGGTCTGCAGTGGTTAGGACCTATCAAAAGTGGTCCAAGGAAGGAAAACTGGTGAACCAGCAAGAGGGTAATGGGCTTATTGATACATGTGGGGAGTGAAAGCTAACCTTTATAGTCCGATCCAATAGAAGAGCTGCTTTAGCTCAAATTGCTGAAAAAGTTAATGCTGGTTCCGATAGAAATGTGTCTACACAGTGCATGGCAATTTGTTGCATATGGGGCTGTGTCGCTGCAAGCCAGTCACACCAGGAAGCACTATTGGAGAAAAGCAAACCAACAGAGGCAGAATGATGCTTTTGGCAATGTTATGCTGGGAATCCTTGGGTCCTGCCCTTCATGTGGATGTTACTTTGACACATGCCACCTACCTAAACATTGCTGATGGCAATGGACTAAGACCCCTTCATGGAAACAGTATTCTCCAATAGTGGGCTCATTCAGAAGGATAATGCACATGACCAAACTGTCACACTTCGAAAACGGTTCAAGAATGGTTTGAGGGTCACAACAACAAGTTCGAGGTGTTGACTTGACCCCCAAATTCTCCAGATCTAAATCCAATTGAGAATCTGTGGCATGTGCTAGAAAAACAAGTCCGATCCATGGAGGCCTCACCTCACAACTTACAGAACTTAAAGGATCTGCTAATGACGGCTTGGTGCAAGATACAACAGCATACCTTCAGAGGTCTAGTGAAGTCCATGTCTCGACGGATCAGGGCTGTCTGACCTACTCAATATTAAACGGGTGGTCATAATGTTATGGCTGATTGGTGTATGTCTGTGCTAAGGAATATGTGAGGTCTAAATAAAGTAAGTTATACTTTGTAAACCCTGCGGGGCACATTGATTCATGTTATGTATTAATAACTATAGAGTTGCATTAATTTGTGTCTTTTATATCTGCCTGGAGTTTATCTTTGATTCTCAATTCTGACTGCTGCGCACATTTCAAAGTTACCAACTCATCTCTTGTGCTTTCTCTATAATTAGAATCAGACTGCAGAATTTCTCCTGCTTGTAAATAAATTCTACCATCCTATAAACCGATGCACAAATGTAACAAACTGTAAAGAAACGATTAGACGCACTGATCTTTTAACGGAGATGAAAAGAAAGCGCGCGTCCTGTGCAAGTGGTGGCCTTCCAATGCAGACTGATTTACAGCTGACTGTCTGGATCATAAAACGTGCATCGGGCCAGTATGAAATACACATGAATTGGTCTTTAATAAATGGTTTTATGTTTCAGACACAGACAGTAAAGCTCTCTCTGATAATTTTCTATCTGTCATCAGTGTGTGATCCAGACCACATCCTGCTCATTTGTATTTCCCGTGAAGCGTTGTATAGACAGCAGCAGCTGACCTAAGAGATGAGAACACGTATTACATCAGCTGAGGCTTTCTACAAAGAGGATATGCAGAGATCATGATCTAGGGGGCTAATAAGACAAGACCACAGAGGATAATTGTACGTTTCTTATAAAATTCCTATGAGATATGTATTTGTTACACAAGCCAAGTCTTCATTTAGGGGCTGATTTATAAATCCAGTGTATAGCTGGGAGAATGCCGTTCGCACAACACTAATGCCACTAGATGCAACCCAGGAGCATAGGAAATTCCAATGTTCCTCAGCACCATCTAGTGGCAGTAGCGCTGTGCAAAAGGCACTCGCCCAGGTGTTTCGCTGGGCAGAAGATTTTTAATTCAGTGTTTTTTAAAATGACATGAAAGGTAAAGTTCTTTTGCAAAAAATCAATAAATGCACACACAATAAAACAAAAAATGTACATTTATAATTTTTTTGCATTGGAGCCTGCAAAGCATTGCAACCGCAGTCAGTGGATTGTGGGCGCAACGCTCTGGCTTCTGAAGACTCTTCCTCCAAGACCCTGTCTGTACCGAGGTGCAGGCTTTCAGATAAAGGGACAGGAGGAAGTATCAATTGACCACAAGTGCAGTGACCTTATAGCCGTTGTACTCCACTGAGAACTACGAGTCCCGATGCTATGTTGGCGGACCGGACGTTTAGTCTCTCCATTCACAGATCCTGTCAAGGGACCTGTGAATGGATGACGGAGCTGTGTGGGCACACCCTCCGCATCGCCTTGTGGTAGATTGGGGGAACCTCGCACGGTGGATTAGGCTGCAGGTGGGAACGAGCTCTGGCCATGAGGTGAAGTTCTAATACCGCAGGCAGGAATGTGGCAGGGGAGGCTGTGCAAACTATTGGCGCTATATAAATCCTGTATAATAATAATAGTGCCACTTAGCTTCCCAATGGATAGCTGAGGCCAGACAGGAACTCTGAAGTCAAAGTAATAAGGACTAAGGGGGAGTTTGAGAGGTCTTGAAATTGTTGAACAAACTAGGGTTCCATAAGTTTTCCATAAATTTGTTGTATGTCTTTATTTGGGGGACAGTTGGGAAAAAATGGGGTAGAGTGGGCCTTGCAGAACTTAACCTATTGAGTCAGTTTTGGCCAGAACATTTACTAACCTGCTGCTACATGTCACACCCCTACACTGCAGGGGCACTGAATGTGCCAGGCTGGATGGTGTGTGTGTCAGTCACAGTTTTGAGCGGGCTTGGAAGAACTCTGTCAATCTGGGTCCACACCAAGCCCACGCACACATCTCTATCACATCTCAAGAGTCAACAGTCAGCTTTCAGTTACGATAGGTCTTCGTCTTTGGAAGCATAAACCCATACTTCCTTTTATAAAACTGAATGGACTTCATTCTCCGTAAAGGACTACCTCATATTCATGGTGGGGAACACGGCAGACATTTCCGTGCTCTCCCAAGATGGGAAACGTCAAGGAAGTCCTTACTGTGCCCTTACATTCATTTATTCCCCTGGCACAGTCAGGGAGCACACACTCTGATTGTAAACAAGTGTCTTCAGGGTGACCTTTTTGGGACTACATGCCCATCATTCATAGCACATGCACGTCTGTGTCATGGCATTTTTCCTGGTCATCTGGGATGCCTGTGAGTCTCCAATGGGTGCATGTATTTTGTGAGTGTGCAGGTAAGGGTGGCTCCAGCGGGGCTCCATAGGAGCCTATAAGCCAAGGAGCAACCATTACTATGGAAGTTGGGGGACAGCAAGAAAAGGGAGTAATGAAAAGCAGAAGCTGAAGACTATGTAGGTCCTACCTTATAAAAAATGGTTTAATATCACTTTGGACAAATCGTTATGGAATCCAGGAGCCAGTTTTTCCAATCCAGGAGCCAGCAAGATTTTTTTTTTAGGAGCCAGCTCCATTGACAGCAACTAGAGAGAACCTTAAACGTTAGGTGCCAGCTGTAGTTTTTAAGGAACATTGGTGATCTGGCTCCTATCCAGCCCTGCTTCAGGTACACCTTCACCTGAAGGTGTACCTGGAAGATAATGGTCCAATCAAAGATAAAGCAGAGGACAGAGACTGATGTGAATGGCTCAGTATTCTCTGTTGGAAGTCTGTTGGAACAAAAGATGTCAACGCTAGAGAAATGATATATGAGTAAACTAACACGAGGGTAAATCTAGAAAGGTGCTTTTCTTTCTCTTACTTCCCTTCTAAAGCTTATTATTTGCTACAAAAAGACGCTTGCACTTTATTGCGGCATCTACCTAAACTGTTCTCGCCCAGAAGAACGTTTATTCTTCTGGTAAACAAGGACAACAAATACAGATGAAATTGATATTGCTCCTTGAGATGAATGGGGATGCTGAACTTGGAAGATTAGCAATGCAAATGGCACAGAATGAGTCTTGATTTCCGCTAATGGATGCATTGTTTTGAATCAGTCCATTGTCAGAGTGTGTGGTGCTTGTGTGTGGGAGGAGAGAATGCAGAGGGTTATATTCCAGCAAATTATCTCTCAGCTGCTTCCATTATTTCATTAGAATGATGAAATAGCCCACATTTTTGTAATGCTTATTCCAGATTTTTTTCCCCCCAGTTTCTTTGTGCAAAATAACACCAGGACATTAAAGTATATAATACATGTGTTGATGTACACCATGTTCATTTTTATTGTGCAGTTACTATGAAGTATATCCTACACTGTTGTACTGAAAAGAACAATTAAGAGTATTTTAAGTATTTTCACTAATATTCTTTGTACATATGTATGAATTTAAAAAGCCAAATGTATGGCGGTATTGTCAATGAGTATTTATGTTGTTTACAGTATTGTTTCTGTGAATAGTTGGTTAATATATATGTACACAGGAGAAGCCAAATGTGCTCATTACATATGCAGGTTCTGCTTCCTGGTTTAGCAGCATTTCACAATTATCATATTTTGATGCTCCTTTCTCTTAAAGAGAACCAGTTATGATTTGGGTTTATGAAAGAGTCTCAACATTTAGCTTTGAACTATTATAATTCTACAGACTTAACTTTAAAAGATTATTTTTTAGATGTTTTCTGTTTGTCTAAGGATGGCTGTTGGAGTCAGAGGCTTCCCCGAAGGTTGACAGTTGCTACTTCACCAGATGACTGAACTCCTGCTAATAACACTTGCATTCTTCTATCTCCTAAGTAACCAAGGCAAAAGAGGAACTTTGCTGAGGTGTCCAGATTGGCATATTTTTTCAGTGAAGTCATTAGATTAACAGTGCATCCAACATTCCATTGAAGGGGTAGATATCCCAATACCACTAGGTGCCCAGAAGAACAGGATGGCCCATCAGGTGGTACACAGAGATTGTTCTGCTTCAATTGTCACTTTATGCAAAAGATGTGCCCTCCTAAGACCCAGTCTGTGTGGATAGAATAGCAACTTGCTGACTGACAAGATTTACAGGCAGCGTCAACTCACAATAAAGACTCAAAATTATATCCAACGGGGGGAATTTATGTAATCTGGAGCAAACAAAATCTGGAGCAGCTGTGCATAGAAACCACTCAGCTTCTCTCTTCAGTTTGTTCAGTTAAGATTTGAAAACGAAAGCGAGAGGGTGATTGGTTGCCATGCACAGCTGCTCCAGATTTGGTTTGCTCCAGTTTTGATAAATTCCCTTTAATGTAGTTTAGTTTTAGTATTGCATATTGAAAAAGTATTTTCTGGGCACTTCTTCAGGGTTAAAAAGTATTACAGAAAATATGGCTTCTAAGTCTTTGGAAAGAGGGTAAAATGAAAGTAACTAGAGAGCATCGGGGGACAGGAAGTATCTACAGGGGACTATACTATCTAGGGATGCTCCGATACCACGTTTTAAAGACTTTTTCTTAAAGGGACAGGTCACATTTTTTCTAAAGCAATACAAAATCATGATTTTAGGTCAGTTTCTTAATTGTATGAAGAACATGAACATGAAATTAATATTTATCATGCCATTACTAACTAAGGCTTGTATCCCCATTGCCGAACCATTTAAATTACCCTTTATCTCATAATTACTTTTCAACCAGATCCGTATCCAAAATGAACCCTATATACCAAAAAGATAAAACAGCTAACAAGAGTGGCTGGGTTAAAAAGGGTTAACAGAGGATCGGGGCAAGTATTCCAATTACAAAAAGAGTTTATTAGATAAAATATCAGTTTTGGACATAAACATCATATCACTAACTGGTTTAAAAAAAAATAAAAAAGCATGACATACAATTATAAATCTTCAGGTATGCAGATCTGTTTGTATAATGAGCTCTCATTCATATATGCTAATCAGCTGACACCAAAGGATAATAAGTTCCATATAACGTATTATCCTTTGGTGTCCGCTGATATCTGAAATACACGTATTAATCTCCAGTGGGAGAAACAAGGAAGTTACATAGTGCCTCCTTCTTAAAAAATCAGTTTCTTTCCCACATGGTGTTAGCAGGGCAGAATTGTGAGCGCCTCCCACAAGCTGAGCACCAAGATGCGATGCAGCGATCCTGCCCAGCGCTGACTACGAGAGGCACCGCGTGAGGCAACAGGGATCAAAGTGAAACTGTGAGTAAGGGAAGCTGGGATGGGGCTGGCTGTAAATCTATTGCTATAGTGTACTGGACGTGTGTAATGTATATGTAGTATATATATACAGCACACACCTCCACTACACTCCAGCAATAGAGTTACAATTCTCCGCTGCTAACATGAATAGGTTAAACCATGATCCATATTACATGACATGTAGTTGTACTATGGATCATTTAAAGTCACCTGTCCCTTTAAGAAAAAGTATTGGTAATTGGTATCGGCAAGTACATGAGGGGATGTACTTGTACTTGGGCCTGAAAAAGTGGCATTGGGACATCCCTACCTAATACTATCTATCACAAAACAGGAGGGATAAACAAGGGAAACATACCAAGCACAATACAGATAATAACCATAATAATATCATACCAAACACAATAATGAGCAAGGTGTTGAGACAGCACAGATATTCGTATAGTGGACCAAGTAGTCAGTATAGTTACAGTGCGTGCTTTCCTCTACTGTTGATAATCTGAGCTCTTATTAACACATTACAGGTCTGCAACAATGTTGCTGTAAACATCATTATAAGTAATGCCAGGGAAGCTGGTGATGAATAAATGAGAGCGCACTGAAGAACCACTTCAAATAGGGTGCTGATGAATAAATAGATAAATGTGACCGGAAAAAAGATACAAAATAAGCAGCTGAGCATGCAAGAGCCTTGTAAGTTTTAGATGGAACCAGGACAAGGAGACATACACACAAGGAAACATACATACAACAACAAAGATGAGTGTGCTAAGGTGGCCCAGTTCGCAGGTGCCCTCTGTTGTCTATGCCCTTCAACCCACCACCTTTGTCTTGGAACATGTGTACTTCAATGACATTTGACACTCATTCAAGCCAGATATATGATTCCTGCCTCTTGGGACTGCTATTTTATACACCTCATCCTACCCCAATCAGCTGGTTATCCTTCATACTAAATTACTAGAAAGAGAGGTCATAGTAATCGAAGAGCTCATTAGGAATGGAAAGGGCAAAAGAGACAGTTTTGCCCCTTCTGCATCTGTACACCTAGAACTGATTAGGACAAGCTTACCATATTCTTCTAGCAGTTTAGTACTAGAAAGGACCCAAAGTGGATGACTTGTAATAAAACAGTACAATATTCCACCAGAAAAAAGGATGAATTGTGCCAGGACAGAAACAATAAGCATGCAGCTGGACCGCATTTGGCAAGACATAAGCTTGGAGCCCTTTTATTATACATCGTATTACTGACAATCAGCAAAATGATGTGTGGGTGGTTGTGTGCCACCCCTGGCAGCCCTGCTGCCCTAAGCCTGTGTTGGCCATGCAAAATTCTGGTCTTGAATTGACCCTGTCAGTCTTAAGGTAGATGAATAGAACATATTCTCAATGTTCTTACAACTACCCGGCTGGTCCAGAAAGCTTCCGTACATAGGCAACTTTAGAGTGAAATGAATGTGCATCTTTGTAACAAGGGGATATAACCTTTTCTATCAATGTGTTGCTGTATGAAGGCCTTGAAGAGCACACACTGTTACTATACTGTTGTTCTGGATTTCAGTGCTGCTTTGGCAAACGGCAAAGCACATTATGATCCTCACCTCCATGAAAGATCTCATTGAGGCAGCATACAAGTTCTATGCGCTAGATGCGGGATCTCACACTTCAGAATTCACCACAAGGCCACATTCCAAGTTCTTTTGACGCAGAATCACACTAAGCCTACAGAACTGCCATGAAATGTCCTTGCTTCAACTCAAGTGTTATGACCCTTCATTAATCACAAGGAACAGCTATCAACTGTATATGTAGACCAGATTTTCAAAAATAAATATTCTGTGCACTGTTATTAGGGTGCAGTAAGAAAAATGTTTATCCACGGGTCTGTTTGTCAAAGGTATCCTCTGTTACCCAGATCTGGAGGGAAAGGGATGAGGTGTTAAAGCACAACTCCACTTTTGTCTGTTCTTATGGCAAATTTGATTTTGAAAGCCAGTGCAAGGATAAAGGCAGTGCTGCCCAAAGAGAAAAGACTGCTCGCCAGACCCGTGGTCGGTCCCTCAGTCATAAAAACATAAAAGATTGTTTTTAATGAGATGAACGTATATCGCCAGATAGTATTAAAATTATACTTTCCAGGAAGATGTTTGCAGAAACAGGAAATGTGATTGTGGACTGAATGAAATCAATGGAAACAAAGACTGGCATTAAGATCGTACAAACATTGAAAAACAGTTGGAAAAAAGCCTGTTTGATGGCTCACTTTGTTTTGATTAAATCAATCTGTTGCAATCCCTTTACTAAAAATTCACAGTATTGACAAAGTATTATTAAACACTCATAATGAATACAGATCAAACATATATATATATATTGCCCAGCAAAGTATTTCTGTACACTTTTAACGAAGCACTTGCTTTCACCATGTTTCCAAACAACTCCGACTCTCTCAGCTTGGCTTCCCTGAATTTCCTGTACAGTACAACATCACAAGGGACAGATTAGTCTATTGCAGCTCTCCATTTACTAACTTGGCGATGGAAAGAGCGAGTAGAGGGGAGCGGGAAGTGTCTTGGCTTGCTGTGTATGTGTGTTTATGGAGGCATACACAGCTTACTAGCACACACAAGATTGACTGCATATGACCCTGCAAAGGAAAGGAGCCACCCTAAAACAGGATATCAGGACCAGTGCTCAGGTGACCAACTGGTTCTGCCGGAAACAAAAACTTTTAAACATCAAGGAGCAGCATCCATTGTAAGTGATTAAATCAGCATTTGAAATAGCTTAGAAACCTTTTGACTTGACTTTTGATCACTTTAAAATTCTAAGTTTCTTTTTAGCTGCCAAATGAATTTTAACTTTTTGCAGTTACAGCCATAAATCTAGGTCACCTCCCCACTCCCAGCCTAGTCAATGAAGATGCAGCCACAGACTAATAAGATCATCCCTCAGTTCTCCTCATCTGTCAATTGGTTCCCTCTTACAGGGATTTTTGGAAAATAGCTGCTACACTGGGCAACACACCCGCTACACAAGTTCCAATGTTGGTGAATATTCTTCTACGGTAAAAGTTCAAAAACCCAACTGGTGTTGTGTTCCATACTACCAGTGGCATTCTCCTAGGAACCCTCTGTTGGTGAGGGCTAAATATTGGGAGCAGGTCAAGTTGCGGAGTTGTCACTTATTGGTGACTATGCCAAAAGAGGTTGAAGTGTCTGAGCCCTGTTGTGAGGTGGAGGAGTCATTCTAGGCTGGACTTCTGGAGGAAGATGTGCTAGGACTTCTCAGACAAGCCTGGAGGCTGAAGGGTGAAAGCTGACTCATGTCTGCAGAGGAAGCAGTGAGATTCGGAGCAGTAAAAGCTATGAGCCCACCGCTAAGAGAGCACGCGAGTTTGGCAGTTGAGCTTGGGCACCACTTTTACACACAGGGATTATGATCAGGTCCGAAGAAATACTCACCTGATCCTTGATCCTGCCTGGCTGCTAGACCGGTCCCCTTAGCCTTTTCTCCCCCAGACTCCATCGGTCTAAGGACCCGTGACATTATCACATCTAATATAGTCCATTCACCTGTATAAGATTTGAGGAAGCTGAGGGACATTCCACAGCCGGTGAAGAGGGGTAGAGAGGTGAACAGTCACTGCCACAGGACCGAGGATCAGGTGAGTATTTCTTCTTTTTTTTTAGAAAAGCAAGCCGTTAACCCTTGCAGTGCGGGGGGGGGGGGGGGGGGGATGGGCACTGCAAGGGTTCATTTTCTAAATCCTGGAGTTCTCTTTTTAAGTCTGAATGTTCACTGAGCTGAGCTTTGCATAGTGAAGTGCAGCAATCATTTCAGAGAATTTATTCTGGGTAGGTGAGAATTGTACAATGTACATTTGTCAGTCAGCTTGATGCACCACCCAGGGCAGTCCCTATAATGAAGCAACAGCCTCAGGTGGCATCTTTTTGGGGCACAATGGGGGCAACAGGAAGAGCAGCATGGCCCCCTTTCCAGCCAGAGTGTCCCAGGTTGCTAAGAGCCGAGCAGGGAGATGTGCAAGGGCCATACGCTACTCCCGGTCCAGCTCTTAGCAACCTTGGAGGCTCTAGCCCGCATCCTGCTCAGCTCCTGGCAAACGGTGACATCACTGGGCAGGATGCTGGCTGGAGGCAGAGCTGGGCAATGCAGAGGCCCCACCCCCCTTCCCCTGTAGCGTGCACCACCAGCAATGCATCAAAACTGTGAAAGTGTGATGAGTCCTAAAAGTTGACCTAACATGGAATATATACATTTTTGGTGCATACATGCTGAATAATGTGTACAACGGGTATGTATTACCTCTCATAGAGATCCCAGTACTATATCTACTTCAGTTCTTTGTGTCTATTAATGTCTAAGGCTGGCCATACACCTTATGATTTTCCTAATTCAGCCCCATGGGAAAAATCATTCCATTCCACCATCCACATTGTTTAGTGTCTCACCTGCTGGCTATTGTATATTGACAGCCAGTTATAAATGAATGAATGAACAAATGAATGAAGTATGCATGGATTTGCTCATGCATACTTGTATAGTTGAAAGGTCCACTTTACCTGTTCAATGAAGAAATAGTGTGTGAATGACCGGCCTAGACTACTGCAAATTTTGGTTTGCTGAATCAGACTATTACTTTATCATTCTTCTTCAGTTGCCATTTACTTTTACATAATTCCTGGATAAAGCACTGCTTTTGTAATGTACTGCATCTCTTTGACCTGACCACTTTCCAGACGTCGCCAGCCAGGTTGGCTCCCCTAAGCTATCCATACAGCTCGCCGTTTCGTGATCTCTGGGATTTTACCCATTTTAGGGGAAGATTACTTGATCATTCACATCACAAGAAAAAATTAAAATAATAAAAAAAAAAGAGCTGTGCTGTATCTTGGATTCATGAAGCGTCTGTGGTTCACCTCAAAGCCCACACGTGTTACTGAAAGATTCATTTTTCACAGCCGCTCAATGTGCGCTCTACAGCTAGGGATTCCCTTGCTAGTTCCACTGCTTATTAATATACAAAGGATCTTCTATGAAAATGTGCAGTGTTCACAGACGTATCTTCCCAGTGACTGGAGGACTGTTCTCTGTAGTCTGTGCACCATTACAGGAGCAGAAAACCTAAACAGAAAAGTTACTACAAGGAAAATATACGTGCCATATCGATAGTCATTGTCTATAGCCAAGTAACCTGGTCAGTCTACAGCCATCCCACCCATGCTTACCGCTTAGTCCTTCACACCTAACCCCCTTATTCACCCTGCATGTGGTAGACCACAGGATCGGCCAAAGGGATGAATTTTTACAGTTTTTCCTTTTTAATGTATTTCTGTTATACCTGTTTTATCACCATGTATGACAAAGAATTCGAAGAGCACTATAGGTTAGTTATATGACAGCACAATTATAAACATCGGAGTGATAGAAAACAATTATCATCCAAAACAATATCACTCTTCCAGCGCTCAGTGAGCCCTTGTTACTCCCCCTTCAGCAATCTGCAAAGATGACCATCACTTAGAGAGGCTGCCATCCTGAAGGCCATTGGGATATCTCCTCAAAGTACTTGTAACGAACAAATGGAGACAGTCACATCACAGATCGTGACATAAGACTATAACAGGATGCAAAAATAGCTGATTAGGTATTTTTGCATCCTATGTCAGGATCTGTGATGTGATTGGCATCCTGGAAATACCTTGGTTGTCCCTGGTTTGATGATACACTGCAAGACTTTACGCATTTCCTATGTGAGTAGTTTTATTATTCTCTAATTCATTGTTAATAAACGTTAATGCACAAGGAGAAGGTGTTGTCTCTATTTGTTCTTTTATACATGATAGAAAACCATGTTACATGGTCTAACATTACCAGTACACTGCCTGGCCAAAAACAAAATCATCACCTGGATTTAAAAGAAAATGATGGGGTGAGTGAAAAACACTTATCCCTATAATTCAAGCCGACCTGTAACACTGAAGCTGTCACAGGTCGGGTCTATTGATCGGGAAGTCAGTGAACACATACCACTGATCGTTCTCCAGGTCCCCTTCTAGTGATTGACGGCAGCAGAGGGCGGGTGCAATAGCTAGTTTGCTATTGGCTATTGCAAAGTGCAATAGCCAATAGGACTCTAGCTATGCATTCTTATGGTGTTTTTTTTTTTGTTTTTTTTTACGCCAGCGGTTCTTAACCTGTGGGTCGCTGTTTGATTTCTGGTGAGAGTCCTACTTAGCCCTCTCCTAGAGCAGCAGTGTCAGTTCTCCTGCCACGCCGCTAGATGTCGCTGCAGCAGCCGCGTCATCCCTAAATTTTACCAGTGGGGGTCACCACAACTTGGCAAATGTTACCAAGGGGTCCCGGCCCTAGAAAGGTTGAGAACCACTGCTTTAAGTTCAAACTAGGTGAATAGT
Source organism: Nanorana parkeri (assembly GCF_000935625.1). Taxonomy (NCBI): domain Eukaryota; kingdom Metazoa; phylum Chordata; class Amphibia; order Anura; family Dicroglossidae; genus Nanorana; species Nanorana parkeri. The sequence goes on along the minus strand of NW_017306413.1, from coordinate 8,984 downwards.
TTGGAATTTAAACTAGTAAATTATGTGGCGAGAGTCAAACATATTAAATTGAATCTACATTCTCTAAATGGCAAACAGGTTATCTAGTACAGTTAAGCAGATCTCCCATTGAAGAAGAGAAGTCAGCAAATTTTGTTTGATGCAATATTCGCACTGGTGAATCATTTTTGACGCAAATGTTCCGCCTGTATATCTTGGTGGGAAAATGGGAGACAACCACAGTGATAAATAGATTGAATGTGGGAAATGTAATCTCAGTCAAAACATTGGGTAAAAGTTTGGTTGAAAACAAGGATCAATAGACCCCTAAGTGTTTCCTTTTCATGTGAAACTCATTTAATCAATGTACAGTACATCCTATTGCTTTTTGTTTGAGTCTTTTCCGTTTTTCATGCTCTACTGTTTAACCCAACACATAACATTCCAGCTATACAAATCCAGGTACCCTTGTGTGATATGATTCTATTCAAGGGCTAATTTTTCAGATGCACCCTGAAAGTGAACTGTGCAGAATTCTCTTGGGGGTTTCCTTCAATTTGAATGGTCTTGGTAAAGCTCCTTAGTTTTACCAGCAGTATCCAGCTTGAAGGAAGTCCCAAAGAAGGCTCCATAGTCCACTTTTTCCCTGTCCTTTACAAAGCTAAACAACTTGAAAATAAACGATGATGATCCCTATATTTGCTTGAAGATGTTTCACATTTATGTTTAGTTGCTTATAGCATAGAATAATGAATGTTCAATAACACTTTGGCTTTTCTACATGATGATAAATCTTGGTCAAAAACAACAATAAATAGACTCCCAAGTGTTTTCTTTTCCTATGTAACTATAATAAATGTACTGTATATTCTATTGCGTTGTGTCTGAGTCTATTCCTCCTTTCCTGCATTGCTAAATATTTAACCAAATTCATACTATTACAATCATACAGACCTGGGTATCCTTTATGTTGTGATTCCATTTGGTGCTTTTTTTTCAGTTGCACCCTAAAAGAAAACTGGGCAGAATTCTCCAGGGTTTCCTTCAATTTGTACACTCCTGGCAAAGCTCCTTAGTTAGTACTTCCAATAGGAGCATACAAATTGAAGAAACCCCCAGAGATGTCTGTATAGCCCACTTTTTCTCTGTGGTCTAAAACAGCATTTCTCAACCAGAGTGCCGCGGCTTTTTCAGGTGCCAAATTTCCATACGGTGTCATGCATTTCCATGGTGCAGGTGGGCCGACAACCAGCACCATGGAAACAAATTAAGCTAATCCGAGGCAGGCTGCATCCAGGACCTCCTCCAGCATTCAGAAGAGGAAATCACCTGTTCCACCTCCCATCCTTTGTCATGTTGCTGTACTTGCATTGTGGTGGTGTTCATAAGGTAGAACCCTGGGTTCTACCCTGGGTAGACCCGTATGTCTTTTCTACACAGCTCCCAACTATTATTAAAGGGACCGTCTCTTTTTTGCAACCAAAGTCCTCCATCCCTCTTTTGTCCTCAGCTGTCTCCCATTTTGGTCTGATGTATAAAATGTATTGTTTCATTATATGAAGGAACAGATGACAGCATTCACGACTATGTGTAAAAATATCCCCTCCAGGAGGAAACAGATATATTTGACAGTCAGGACATTTTTCTGTACATCATGTTGTTCTATGTTAGCTGACAGGAAATCAGCCATGTGTGTGACAACACTCAACACCATATCATCTCATTTTAAATCTATTGCATATTTACCTATACATGTTACTCAAACTATTTTATGCAGCCCAAATCATACACAGCAAAGAGTGACTACAAGGACCAGGCACATGATTTCAGGAGACCTCCAAAGTCTTGGTCAGACAGTTAATGCTACATACTCATATGTATGTATGTTTTGCAGCACCTTTATTATCAGTGCTCTTATGGGATGTGGGGATATGGATTTTTTTATTAAGAGCAGTCTCCTCAGATTACACACAGTTCTATTGTCCTTTGCTTTAAGTATTTTGCCAGCAGATCTAACATTTCAATTCCGACACCATGTTGTGATACTCTGTTCTTAACTTTGTAGCACCTCATCAATGGTTTTGTAGGGTCTTTAGAGCAAGTGGTTTCTGTAATAGTTGCAGCAAAGAAGACACTAAAACTGTGAGTTTAAGACTTGAAGAGCTTCTCATTTATACTGTGCTGTTGGAAATTGCCTTGATTTTACATAGCATGTGTATGAGCACAGGTACCACATCACAATTGTACATTAAGATGTAAAATGTTTTCCATCATTAGTCACAGTTTCCTAGACCACAAGTGACTGAAATATAAAGTCACTAATGGTAGTTTGGGGCAATTTGACAGACGGAAGATTTGATACACCATAGACCAATATACACTGCCTATCCAAAAAAAAAAAAAGTAACCACCTGGATTTAGCTAAGGAAATAGGTCAGAGCCTTCCATTGGATAATAGGTATAGCTTCAGCAATGTTATGTCCCCAAAAAATAAGATCAGCTGCCTACCTGAATATATTGAATGACCAGGTTTTTCCATCAATTGATTTTTTTTTCTTCCCCGATGGCACATTGGGCATATTCCAAGGTGACAATGCCAGGATCCATTGGGCTCAGATTGTGAAAGAGTGGTTCAGGGTGCATGAGACATCATTGTCACACATGGATTGGCATAAGCTTACTGAGGCGGTGCCACAGCGAATGCATGCCGTAATCAAAGCTAAAGGGGGTCCAATGAAATGTTAGAGTGTCTGACTTTTTTTTGAGCCAGGCAGTGTATATAGAATGAGGAAGCGATGTCATGTTCTTCAACCTAAATCAGCTTTTTCTACTTTTATTCCACTATAGCATTTCCTTTGCCAGGCTCCTGAATGCAGAATGTCACATATAGTCTAACATTATATCATAGAAATATAGCCACATAGTCCCTTGTGAATGTAAAATGTGAAAATTGTTGTTTCTTGGTCTGCAGCAATGCATAGCTATCCAGATCAATTAGCATGAAGTAATTTGTTCAGACGTGGGAGAGTAACCTGCATTTCAACCTTTAACGCACCCCAAATAACACCCTGCAGTGCCAATTGTACAATTCCTTCCCCTCCAGATCACACAGAGAGGGTTTGTGGTTCTCTGAGTCGTCAGATTCAGAACTAATTTTGGTGGAGATTTCAGAAGTTTGTTGCGACAGAAATGTCTTTCATTAGTTTCCGGGTCAATAGTCCCTTGTAGTTGAAATTGACTAATAACATGGAAGGAGCTAAAATAGCTGAGTATAAATAGAAACAACAGTATTATCACACTGCTGCCTGGGGCAAAGTGTCTAACATATCCCCGCTCATTTAATGATCTGTGACACCACAGAAAACAAGCATACCACTCCGTATATGAGGCAAGCGCTGCCCCCTCAATGACTAGCATTGCAGAAAGTAAAGAGTTAATGCTCTCATTGAATAGGCCCTCTATCAGCAACATTTCTGGATTGGTGGTCTTAGGGGGTGGTGGAAAAACATGTTGTATGGGTATATACAATTATATATAGTATATGTAAAATAATTTTAAAGAAATATGCATTTAACAAAGCATTTACAAACCTGCTTGCTGTGCAGTTTACTCGCACTTAAAGGCACATTTTGGTTCATGAAATGCAATTTAATTTCCCACAATGCATATATGAAATGCATCATTCAGCACAGGAAGGTTGGATTTATGACTATTGGTAGAGTAGGTATAAGGGTTAATGTGATGGTTAGGAGTACAGAGAGGGCTGGTCTGATGGTTAAGGATACAAGGAGAGAAACAGGGAGGGTAAGGGGTAGAATTCATTTAAAGGAGATGGAAGGTTATTGTGAGGTGAACCTTTGTGTAGTGCACACTCAGCACCAGGAGCTCAACACAGAAAACCAGAGATCTAGTAGTTTTTTTCTGTAATACAGTAACCAGTTTATAGGGTGTACAATGCGGATGTGTGTTAGGGTTATAGGGAGCGTTATTTGGGAGTTAGGGCTATAAGGAGGATAGGGGCTACAGCAGAGGGAGTGATGGTTACAAGGAGGGTAGTGTGATGGGTAGGGTTACAAGGAGGGTTAGTGTGATGGTTAGGGTTACAAAGAGGGTTAGTGTGATGGTTAGAGTTACAAGGAGGGTTAGCGTAATGGTTAGGTTTACAGGGAGGGTTAGTGTGATGGTTATGATTACAAGAGGGTAGTGTGATGGTTAGGTTTACAAGGAGGGTTAATGTGATGTTTAGGGTTATAGGGAGGTTCAGTGTAATGGTTAGGGTTACAAAGAGGGTTAGTGTGATGGTTAAGGCTACAAGGGAGGTTAATGTGATGGTTAGATTTGCAAGGAGGTTTAGTGTGATGGTTAGGGCTACAAGGAAGGTAGTGTGATGGTTACGGTTACAAAGAGGTTTAGTGTGATGGTTACGGTAACAAGGAGGGTTAGTGGGATGGTTACGGTTACAAGGAGGGTTAGTGTGATGGTTACGGTAACAAGGAGGGTTAGTGTAATGGTTACGGTTACAAGGAGGGTTAGTGGGATGGTTACGGTTACAAGGAGGGTTAGTGGGATGGTTACAAGGAGGTTAGTGTGATGGTTACGGTTACAAGGAGGGTAGTGTGATGGTTACGGTTACAAAGAGGTTTAGTGTGATGGTTACGGTAACAAGGAGGGTAGTGTGATTGTTAGGGTTACAAGGAGGGTTAATGTGATGGTTACGGTTACAAAGAGGTTTAGTGTGATGGTTACGATAACAAGGAGGGTAGTGTGCTGGTTACGGTTACAAGGAGGGTTAGTGTGATGGTTACGGTTACAAGGAGGGTGAGTTTGATGGTTACGGTTACAAGGAGGGTAAGTGTGATGGTTACGGTTACAAGGAGAGTTAGTGTAATGGTTACGGTTACAAGGAGGGTTAGTGTGATGGTTAGGTTTACAAGGAGAGTTAATGTAATGGTTAGGGTTACAAAGATGGCTAGTGTTATGGTTGGGGATATAAGGAGTGTTAGTGTGATGATTACGGTTACAATGATGGCTGGTGTGATGGTTGGGGTCATAAGGAGTGTTGGTGTGATGGTTAGGGTTACAGTGAGGGTTAGGACTACTTGGAGAGTTTGTGTGAGATACTATGAGGCTTAGCGCTACAAAGAGTGTCAATGTGAGTGTTAAGAATAACAGGAGAGTAACAGTGAAGGTTATGTCTACAGGGAGGGCTAGTGTGATAGTTAAAGCGTATCTAAGCCAAAAGCAAAGATTTTATATATTGCAGCTTTCCAATTCTTAGATGTGGTGGTTGCATCAATTTTTATTTTTTAGGTTTTTCTTCTCTATATTTGCCTGGTGATCCAGCCAGTAAGTCTGTTATTTTTCAACTTCCTTTACCAGACCAAGCTGTCCAACAAATGTGGCAGATAGAGGGCTGAGACAAACCATTTAACACTGACAGGGGTGCTTACAATGGTCAGTTTTTATTCATTTATGTAAAACCTTTATCTCAAACAGAAAAAATCCCTGTTGCTGTAACTTCTCAAAAAGTGTTAGCTGGAGTTCGGTCCTAATTTATTAATCAAGTCCATCTAAGTCTGTTAGACCATCTAACACCCCCTTCTCCACAGGCTGATGCAAATAAATATAGATATCTAGATATATAGATATATATCCAGATATATATCTATATATATATATCTAGATATATAAATATATATCTCACTAGAGAAACATGATATAGGCGTCTAATGAAGAATGTTTTATGTATTTTCTATTGTTCTGTTGAGAGGACCGACTTCCCCCCAACACTCCATCATGTTTGGCTTTCCTGGACATAATTTGGTAACTGTCTCCCAGCCTAAATGGCCCAATGTAGAATAAATAAACTGACTGAGTCACCATTTGACCTCTGGGGTGACTGCCTTTTGTAAAACGGAGAAGTGGCCACACAGCAATGCCTGTTATACAGCGGGCATGGGCAGCCAACAATGATCCAGCTATTGGGTATTCACAAGTTGCAGTGTGTCTGCAGTGGCAGCACTTGTCTCTGACTGCTATACCTAACGATCATGATTTTCCCCATAGACTCAGAATTCTTAGATGTAATTTGCTCAGTCTCTGGTATATACCCATATCTCAAGGCCACCAGTTTAGCTTCCTGTCTTTCAATTTTGCAGATTTTCTGCTGTTGTCATCACATATTGCTTCCTTTATATTGAGATGTCTACATAATCTGGGTCTGAACGTGCGAATTGTGGCCGTCAGCGACTAGTCAATGTTAGGGCAGAACGGAGAGTGGCAAGACTGGTACAAGACAACAGAAGGGCAACAGTGCAGTGTCAGATTCCTCGCATCACGTTTCAACATCTCGTGGAGTCATGAGGCGGCCCAACGAAGTCATCTCGTGGAGTCATCTCGTGGCCCAACTAAGTACTGATAGGGTGGTCATAATAATCTGGCCACTCAGTGTATAGTACAAATAACAACAACATAAAATAGTAATAGTAACACAACTGTAAAAATATTATATTTTGCCTTGAGGCTCATTCAAACCACATGCATTGGGCTGCTTTGGTCAACCCAGTCCCAATACACGGACAAGGTAAAAAGCCTTGGTTTGTATTGTTACAGTTTACACCAACATGCTCCATAGGCAAGCAGCATTGCAGTACATGCTGCAGCCTGTGTTACATAAAACTACACTAATGTCTTTAAAAATTGCCCAAAAAAGGGAACCATAATGCATGGAAAATTTCACCGTAGTTGCACATCGCCACCTCCAGTCAACACACTTGTGGTAATGCATCTGCTGTGCAGTGAACCTACCTTTGTGTGCTGTAAAGTAGTCACTGTCCCTGTGTGTGTTGTAAAGTAGTCACCACTCCAAACTCACTCCTGTGATGGACTACAAACTCAATACAAATGAGTAAACTAAACGTGAGATTGTAGTCCATCATGGGAGTGAGCTTGGAGCAGTGACTACTTTACAACACACACAGGGACCATAGGGAACAAAAGTAGCCCCCCTCCAGAAGGAAGGACAGTGTCAGCACCAATTCAGAGATGATTTGAGGATCTACAGCCGAGTGATACACAAATAAGATACATTTTTGTGAATAGTTAAGGCACTTGAATGCATTTTTAAGGTTTAACTCCTGAGCTTAGTGTCACTTTAATTCTATTATGTTCTTTCTCATCCACAAAAACTCTAAAAAATAACAATTAGGTAACTGCCATACAAATAGGTGTATGGCGACCATGAATGTGGAATGGCACAAAGACCACAGTACGTATTTTTAATCCGATCTTTCATGAGACAATTAGAAATGTCACATAACTCACTTTCGCACAATTAAAAGTGTCGCTCTGGTTTTGTGAAGTAAGGATTTCTTCCTCGTCAGACAATGGCAAGAAGACAGGTTAAGCCGTCTGTCATCCACCCTGTATATGATTGATTACCCGGCAATTGACTGTTTGGTCAGCAAACTGAATTTGGAAAATAGATGTTGAGTGGTGAAACAAAGACCTGGCATCCAGCGCATCCTGTTGTGTCTGATTTCTACTTCTTAACCCTAACACCATGAGATGAAATATAACTTCCTAGGCCAGGAAAGAAGGTTTTATTTTTGTTATTTTACGTGCAGAGAAGACACCTGCGAGCTTTCACATTATTTTGGGGTTTGTTGAGAAGAGTCTGCGGTTTTTTTTGTTGGAGGAAAATGTTTTCCAAATTTTTGGCTTTGCCGCAAATATTGAAGACATTGCCACCACATTAATAATAAGATAATAAGGGGCAGATGCACTTACCCACATGTCCTGGAGGCCCACCTGAGAATCAAAGAATTTTCTGCTTCTGCTACACAAGGCTGATTTGTTAACAGCAGGGCTTTAGCTTGGATTTAAAACTGATCCCCAGGCACATTTGAATATATTCCTCAATAGCCACAAAGGCTGTAAATCCGCTTTGTGTGCACCAAATGCCTTTGCAAATCTAGATTTTTCAATATAAAAGTAGCAGTGACATCATCACCAGGGCCGCCGTCAGGGGGGTACGGCCGATATTCAAGTAAGGGGCCCGGGCCGCGTGAGGGGCCCTTGAACCTTACATGAATATCGGCCGTCAGCTGTACAGTTGACTGGCAGTAGGTTTAGGCGGCCACCCGGGCCCCGCCTCACCGGAGGAAGCCGGGGCCCGCACACTCTAGATCCTCAGCTGGTGTTCTCTGTGCGGGCCTCCGGTGTCCCCCTGTCTGTGACTGACTGCACATTATGTTTTTAAAGATGGCCGCCGCGAGTATCGGCGTCCATCTTTAAACCTGGCAAGTGCCCACATCTAATTTAATATATTGCCGAAACGGCAATATATTAAATGAAAATCAGGTCCAGCGGGGAATCAGTATGATCTGCATCTCTTGCTGATGCAGATCATACTGATCGATCCCTCGTGGTGCCGCCGCTGATTGGCAGGGATCAATTAGTATG
>NW_017306413.1:0-345 GCF_000935625.1 Nanorana parkeri | reverse complement strand
GCACCCGAACACACTGTAGGCACAATGTGCCTTGCGATCCCATGCGGGCGATCGCATTGCAGCCGGAGGGCGTGGCTACGGCGCCATTTACTTCAATGGCCCACTGTGCCCCCTCCAGCCTGGCCAAAAAGTGAGCCGGCCGCAATGCGAGCAGTGCGTTCTGGCCAGAATTGGACCAGAGCGCACTGCTTATGGTGTGAACTAACCCTAAGCCCTGCGTCCAGTAGACATGTGTGATTAGTTTCGGAAAAATTAGTTTTCCGGACGAAATTCGATAGCGGTAGTCTGTACACATTTTCGTTTGTGGATGAGTTTTCATTGCAGCAAAGTGACAATTAAAAAAAT
>NW_017306412.1:2684504-2685054 GCF_000935625.1 Nanorana parkeri | reverse complement strand
AGTGTAACCTTTCACCTCTATAGTCACTCCTGTCACTGGGCAGTAGCAGCAGTTACCTCAGGAACGGAAGCTGGACTCACCTCTAGATTACCTTCAGCCTCCTTTTTGGATCTTTTGACCTGCTCCCAGCCCTCCCTCCCCTTTGCTCTATTTTCCCTTGTCATGGTCAGTGTTTATGGAGTAATGACACCTACTTTGTGTGTAGACAGTATTTGGAAAACTGTAATTTGGTTGGTGTTGTTTATTAATGTAGTTGTATTTTTAAGCCACATTAAAAGATCCACTTCCCAATGAACAGTATGTTTTAAAAACTTTTTTTGCATTGGGTAATGTCCCACATGGCAGTGCCCAGCTAACCATGCCTTTTTTTTTTTTACAAAAACATGCAAAATGGCCTCCATTAACTTCACTGGGGTTAGTGTGGTGTTCACAGATATACTACTAGGTTTGGCAAACATTCAGTGAAACATAACATATCATATCATAACATATCATGATCATGATAGTAGCTCAATTTTGCGATAGATTCTATATACGGGGACTTTTATAT
>NW_017306412.1:2677377-2682377 GCF_000935625.1 Nanorana parkeri | reverse complement strand
ACTAAAGGTGCCCATACACTGCACGATTATCGTACGATAATCGTATGCGATCGGTTTTTCGTACGATAATCGCGCAGCGTATGGGCAGTGTGCGACCGTGAATACGGTACGATCGTACGACGTTTGACTACCTAGCATGTTCGAAAACCTGTGGGTAATCGTACGATAATCGTTCAATGGGTAGAGTAATCGTTCGATGACAATCGCATCGTTCGTTCAGCGCATGCGTTAAACTAACAGACAAGCGGAAGGATAATGACGGCAGCTGGCTCCACTCGCAGCATCCACACCTCTGTTCTGGTACCCTCATGGACCACTCGCTCAGCCATTGCTGGGGCTACATATTGAGTACAGATGCAATAACCAATTTGCACACAAAAATCCATATCTCCTCATGTAGCTGACACACATGCTGACCAGTCCCCATGTGCACCACACATGAGGATGCTAAAAGTAACCCCGTAATAATTACCATTAACCCCATCCAAGGCCCAAACATGCAAAATTAACAACATGTCCATACTCCTTTGGGACACCGTTGGATGAACGTCAAATTGTCAAGTACGCCCTACACATGTGTATGCTGTATGTCCCTGTCCATTGCACAGCTGCGACATGCATCAGGCAAACCACGCATTGCCCCAAGTAAACATACATGACAAACGCATGCACAGCAGCAGTCACGCAGAAAGACTGTAAAGTGGTAATGGCTGAAATGAGGACACTGACACAAGGCATACATTACAAAAATATTCATATATTATAAGCTCAAAATTTAAATCCAAGCCAAACAAGGGGGGATGGTAAACAGGGGCAGGGCAGTGCAAATGCCAACATGGCACACGTGTAAAAACGGTGAGGTGAGGTGTCCTACAGTTTCATGACCTCGTCACGCACATCCTGGAGAGCCCGCCTCAACTCCACCATGTGCTCCATAACATCCTCCAGGACGGCACAACAGCGGCTAACGGCAGCGCAAACTCCACCCACTTGTGGTCGTCCCTGTTCTGCTGCAACATGACCTGTAATGTGATCATCAAATACAACACGCAATTACAACATGTTACCCAAATCACTGGGCATGTCATTTTCATAAAACAGGACATACCAGATGGGAAAGTGGAGGATGGGCCTGCAACGCTCTCACTCCCCTCTGACGCAGCTTCCTCAAGTACCACTATCATGGAAAAAAGGCAATGGAAAGCGTAAGCATGCAGCGTATAATCATCTCATATGTCATTTTACATGTATTAAAGTCCACATACCAGAACATGAGCTCTCTGACAATGGACTCTTCTCCTCGCTGTCCACAAGGTCCACATTAACTGTAATGGAATCAACACATGGAGGTCATGAACATGTGAAGTACTCAGACCATGCCCTATGTAGTGATAAAACAGGGCATACCAGAAGAAGAGGACAAAGAGGAGTCCACAACCTCCACCACAACGTCAGCCTCCTCCACAACTGCAGCCTCCTCCACAACAGCTTGCTCCATGGCCACCTCAGAAGCACCCTCGCTGCCCTGGCTCCTACGCTCAACACTCCTCTGACCTTTAACATCCAAAAATACAATTGTTATATGAGGCATAAAGAACATGACATGTACATATATGTGTCACAGGTCTGGACATGATGCATAGAATGACACCTTGTCTTGTCCAGCTTTGCATGGACAGACATTAAAGTTGGATGAAACAAATACATCAGATGTATCAAACTACATTACACCACTGCATGCTCCACTACTCCTCTGAGACTAGGGCTGGATGGCCACATCCAACATATCTCCCATCATATGTGTACATGCAATAATAATGAAGCTCACACTTACCCCTACGGATCAACCTGTGGATCCTTGCAAGCTGGGCAGTCTCCCTCAACTTCAGGTCACACCATCTTTTTCTTAACTGGTCTTTGGACCTTGTGACCTTGAACTTGGCCTGCAAGCTCAGAACCACTTCATCCAGGATCCGGTCCTTCCTGATGTTCCTCTGCTCATATGTCCTGAGCTTGCAGTCGTAATCCTGCCGCTCCATTATGTCCACCAACTCCACCATTTCCTGTAAGGACATACAGGATGCCCTCTTGGGCCTGCTATCCTTCACCTTAGCAGCACTGGTCTTTGGCTGTGACCTTGATTGTCCCTCCATTTTGTCACTGTGGGTCAGTTGGTCCGTTACGAAGCTGTAATCGTACGCACCTGTATAAAAGGGCGTGGCCACCGGGTATCCACCAGTACGATCGGGCATTCGTATTTCCGCATCTAGGGACGCCATACCTGTCCGAACAAACGATCGCTTGCTGCTTGGTATGTAGTATTCCATAGCAAATCGTGTGCAATGCATGACAGGAGGGTATGTGTAGCAGACCATAGCACATTAAGTGACTCTATGGCATTAGACACTATAAGTAGACCTTGAGGTGTTTCATATGTGGGGCACAGATCAACACTATTCCCATTGCCATTGCCTAACATGTGCTTCACATGCATTTGTCCCAAGCTATGTTTGGAAAGGAGCAGGATGTGGCTGACAAATGGGCCTACTGCAGTGTGTCACACATGGGCAACATTGGAATGAGCACCATGTTCATAACACTAGCATGAAGGACAGGGCCTGGTTGAGGCAGGTGTATGTTATGTGTTTACAATGTGCCTGGCACATGTGTGTTTTTATCATACTGCACCATAAGTATGTGTTTCACTATTGATTATATGTCACTGCCCATTACCACATGTCCAAGATGCATTTAAACCATTGGGGTACACATAGTCCTACAATGTGTAGGTGTGTGATTTGTTGTTTGCTTGGCCAGGGTGCGGATTGGACACCCACGAATCATTCCGTCTCTCAATTCCACAGGCATTATGACAGAGCGATTCACTCATCCTGAATTCCTGAGCCAATTCATTGATCTATATCGCGAACTACCATGTCTGTGGAGAGTGCAGAGCAAGGATTATTGTAATCGCTCCAAGCGAACGGAGGCTTATATGAAACTTGTTGAATTATGTAAGACCATCTCGCCATGTGCAGACCTGAATTATGTGAAACTGAAGATGGCTAATCTACGGACAGTCTATAGGAAAGAGCAGAAGAAAGTTAGCTCATCCCACAGGTCAGGCGCGTCTGCTGATGATGTGTACCAGCCCAGGCTCTGGTATTATGAGTCTCTGCGGTTCCTGGATGATGATGAAGAACCACGGCCATCTATCAGCAGCCTGCAAACACCACCTACTCACGAAGAGAGTGCTGTGTCCGATAGCGAAGGACCTTCCACGGAAATTGTGGCGAACACACAGGTAATGCATAACGTAATGACCATGTGAGCTTAGGAGTAATAATGATTCCGTAACCCGCCATATGTATACAGAACACACAGATTGAGAGATCTAAATCATAACGTTTATTCAACACAAACAAGAATGCATAATTCAATCTTTTTCACAACAAAATAAGACATGCATTAAATCAACAATAGACTTTTTCTCAATTAATTCTGAACACAGGTGCAAACTACATGCGTCCCTGCCATTCCACTGCACCAGGGCCATTGAAATACTGCAAGTATTTCACCCTGTTCTGTCGTGCGGACGTGGTTGGCAGACGTGCATGCATGGGTCCCAAACCATCAAGGGCTACCACATCATGCCTCCACTCCCCTGGCTGTATGATGCCACTCACAACATCCTCCTGGTCTAGGATGTGTGTGGGCATGTAGGAGTTGCCCTGACGCCTTAGGAAATTATGAAGGGTGCAGCAGCAGTAAACCAATATATCAATTTTGGGTAGACCCATGTTGATAGGAGTGTGGAGAATGCGGAATCGGTTCACCATTATCCCAAACGCATTCTCCACCACTCTGCGTGCCCGTGATAACCGATAGTTATATATGCGCTGCTGTGCTGTCAGACCGCGCATGTGGAAGGGCTTGAGTAGGTGATCGCCAAGGGCAAAAGCTTCATCAGCAACAAAAACAAAATTAATCCCATCTACGGTTTCCTCATTGTTTGGTAGGTTGAAGGAACCATTCTGTAGACGCATGTGGAAATCACACCGCTCCATCACACCACCATCGGAGTGTCTTCCATTCCTGCCAATGTCCACATACAGGAATTCATATGTAGCATTAACCACTGCCAGTAGGATAATGCTAAAGTACCCTTTGTAATTGAAGTACAATGAACCTGAGTTGGCAGGACGTGTGATGCGGACGTGTTTCCCATCGATAGCACCTCCGCAGTTGGGGAAATTCCACAGATCGTTGAATTGTTTCCCCTATCGAGCCAAGTTGGATGTCTCGTACGATGATCGTACGATATTCCGATCGTCGCTAGGTTTCAATCGTACGATAATCGTGCAGTGTATGGGCACCTTTAGAGGCTGGTAAACAAGCGTTGTGCACCACAATTGAATTTCATGGTGTTTAAACTTTAGTATGTTTCTTTTAGCCATCAAAGGGTTATCTTGGAGTAGTCTGGGGCCTAGTTCATGCAATCCATAAAACGTTTGAAACATTTTAATATACCTTGCAAGTAAAAACAATAAATAAAGGTTATTTGTAGTATATGTGTTTTGCCCTTTAACTTAGAAAAGTGCATGTATATAACCAGGGCCGCCACACTGGCAGCCTGAGGGGCCCGGGAACCTTACATGAGCATCGGCTGATAGCCATACAGGTGACTGGCAGGAGGTGGAGGCGGCCGGGCCCCCGCAGCACCAGAGGAAGCCGGGGCCCGCACACTCGATATTCTGGTGTCCCTGGCAAGTGCCCACATTTAGTTTAATATATTGCCGAAACGTCAGCCCCGAGTCCAGCGGGTGACGAAGCCCTGCGTCCAGCGGGTGACAAAGCCCTGCGTCCAGCGGGTCACGAAGCCCTGCATCCAGCAGGCCACGAAGCTATGCGTCCAGCGGGTCATGAAGCCCTGCGTCCAGCGGGTCACGAAGCCCTGCATCCAGCGGGTAATGTGACTGTGGGGGGGGGGCATTAGAGTG
>NW_017306412.1:2659590-2675821 GCF_000935625.1 Nanorana parkeri | reverse complement strand
CTCTGTACAGAGACTGATGTGACTGTGGGGGGGACATTAGAGTATAAGCCCCTCAGTACAGAGAATGATGTGACTGTTGGGGGGGGCATTAGAGTGTAAGCTCCTCTGTACAGAGACTGATGTAACTGCGGGGAGGACATTAGAGTGTAAGCTTCTCTGTACAGAGTCTGATGTGACTGTGGGGGGGACATTAGAGTGTAAGCTCCTCTGTACAGAGACTGATGTGACTGGGGGGGACATTAGAGTTTAAGCTCCTCTGTACAGAGACTGATGTGACTGTCGGGGGGGCATTAGAGTGTAAGCTCCTCCATACAGAGACTGATGTGACTGTGGTGGGGACATTAGAGTGTAAGCCCCTCAGTACAGAGACTGATCTGACTGGCTCAGTGTTGTCAGAGCGATATACAGTATATGTATAATAACAGTGTGACTCGCTCAGCGTGGTGGCGGTTTGGGGGGGGGATGATGGGGGCCCAGCCTAAAGCAGTGTAAGGGGCCCTGACATTTCTCAAGGCTGCCCTGTATATAACATTCTAAAATCATGATTTCATAAAATTATTCATGTATAACCGTGCAAAATGTCATAGCATACCGAGCTGCTTGTCTCACAGACTGGAATGACTACATTTCTTTAATAAAATATTTCAGTATAACAAATGTTTTTTTATATGAACATTTGGGCTCCTTAAGAGTTTTTGTTTTATGAATCTATAAAGACAACCTTACCTTGCCCGATGTCTGCAAAGGGCCCCCCTCAACCCCTATATATTCACTTTGAGTTCCATCTCCGCCCCTTCTACCATGGCAGCCTGCACTGAAATCTGCAGTGTAAGTGACCCGGGAAGCAGATGTCCCTACCCTGGTCATGTGGCAGTGCTGGTGCCTAATAATTGGTCACATGCTTCTCTATAGCTGGATATTCAGGGCAGTGTTGCCAACTGTGATGTGTGGTGGAGGAAGTACCAGAAAGGAAGCACAGGCAACATGAGTATAAGGCCTTGTTCACACCAAGCGCAGAGCAGGTGCAGAGTAGAGCAGTTGCAGACCGGATCAAAACAGCGTCCAATGTATTCCAATAGTATTTTTTGCTGCAGTTCACATGGCAGCGTTCAGTTCCAGAGCAGGTCCAGAGCAGGTGAAAAAACTGCAGCAGGCCCTATTTTACCTGCTCTGGATCTGCTCTGGATCTGCAAACGCATCAAAAACGCATGCAACTGGAACGCACTGAAAGCCCATGTTAAACAAAAAAAAAAAAAAACCTGAGCGGATCTGCTCTGCATTTGGTGTGAATAAGGCCTAAGGGTATGGGCAACATTTTGTAAGCTTTAGATAAACGAAAGGCAATATGTACTGTATTTTGTGTGATAAAGTAAGCCATGTGGTCTTTTATCTGAACTATGAGATCAGCGTTGAATTAAAGGTAATGTATAGTCTTTTTAAAGTTTTTTTTTTCTTTTATATACAAGATCTATGTATCTATATAGTTTGTAAATATACATGTACATTAGAGAAAACATATGTACTTATTACATACTCTTTTCGCTGCTTTTAGAGCTAAATAAGCCAAAAGAAGGTAGGATGCCCCCTGAGTAAATTTCAAGGCTTAAAGTAGTATTAAACTTTCAAACTTTTTTTCAATAATGAGTCCAAATCAAATAAATATAGTGTATATTGCCAAGCATTGACAGTCATCATGTTTCCAAACATCTCCAACTCTCTCAGCTCGACTTCCCTGAACTTTCTGTCCAGTACAGGATCACAAAGGACAGTGCAGTCTAAGGCAGCTGTCTATCTACTAGCTTGTAGAAGGGAGGAAAAAGGAGTGGGGAGCAGGGATGAGGGAGGTGACTTTTTTACCTAGCTTACTAAATGTGGTGAAAATGCATACCACGTGCAAAGAAAATAAAAACAAAACTGTATGTTTGCTTGCACATGATTGGATGATGGAAGCCAGCAGAGCTTAACCTCATTCACTAAGCTAAGGGAAACATCCCTTTCAAGGAGCACATCCTATTTCAAAGGATCGGCCGGACATTGCCTGCATCCAATCAGACTACTTTGGTTCCCCATGGTCAGAGGCGTAACTAGTGACCTCAGGGCCCCGATGCAAGAATCCATGAAGGCCCCCCCCCAAGAAGAAAAACATTAGATACATTTTTTTTTAAACAATCAAGTTTTAGACAAAAAAACACACACACACACTCTCCTCTTTCATGTCTACAGCTCCCCATTATCTCCCCCTTCATGTCCCCAGACTCCCGGACCCCATGTCACCTTCATAGTCCCAGCTCCCTATATCTCCCCCTTCGTGTCCGCAGCAGCTCTCTATTCTATTCTATCCCACTCATTGGCTGCTGCGCCAGCTGGATCATACTTCACGCTGCGCTGCGCCCGGAACAAGGTGAGGGGAGCAGCGTGAAGCATGTAGGGCCCAGGACAGGAGGAAGAGGTCCCGGGACTGACATTAGCGGTTACCGGGATAATAAATATCCTGGTAATCAGCGGTTACCAGGGGCCCCTTCCTTCTGTCCTAGGTCACCTCCAAATGGCATAAGTCCAGGGCCCGGTCGCAGCCGCGACCTCTGCGACCCTGGTACTTCCGCCACTGCCCATGGTCCCTGTGTGTGTTATAAAGTAGCCACCACTCCAAGCGCACTCCCGTGATGGACTACAATCTTTAATTTAGTTTACTCATAGTTTACTTCATTTGTATAGAAGTTACAGTTTATCACAGGAGTGAGCTTGGAGCGGTGACTACTTTACAACACACACAGGGACCATGAGGACAAAAGTAGTCACCGCTCCAGAAGGAAGGACAGCGTCAGCACCAATTCAGAGATGATTTGAGGATCTACAGCCGAGTGATACACAAATAAGATAACTTTTTGTTAATAGTTAAGGTACTTGAATGCATTTTTAAGAATTAACTCCTGAGTTCAGTGTCACTTTAAGTCTCAGACAACGCATGTAAAACAAAACAATAGAAATATAAATCTTTTAAAAGTAAGACTAAACTAATATAATAATTTAAAGTGGAATATTCCGATTCATGCATGAACTGAAATGTGACATGTTCGTTTTTTTTTTTTCCCTTTTTCATTTATCAGATGAGGCTATGAAGTAGTTATATCTACCAATAATACTATGATCAAAGGTCTCCTTTACAACTTCCTGAAACAGACTGACAGATAAAATAACTTATGAAGTTACCGGTCTTTATATTTGTAAGGCTGGGCACACAAGTCACACAAAAGTCTTGCGATGGTTGTAAGATAATTAAAAAAACGTACGATCTGCCTATCTTGGACAGGCAGATCGTACTTGCGATGATCGCAAGCCCGCCCTGCTGAGGGGCGGGCTTCCGATGACCGCAATGCTGAACGGGCAGTGTGCGCTTGCGCACACCGGCCCTCCCGGCTTTTATCTTAAGAACATGCTACACACCTGCCGAAAATCGTACGAGTTTTCGAACATGTTCGTAAGATAAAAGTTGTGCGACCTTACAGTAGTAGAGGTCGCACGGCTTCCACACACCTTACGATAATCGTACGATCGCGGGATTTCCCGTGATTATCGTACGATTATCGCAAGGTGTGTGGGCACCTTAATCCTTTTGTTTTGCATGCTATGTAAGTTGCCGATCACCTATAATTCTGGATATGAAATGGATTGTAATGAGAGGGATTTGATACTCCACATTCATAACTGCATGAAATGTGACCTATATATAATGACAGAAATTTGAATTCAAATGTTAACACGTATACTACCTATGTGCATGTGCTAAACCCTGATAATAGTGAGCGTCTGTTTTTTTCTGGGTGTGGACAAGGCTGGTGTTACAAATTATAGTTTTGGCACTTGCTGGCTGAGTGCCACCAGTCACACCCTTTATATTGAGTTTCATAGTTTTATTCAACATTAGGCAGTAGTACTACTAGTGTCCAATACTTAGAGTTGTAATAGGAAATACTATCCAGGAGAACTGTAAGGGATTACACAAATGAAGGGGATCTAGTGGGAACTTACTGTATAATAGTGACTCATATGTATGAGTGATTGTTACTTGGCAACAGAATGTTCTTATCATATAACATTGAAGTTTTATGTGGACACCTGGTACAGAGTCCAATATCTTTAGTTTCTGTGGAAGAACTGCCTATTGACATATGGGGCAGGATAACCTGTAAACCAAAGCATTTCAAGTGTAAGTGCAGGCAAACAGCTAAATCCAAAACTGAAATACATACGTGCACACTGTCATGGCTATCACATAATTTATAATTCTGTTTGGCTGATTTTCTAAATCAAAAACCCCTGCCAGTCACTATACAGGGTCCTGCCTATTTGCTTTTAGTTAAATCAATACAATTTACTCAAGGCTGTGATTGGATAGTGAAGGAGTTGCAGCTCACATGATTGGCCTACAGTACTGTCCCTTCTTTTCCCAGTCTGTACTGATGTGCAGGGGATTACATGAGCCTACTACCATGTCTCATTGCAGGACTATGGGGTCTATTCACGAAGCAGCCAAAGGATCTAGCCGTAGCTTCGACTGATCCTTCGGCTAGCTTCGGCCCCAGGACCCCTTCGGTTCAGTATAACCGAACGGCTGCTGTACGGGCTATTCCATATAGCCCGTACAGCTCCCGAAGTTGGCCGAGCGGCTCACAGTTGGGCGGAGCTAGCTGTCACTGCTAGCTCGGCACAATCGTTTTGTATTTATTTTTTGTACTTTTTAAACTATTTTTCTGTTCTGCTCGGTCCCAGAGAGGAACCAAGTAGAACAGCCGAGCCGAATGCCGCTCGGCGGCATTCAACTATTTACTCACTGCTGTTCGGCATCTATAAGAATACTCCGAACAGCAGCGAGTAGCCTGCCGGAGGCTTGGCTTAGCCGATCCAGATGTTGGATCGGCTGAGACAAACTCCTTCTGCACTTCGGCTCAGCATGTTCGGGCCGATCTGAAGCCACCCGATGTACGGCGGATTTCAGCTGATATACGGCTGAAATCAGCCGTACCAGCCTGAAGTGGATAGCCGAACAGCGTTCGGCTCACTTCGCTTCAGGTCGGTCGTTCACTCGGCTGCCTGCGGCAGCTTCGTGGATAGACCCCTATGACTGTAGACAATATTTAATATTGTTACAACTCAGACAATTGTTCTACAGGCATAGTCATTATATTATTTTGTACTACAACTTAATTGTCAAAAGAATAACATTTTGCTTTATATTTCCATAAAGGTTTACACAGAAGTTCACACGTGTTTCAAAAAGAAGCGGTTGAGCCACTAGGGACACCACTGTATGGGGACATAATATTGGTGCTTTTTATGGGATTTCTGAGCTCGGTGTGAGAAATATACACAGGTAACCTTTTCATTGATAGCATAATAAGATACAAAAACAGGTCTTTTAATTGGGGATGCACAGTGCTTGTAAACCAACCTCCTGATGTCATCTATATCATTTGTTAAGCAGACAGGCTGGTATGTATTTGATCTTTTCACACACCCCAAAAAAGCCCAGCCCATAACAGAATGCGGTATTACTTTGTATTATGGCCAAAATATTAATCTCACCCCCCACACTAAAGCTGGCAACACTCTCAGTGGTGTATCTAGGTTTTTTGCTGCCCCAGGCATGACTCACTTCGGTCGCCCCCAACAGCACAACCCCCTGGCTGACCTGCACTCGTGACGCTGATCCAAGCACCTCGCCACTTCCTGGGTCACAGAGCCGCTGTTCGCACAGCACAGCCCCCCCCCCTCCCCCGAGCTGACCTGCCCTCATGACGCCGATCCAATCGCCTCGCCACTTCCTGGGTCACAGAGCCGCTGTTCGCCCACTGCAGTAGGATCGTTTTACTGGCCGCCGGCTGCTCTTCAAACTTCGGGTCAGTACCTCACCATCGTCTACGCTGTCAGCCTCCCGCCCTCCCACCCTCTTCACAAGCACAAGCAGGCAGGCCGCCCTCCACCCCCAAACAAAAACGGGCTCCCGCTCTCCCCCACTTTCCACACCGTAGAACAAGGCGTTTGACTACTTCTGCCCCCCAGCAAGGTGCCGCCCTAGGCAAACGCCTTGTTTGCCTTGCGGTAAATACGCCCCTGAACACTGCGTGAAATTTGGCCAGCTTCTTGAAGAACTAGCTGAAATGTACTCATTGGGGGGCCCTGTCAGCAGAATCCCACCCATCATCCTTTGATCAGAAAATTCTCAGTCGAAGAGTGACTGCATCCAATCAGCTGCAGTCACTATTTGTTTATTCTGATAGTGGAACACCTACCACTGTAAGAATACATTTGTTGCAGCCGAAGATTCCACCATCCACACTGTTTAGCATGGTTTAGCAATTTAAGTGAATGCCTGAGTTAATGAACGCTTACACTTTATGGAGCACAAAAAACTGACACTTTTCATAGGTGAGCTTGGTCCCACACCACACCCAGGTAACCCTTTGATTGCCAGTAAATACAGGGTCACCTGACCTGCATGCTCGTCTCACCTTAAAAGTCAGCAATGGCAGTTTCCATTCTTCTAAACAGGTTATCTTTAAGCATTTCTGTGCTTTAGACAAGTTATCATTGCTAGCAGCATTGATTCTAATTTCCACAGTACACTAAGGATTACTGTAAGGAGAGAAAGAGCTGCAGACATTAAAAAGGAAATTGTTTCACAAGGCTCCACAATTAGCGAAAGCTCATGAGAAAATAAATAAAAGGCTGACAGACACATGCTGATTCTGTAAATCTGGTTCATGCAACTGCAAAAGTGCTGAGTTAGAGCATTTATTGTATGGCTGTTCTCATGTTAGCTTGGCTTATAAGGTGTGGCTCTATCAGTCATACAAGCTTTGCCCTGAGAGTATTGTATCTGAAGAACTCACCCTTCTACCTAATTAAACCTTCCACCCTTCTCTACCCACCTGTGTTTTATACCGTGTGATTGTTCTATTTTATAGATTGAATGCATTTTCTTTTTTTTTCCATTTCTTTTTGGGTTTGTGTTTTAGTCCCTCTTCACACCTATGCATCATGGAAACACACATTTTACTGTGCATTGGTACATAGTAACGCACGGCATGCAATTGGGTGCATTGTGGTGCTATTCTTGTATAATCCCAACTCAACCCAACCCACAAATACAGTGGGTGCCAATGGTAGGTGTTGTGTCCTGTGTTATGATGTAGGGGTTAGAGAAAGGAACAACAGTGTGCAGCAGGTCTAGGATCCTGAAGAGTCTTATGAAGGAGGCGATGCTGAAAAGGAGGAATGTGGGAGACATGGTCCGCCAAAGATGCTGAAAGGAAGGAATGTAGGAGACATGGGTCACCAGAGATGCTGAAACGGAGAAATGTGGGAGGCATGGGTCACCAGAGACGCTGAAACTGAGAAATGTGGGAGGCATGGGTCACCAGAGATGCTGAAACGGAAAAATGTAGGAGACATGGGTCACCAGAGATGCTGAAATGGAGGAATGTAGGCAGAAGCAGCTCTCTAATTAGGTAAATTAGGCAGTCGCCTAAGGCCTCACGCTCACAAGGGACTCGCGGCCACCTAATTTACCTAACACATTACAGGGGACCTTAGCGCTGCTGAGCGCAGATAGTATTAGGAGCTTTGTCCCATCCAAGCGTGCAGCGCAGCCGCCGGACATCTCATCTCATCATGTCTACACATTATTATTATTATACAGGATTTATATAGTGCCAACAGTTTGCGCAGCGCTTTACCATATAGGGAAGACATTACAATCACAATACAAATCAAGACAAGATGGTAAGGAGGGCCCTGCCCCTGAGGGCTTACAATCTAAAGGGTGGGGGAAGTGATGCATGAGGAGGTAGCTGTGTGGGGATGCATTGTTTTAGAAATTGATAGTTCAGTCGTCAGGTTGAGGTGGGATAGGCTTCCTTGAAGAGATGAGTCTTAAGGGATTGACTAAAGGCAGTCAGAGTGGGAGATAGACGGACTGGTTGAAGTAGAGAGTTCCATAGGATGGGAGAG
This sequence comes from Nanorana parkeri, assembly GCF_000935625.1. Taxonomy (NCBI): domain Eukaryota; kingdom Metazoa; phylum Chordata; class Amphibia; order Anura; family Dicroglossidae; genus Nanorana; species Nanorana parkeri. Next base: position 2,667,811 of record NW_017306412.1, on the reverse strand, counting down.
GCTCTAGTGAAGTCCTGTAGGAGAGAATGGGAGGAGTTGATGAGGGAGCTGGAAAACAGGAGGTAATTTGAAGAGCGGAGGGGACGGTTAGGGTGGTCCTTTAAGACAAGGTTCGAGATATAGCCGGGGGCCGAGTTGTGGATGGCTTTGTAAGTGGTTGTTAATATTGCACATAGCAGCATTAAGGACTTCTGTCACCTCCGAAGGGTGGAGAGATGTAAGCACCGTCCCCGCAGATAAGTCTCCCCGCTGCAGACTGTCGGAGATTTCTCCTTACAGTCTGTAATCGGCTGCAGTGGTCTGTGTCAGAGGGGACAGATTGCCGATTACAGACTGTAATGAGAAACCTCCAACAGTCTGTGAGTTTCCTCCCCCTGTGCCGTCTACTCACCTCTCCGCGCTCCGCTTCTGCTGTCAGCCACGATCGTCCCCACTCCAGCAGCTGCCAGCAATAGACAGCCTGCTATTGGCTCTTTTAAATTGCAATACCCAATAACAGGCTGGCTATTGCAACCGCCCACTGCCTGCATGTCAATCAGCGGAGGAGGACCTGATGGAGAACAGTTTGAAATATCCAATAGCAGGCAGGCTTGCTCCCAGCAATAAAGTTAAAATAAAAAAGTTTATAAAAAATAAAGCTAAATAAACTAAAATGAAAAATAAAATAAAAACAAATAAAAAGTAATGCAGGAGACACGGGTCACTAGAAATGTTGAAATGGAGGAATGTCACAGACACAGGCCACCAGAGATGCTTAAATGGAGCAATGTAGGAGGCATGCGTTACAAGAGAGGTGAGTATGATGTCTCTTCAGGAACTTCAGGTTAAGAGACTGACAGGGTCTCTTTAATGCAACACAATAAAATGCAACACTGTGAAGGTAGTCTTATGAATGTTATTTTAATTTTAATATTGGGGAGGATTTTGCTTACTTGCCAGTGAAGGTAACAGGGACAAAGGAACCAAATACATCTCAGGAAACCTAGAGAAGGTTAGAACTTCTGCTAAATGTTACTTTTGTCTTTGTCTGCACTGGATAGAGTTTCTTATTTGCTGTCCAACAGGAAGTGAGGGGAAATTTTTCCCATAGGGAAATGTTATTCTCCACTCCTCCCCACTCTATCTGAAACCAAAAGTTTTAAAGCAGTACAACATTCAGGCAGTCAGCAAAGAATAATGTTAACCAATTGTTTTGAATATTTTATATTAGCATCTTTTGTATGTGCATTGCAAATTATACATGTCTAGAATTATGTTTCCATAGGTACAAAGTATGTGGTTTTGTTTTTGGCAGTGTTTCTGCTCTAACATATTGAGTCATTGCTGTATTGAGGCAACAACCTGAATAGTTCCTCCTCTGTCTTCCTCGGGATCCACCTGCCCCTCTGGTTCTTTTGAAGAAAGATAGATATGCCAGTACACACCTGAAGATTAGTTCCATCCTCTGGAATTCATTAAATATGTGCTTTGTATATAATGACTACTAACAGTTTCGATTATAACTAATGAAGATCTATCAAATATGGGGCATATTTAAAAAGCAGGGGAATCTTTCAGCTGCAAATGTTTGAAATGACAGTGGCTGATTAACCACCAGTAAATGTTTTGTGGAAGTCATATTCACTGTTTTATAAATATGCCCCTAATCAAATGCATATAACCGTTTACAGTATCTGCCAACATTTCAAGACTTCCACCAATGTTTCAGATTAGCTGAAATCCACCCTATATATACCTTAAAAAGACCATATTGTGAGGAAGCTAGCGGCTGAAAATATCTTTGACAGTGAGATATGGAATTCTCATTGTTCCCAGGATCTTGCTGGATGACCCTTGACATCATTATTGCCTAGGCACCATGGGTGCAAGTACAGTATAATATAAGTATATTTATTATTTATCTTCTCAGGCGTGTTTTTTCATGCTATTCCTTTAGAACCCCAACTCAACCCAGCTCACAAGTACAGTAGGTGCCAACGGTAGGTGCTGTGTCCTGTTGTAATGTAGGGGTTGGAGAAAAGAAACAACATTGTATGGTGGGGGACCCAGGCATCTGATACTCCCAGATGTTTAGAATCCTGAACAGTCTTATGGAGGAGGCAGTGCATAATATGGGATTTTTCATGGGGGAGGGGGGAGCCTAAGGAAGCAGCAGATCTTGGATTGTGATTTGCAGTGCACCACAACACACATTGAGGGGAATTTATCAAAACTAGAGCAACCAATCAGCTTCTCTCTTCAATTTGTTCAGTTAAGCTTTGAAAATTAAACAGAGAAATTGATTGGTCGCTGTGCACAGCTGCTCCAGATTTTCTCTGCTCCAGTTTTGATAAATTCCCCATCATCCTAACTATCTTGTTTGAGCAAATTGTGTCTCTGTATTGATAGATCACTTTTAAGCCTACAGTGTAAAGATCAGAATAATGTGAAACCTGCTTTGGACCTATTTATCTTTAAACATCCTATTGAGTATTATTTGATCGCTAAATAACAATGGTACTCGTTAGTGCTATGAATTTTGCCTGAACTTGTGTTTTACGGAGTAGACTTTAAAGCCATGGTCAAAATATGGGCCTCAGACATGGCATATGAAGGTCATACCAATGTCGCACCTTCAGTGTCCCTTGTAACAAATGCCTTTCAGTTGCTTTGGTTTGTCTCCAAAGGACCAATCCTGATAACACTAAAATAAGGCAGGTTTCCCAGAATGATTCTTTTTGAGTTTGATAACAAAGACTAGCACTTTTATTTTTTATCGACTAGCATCTGCACCAGAACTCCAAGATGTATTAGGTATAATGGATCCACCAGTCAATCATTTTTATTCGTAACTAAAACTATTGTCAGGTGTTCTCCAGCAGTAACGTTTTGAATGTTATTACTTTATTTAAAATACCAAATGCCATGATTGTGCTCAATACCCAGCCCACCGCATAGTTCAGTAAAAATATCATTTATTTTCACCCCAATGCTGAATGGGGCCTGAACACGAACTGTGGACCCATTTGCCACTACAAGGTTTACAAGGTTGACTGTGGTTCTGGTGTTTCTATGAATCTGTAAATTAACTATTTACTACACACATTTAACCAGCAGGGATGCCTTACCCTCATGTTATAATAGTCTTTGTTTCCTAGTTCTCTGTTCTATGAAGTTCATATTGCTTTTTGCGCTCATATAGGGTAATGTATAATGAAGAAAGATTACTTAAAATGTGATTTATTGTGAACTCATTTTGCGGGGGACTACCATGAATAAATTACCTCTGCTGTCAACCCGGAAGATACTGAAGGAAATTGTATGTTTTCTGCTATGCATTTAAAAGAAATTCTCAAAGATGTTACAATGCCTGTATATAAATTGCGTTTGTAAAAGTAAAAAAAGAAAAAAAGAAAAAGAAAACTGAACGTTTCTTAAGGATACCTTTGTACTCATACCCTTTGTGAGCCTTGAACTTTGTAACATATGCAGCAATAAAGTGCATCTCTACAGTACTCACCACAAGAACATTTTGAAGCGAAATGCACAAAAATTGCTATCTTTATAAATGCTGAGCATTTTTATCTTTAAAGTATCCCTGCTGCAATTTGTGATAAGGATTCTGTAAAATGTGCCCTAAAATGTATTTTTTTTTTACTAATAGACAATTTATTATGGCACATACGCACGGTTTCAGTAGAAGATACAGCACTGCATACTCCTAATCAACTATATTAGTTCTTCACATGTGGCTGATTATTATTATTTTTTTCTTTGCAGTTATTAAAAAAAATACACATTTCTAAATATACAAATAAAACTGGTTTTAAAATAAAATAAATAAATAAAACAAATTCCCCATCATTGTGTGTAACTGAAGTGTGTTCTGGATGTGTACTGGGGTGCAATTCAAACTGAACGTCATCGTAACTCACTAACGCATGCACTCTGTGCTACTAGGCGTTACCACAACATGGGTAATTTGAACAAACCTTAAAAAGCTTACTACAAGCACCTGGTGTTTGTTTACATCAGAAGGCTGGAAGGGGAAAGGACCTGTAATTTCAGTTCCTCTGTTGGGAATTTTGAGGATTATTTCTCCACAATGCATGCAGCTACGGGCCTGCTTTAAAGTGCATTTACTGCCTGCTCAGAATATGTAAATAATGTTCCTAGTCTTCACACGGGTTCACTTTAAAGTAGGACTAAAATCAATACTTTTTGTTGTAGTTTTGGATAGAGTAAGGGAGGATCTCCAGGGTCACCAGAACTAGTGTCCCCATTGGAAGATTTCCCATCTATTCCTGTTCTGGTGGCAACCAAAATTTTGGATTTTCGTTCACTTTCACTTTTAGTGATGATGGTCACCAGGGAAAATAACCGGGACGCAGCCAGCAATAAAAACCTGGCAGGCATTCTAATCTCTCCACTTTATCCAAAACAAAAAAATAAAAAAGTTTTCATAGCAAAACTAGAAAAAAATAGCCTTTCATTTTACTTAGACAACAGCAGACAGTTATATTAAACAGAAGATAAATATTGTAATTGTCTAAACAAACACAAATCTCATATGTAAGTTCACCCTTACATATCTGGTTTCTGGCTCTAATGATAAGGGCATCATTAAAATTACTCAGAGGTTTTGTGTGTAAAGATAACACATCCATCATCATGCATGGTACCATACTAAGTATTAAGTCATTTATCAGTTGTTTTGGAGCACTGATATAGAGAGAGAACGATCAGATTACAAATTCACCAGTTCACCAGATATACCAGCATATTGTGCAACATTGCAGAGCTTTGTATTCACAAATCAAGTCCTATTTACTTGTTTTGATATTGAGCTTTACCAGATTTTTGGGTGACATCATTAACCAAGTACGGCCATAGGGATGTATCTGCCGAGATGCGATGAGTGAACATCATCGGGCAGCAAGTTGTCATGGCAGCATGGAAACATCTTTAGGTAGTAGGTCGTCAGAATTGGTGAGGATCTACATTGCTGGATGACGTGATTGATGTTGGATTTACATCGAGGAACATCATTTACTTTTTTTGTCCAGATATAGGATGCCAAGAGAATGAGTACCCCATACTTATTCTCCTAAGGGGATGCAAACAATGCCCCTCAACATAAATCCAAAGTCAATCATGTTGTCCAGCAATGTGGATCCTTGTCAATCACAGCAACTCCATTCCACCATGATGACCTTCTTCCCAGCGATGTTAACCCGTTGCATTACCACTGCATATTTGGCCAATGATGTCATCCAGGATCACCGGCCAGTTTGTTTACAAATATCAGCCTCTCGGGCATCTGTCATTTGGTGCTGGTGGTGCTACTTAGTGCCTCTAAGGGCCCAGTCACACCATATCCAGTGCGTTCCGGCATGGTTCGAACCCAAAACACACTGGATCGCAAAGATCAAGCCGCGCCACGTTGTGGGGCAGGCCGATGCCATTCCTGTCGATGGCACTGCGATCACCCGCACCGAAATGCGAGTTATAGGAATTCCCTCCGTTTTATTTAGATCGCACTGCACCGGAACGGAGGACATTCCTGTATGTCGCTTTCCGGTGCGGGCAATTGCACTGCGAGTGGGGGCGTGTCTGCGGTGCGATTGACATGAATGCCACTCCCCCTCCCACCCCAGGACGCGGCCCGGCTTGATCTATGTGATCCAGTGCGTTCCAAGCTCGAATTGTGCCGGAATGTACTGGATATGGTGTCACTGGGCCCGTAACGATAGATTGCTGGCTGGTTTGTTTACAAGCCAGTCACTATTAAATGGTTAAATCATTCTGTTCTGTAACTTCATGTGCAATGTTAAGGCACAAGGTTCAAGGTACATCTAAAGATCCTTTCCCTGCTGAACTGCATTTTTTTACATTAATGTTTGCATAGATACATGTGGCACATGGCATTGCCCATCTACACATGCCCTTTTTTAATCAAAATCCTACAAATTGCCCTAGAAAAATACCAGAATACAATTACAAGACTTCAGTAAAGTTTGGCTCTATGTTCCAGAGTTCCTGCAGGGTTCGCCAAGCAAACCGAACTTTGCTAATCTCTAGTGGTCAGTGTTTGCTAGTTACTCTAACTTTGTATTCAATAATGTTGAGTATATAACAATGTCATTATTCTTACTGCCATAGGAATGCGTATTATTAGCTCCAGTGTAAGAGAGAAATCCATCACTAGGAATTTGCTTGCTCTATTAACTGAATCTGTTTATTGTAAATTATATTTCATATATGTTGTACATATTGTATTTTTATAAAACAATAAAAACATTAATAAAGACAGAATTTCAGAGCTGTTTATAAAATGGCAAACATCCTCCTTATGTGCTAACTAGTAGACATGTGCAATTTATTTCGTTCCAAATTGACATTCGGACGAAATTTCGGAAATTCATGGATTCGGAGCATCCGAATTTCCGAAATGTACTTGAATTCATCCGAAAGCATCCGAATCCGAAATTCCGGGTCTGAAATTTCGGATTCGGAATTTCGGATACAGTACGAATTTCGTCCTAACAGAAACTAAATTAGAAATTTACGATAATGACTTCAAAAAGAGGATTTCATAGCATGTGAAGATAAAAACAAAACATTACTTCATGTTCCTGTGCATGCACCGTCAACGTTTAAACGGATAAAAAAAATTAAGAAAAGGATTTTAATGTCCCTTTAAGTGAAGACTAGAGCAGAGCAACCAGAAATGTCAACTGTGTTAATTCTGCTACGTACGTGCGTACGAACATTCGTCCGTTCGTGCAAAACCCCAAATTTCGGAAATTCGTCCGAATTACGAATCCGATCCGAATCCGAAACCCACAGTGAAACACATACAGAACGCGATTTCGGAAATACTAAATAAACGAAACAAATTTTTTTGCGGCTGCATATGTCTACTAATTAGTACATGTCACATTTTTATCTAAATATTGTTTTTAAAATGTATATTTAGCCAGACTTTTTATCTTAGTTTTGGATAGTATAAGGAAGGTTTTTTTTTTTTTACTGTTTTGGGCTCCATTAGAGAGATTTACCCTCACTTCCTGTCCTGCTGACGACATTTTAAAGAGAACAATTAAGGGAAATGTGCCAACAGCAGGATAGACAAAAATAAAATGCTTTTCTTTAGTAAAGTAGGGAAATGCTAGAACTCCTGTCAGATTTTTTTTCCTTTCTGTCTTCCTGTTGCAGATTTTCCCTCACTTTCTGCCTAATGAAACCAGACAGAAAGTGAGGGTAAACTTTTCTAAAGGAGTCACAAGCAGCACTTAAAATCTAAAGTTTTATTTCCTCCAAATTCTATAGAAAACTATAAAAAAAGTTTTTGGTTTGACATAAACTTTAACAAATATTTAATTTTATACTACAATTGTACTAATATGGTTTGGAAAGTTGTTGGACTTTTTTTTACATTTTTGCCTTCATGCAGCCAGGTCACAGCATTGAAAGTGCTTATTGTACTTGTCTGAGGATTGTATTTCAGCCTATACTGGTTGTTCTTTCAACATTACCATTAAGTTTGTCACACATGGATGAACTCTGCCACTTTCCGCTTTTATTAGTATGGTTCATATTGTTCTTGGAGAAAGGGATTGCCTCTAAGAAACTACAACTAGGGTCTTTGGAATCCAAAGAGAACCTGTAAAACAACACAAGCAGACAATGGCAGATCTTGGCATCCAGCCCTTACCCTCTGACCCAATTCTTTATCGCTTCCCAGATTCATGTGTGTCCAGGAAATTGAGCTCTGCAAAATAAAATGGCCACTATAAAATGCAGATACTTAGCAGAAGAAGAATAATGATACGTTTATGTTGGCTTTATTGGACTGCACATTTAGCTAAATTAGGCAGTAATCTCAGTGATCTAATACAGCCTTTCTTAAATAGGGTGTCGTGTAACCCTGGGGCGTCTGCTGGCTTCCTCAGGGGTGCCTCAAAATCCTCCTGATATGAAAGGGGAGCTTTTGATTTGAAGAGGGCTCCTGATGTGAAGGGGGCTTCTGATGTGAAGCGAAACTTGTGGTTTGAAGGGAGAACTCTGATGTGAAAGAGGGGGACCCTGATATGAAAGGAGGGGGCACTGACGGGAAGGGGGCTACTATTGTTAGAGCGGGGCCTTAAATGTGAAAGGAGGGGGCTCCTGGTTTGAAGGGGTCTGATGTGGAAGGGGGGGCTCTGATGTAAGGAGGACTCCAGATTTGAAGGGGGGGGGG
>NW_017306412.1:2655898-2659417 GCF_000935625.1 Nanorana parkeri | reverse complement strand
GGGGGGGGGGTTCAATGTGAAGGGGGAGATAATTGTTTTGCACTTTTGCATGGGGTCCCCCCTAAAATCCATTACATTTTAGACTGAGGAGCCTCAAAAGTTTGCATCATTTTTTAAGGGTGACTGAAAAAAGGTTGGATAACGCTGATTGAATATATAACATTACTTGTAAAATTTCTTCATAATAGCTCCTTGTCCAAAGCATAAAACAAATTAATAAATTAATCACATAGTGCTCAGCTTTGCTAGCTACAAAAGGTAATATTTAAAAAAAATAAAAGGTAATATTACATAAAATCATGTCACAATTGCATACATCCCCTTATACTGTATGTGGAAGCCACATCATTATCAAAGTCCCTTGGCAAACTTGGGGTTCCACAGTAATACCTTGTAATCGCTAAATGGTTAGCAACAAGTACATGGGTTTGTTCCAGCCCCTTTTATACATCAAGCGTTTGGATTCAGTCAGTAAAGTGAATAACCATAAGTGTGTAACGAACAGCTTAAAGAAAAATGGTAAGCGGTTTATAGTTTATCAGCAATGAAAAGGTGCATATGAGAGAGGTTATTTACTACTAGTGCATAAAGTGAACCTTTCCATTTCCTAAGTATGTAAACATAGAGATAACTTTATAATGCACCATTTCACTCCTGTTTCAAATACACTCCTGCTTTCCCCAAAACATGCAGTCTGAGCAAATTCACAATGATCATCAACAGCTACACAATCAAAAGGTCAACAATCAACAATTACACAATCAAAAGGTCAACAATCAACAGCTACACAATCAAAAGGTCCACAATCAACAATCAACAGCTACACAATCAAAAGCTTAACAGATAAGCCCTCAGGGCAGAGCTGTAGTTGATGTTAGGGGCTATGGCTGACAGCCTGGCTTCATCTTTTCTATGCATCAGGCAAGATGGCAGGATCCATTTGTGGGAAGTTCATAGTTGGTAGTGGTTTCGGTAAACACTGGCATAAGAAAGATCTGCTTTAAAACAAGGACCTTTGCCAGCAAATAAAGTATGTCTGGGATAACTTACAGCTAATCTTTGGCAGAACTCTACGAGGAATTTTTGTTTTAAAAGGAGGGTTGGGTTTACCTCATTACTCTCAGTTAAATCTGAACTCCAGGTAAAATCCAAAGTTACCCTTACCCTCTCTCAGGCTTCTTCCCAGCTGCATGACTGGTCCCCTAAAGCTGCTTCATCCCTCTGTCATTTGCTGGCATTGTGATGTGAGCATGCACAAAGCAGGGCCAGCAGTCCTGTATTTTAGGTGAGGGTGCCGGGGACCTGTCCACAATCTGGAAGACCAGCGAGAAGAGGAGAGAACTGACTGCTGGGGAGTAAGGGGATAGGTAAGTAAAAGTGCTTTTTAATGTTCCCTTAGAAAAAAAAAAGCAAACGTTTAACCCTTGCAGCCTGGGGGAGTCCTACTGCAAGGGTAAATTGGGATTTTAACAAGTTCAGCTTTAAAGAAGTGTTGGAGCTTTGCCTGCCAGCGTTTAACCCTTGCAGCCTGGGGGGTCCTACTGCAAGGGTAAATTGGGATTTTAACAAGTTCAGCTTTAAAGAAGTGTTGGAGCTTTGCCTGCCAGAATATCTGTGAGAGGAATGTTTGATTGGCTGCTGCAAGAATGTCTAGCTGTCACTCTGAAGCAAGGGAGAGAAAACTGGAAACCCAGCATATCATGTCCTACATTTTATATAATGACAGAAGTGCCCACCCACATTCCAGCTCTGGAGAGGACAGGACCGGAATGCTGGTTGTTGTGGGACCAAATGTTAAGGTAAGTTATACTCTGTTTTAGATCATGTGCTAGAAAAATGAGCAGTATACTCTTCATATGCCTTTAAGTGTGGGTGTGGGATGAGGGAAGGGATACACAAATGTAATACAAAATGATTGAATGTGTATTTAAATTGAATAGGTATAAATACATTTTTTTGATTTGGTACCAGCCAGGAAGGGACAGAACTGAACATTTGTCAGGTCTGCTACAGTGCACATGAGCTGGCAAGGACAATCTGGCAGGAGGAGACAGCAGAGTGAGGTGACCCATTTTAACTGCTAAACTGCAGTAGAGAAAAATTAGGTCACCAGGCTGGCTCTGCTGTCTGGAAGGGAAATGTAAATCCCAGGACTGGATGGACAGGAACACAAATTGTTTTGGAGTTTAACTAGCTCCCTTACATGTATTTCAACTGTGTATTTACCTGGAATTCATCTTTAAATAAAGTCTCTCTCATAGATGGCACAACTGTGGAATTTAAACTTTCTGTTGATGATAAATTGATGAGCTACTCTCTGCTTTTGTCCTAGGAATTAGCTTGTTTTGGTAAACACTTCCCATAGGCAACCCATTTAAACCTTGTCTTAAATGTGTTGGCTTTGGACTTGAAGAGCACATTGAGATGTTAAGTAATCCATCAAATATGCACTTTTAGGTAGGAGACACTGTGGGAGCATTATTGGATTTCACCCTGTCTACTATGATTTAATGCACATCTTTGTGTATTATTAAAGAACGCTGAATGCTGGGGAATGTGCTTTTTGCAATTGGAGTGAGCTTTTTCATGGTGATAAATTGTTTAGCTGCTCACCCTTTTTTTTTCTTTTAAAAGCATCTATTAGGTCTTATTAACCACTTGAGTCCTTGTGCCTTTTACTCCCTAAATCCCCCTTAGCCTCAGATGTTTTGGTGATGTCTGGGTTCTGCATGTTATATCTTTTAGGTTTTGTAGTCTACTCTAATGTATTATACATAATATTTTTTTGGAAAAGATAGGACTTTGATTTGGTAGCTAATCTGGATATATATATTTTATATCCTTGGTTTTTATTGGAAATAATTAGTAAAAAAATAAGCAAAAAAGCATTTTCCAGTAAGTTTTCCCAACGGGTTTATGCAGTTTGCACACTGCCATATATTTACCCAAATATATAGGCCCCATTCACACCAGATCTATTGCATTGTGTTACCATCCATTTTTTAACAGATGGTAACACAAGGGTAATTAAAAATGAATGGGTGTGAATGGGCACAGTTCACAATGCAGCGTTGCGTCGCCGTATGTTGCGCTAAAAAAAAGTTGAGAGAGCATGCATGCTCTACTTTATTTCAGCACAATGCAATGCATCAAAAACATGTGCTAATGTGCACTAATGCAACGCATCGCAAGCCATTGCAGTGCAGTATATCCACTAAGGACATGTTACTTCACATAAAGCTTGCCAAACAAATAAAAAAAAAGACGACAGAATGTAACAGATCGGAAGGAAATCGGAGGGTACAATTGCAAGTCAATGGGCCCTCCGCTGACTTGCAAGTACCTTTCATTTTTTTGTGTGAATGCACACATAATCAACAAAGTCCACCTAAATAATATCACATTAGTTCAACTTTATTTAACATATGGAAAAGGTAAAGCTCAGTGAATAAATAAAGTAAACAATCTTTATTCTGCTTTTGACCATACATTTTGACGCTTGCCGGGGGAAAGTTGGGG
>NW_017306412.1:2637552-2655850 GCF_000935625.1 Nanorana parkeri | reverse complement strand
TAGCATAACATTAAGATAAGAATAAGTCGGGTTTTTGGGACACAAATTAGCTCAATTGGCTCAATTAATTTACGTGAGCATTTCATGCTTGCACATTTAACACAGATGCCATCCAGATCATCCAATGTTTATTTTTTTAAAATTACACTTTTATTCTTAATGGGGCGTCTGAATCTGGTTCTTTGTGTCCTTTCATTAGAATTACATCTATTTTAGATTATAGGTTAACCTAAGTGGAAATCTGTCCAAAACTTTAAATTGTGCATGCAAAACGAATGATGTCAGAAAAATATCAGATCTGAAACAAAAAATATTGCCTGTGAGGACTATGTATGTGGCTGCCAAGCCAGTCTGACACCTGCAATTATATTTTAGCCACAGCCTCCACTGTTTGGTAATATAATATCTACAAGAGGAAAGGCTTGATAAAACTAGTTTTAACTTGGCTAAGATGTTGTGTGCTCAGACATTTCCTTTAGGAGTTGGTAATGCAGCTAGTCTATGGGCAGCCGTGTGTAAACAGATAGGTGTTCGTTTACACTCAGTTACCTCTATGGCCATGTCTGGAAAAACAATTGTAACAGTGTTCTTTTTTTGATGGACCTTATTGTGTCGGACCAGGGTATTTTGATGAAAACAGACACATGTCCATTTGCATCTGATTCCCCAACCAACATGGGGTCCAGTCATTTTAGTTTTTCCTTCATCGCAAGGTGGAGGAAAAAACTGGATGGACACGGATGTCACAGTGGTAACATCCAATCTGTACTGCGCTCCGATCAGGAGAGTAGACATGCACGGATCCCCTCCTGATCAGCTTGTGTGAAAGGGGCCTAACGGTTGCCACATAACATGTGTAACATGGCCTTTAAATGCATCCTGAGTGATTTGTTCTAAATCTTATTTTCTTAGTCCTTGACTCACCATCTTTACTGCAGTTTCTGGTTTCGGAGTCTTTGGCTGCTTAAATGGTCGGGCCCATATGACGTAACTCCTGAGCATGCGGATGTGAATTACTTCATGTTAGCATGATGAGCGTGTGCACTGAGCTGCACATGTGTGGCTCAGTGTACAGAAAAAATAATTTGCTGAGAGGCAGCAAGAAGGTTTTATGGCAGAAGAGACACAAAAAGCCTGACGGTTGGCATTTCTTTCACTTTACTTCCACTTCTAGAAAATAAAATGTACATGATATAAAAGGGTAACAATATTTTCATAGAATGTATCTCAGACATCCCAACCTGCAAAACCTTATTTCAGCGAGGTGCCCTTCTCATTTCAGGGAGGTGCCCTTCTCATTTCAGGGAGGTGCCCTTTCTGGGGTTTTTCGGCACCGTGAGAATAAAAAAACAAACAACTGATAGCATGGGAATGAATAGCTAGGCTGCTATTGGTTATTTTAATTTGCAATAATAGCAGGCTTGCTATTGGATCCGCCACTCAGGACCTGAAGGAGAACTTCAGGTCCACCTCTGCTGATTGACAGCAGCAGTGGGAGGGTACAATAGCCAGCCTACTATTGGCTATTGCAAATTAAAATAGCCAATAGCAGGCTAGCTATTCAATCCCAAGCTGTTGTTTTTTTTTACTATGATGGGCCAGCGGCCGCTATCGAAAAAAAAAAACACAGATAGCAGGGGGAGTAGAACCACCAGGTATCCCGGAAAGGTTTACTCTGCTAGATCACATCACATCAAATCTATATGCCTCAGAACAGGAGTCACACCCCCAATCATCTGATTCTAGCAAGAGAACATAGCTGCACTTTTCTGGGGAGTTAGCTGTGTGTCACTGCAAATTGATATTTTCCTCCATATAAATAAGATTTTTCTTTTTAAGTCAACTGTGGTCATGCTTTACTGCACATGCACATGCACATGCTATTCTATTAAATATAATGGAGAACCTGTCTCCTTATTAATCTGACAGAAAAGATGGCTTTACATTTTGCCGCATGGCTTGACTCTAAGGAACACAGAAGGTGATCATGTGATTTGTACCATCTTTTGCAGTGAACTTAGCAATATTTATTAAATGAGGACATGGCCAGTAACTGAGATATATACCATAATTGTGAACATTGCATGCAGTTTGTGACAGGCTATTTGCAATAATTATTGTCAGATCATTTGTCACCTATAATTATTGTCCTTTACCTGGTAATAGCAAGAACACATACGTAATATTGCAATTCTAAATATGTATTAATCCTATGATTAAAACAGACTGATTGATGATCATTTACAATCATTATACCATTACCAGAACTGAGACTACAGCAATCGACTATTTCATTTTATTGTGAGTCATTTTTCTGTTTATTAACTAATGCTTTACCAAAAATTAAAAAATGCTACCTTACAATTTCCAAATGTTAAAAGGAAAACATTTATTTTTAATATATTCCAACTTTCTTTCCATTTTAGTCTGCAGCCAACTATACAAAGGAACAAAAAATGTCTTCAAGGTTCTCTTCCTTACAACTTTAGCAACAGTAGTTTGTCTGTGTATTGGACTTGTACAGATTGTTATCCCCTTTCTTGTGTGATTGGATTATTAGTTTTGACCATACGTGTGCACAGAACCTGCAGTCAAATTACAGGTATCCCAATGCAATAGGAATTTCAACATTGGTATTATCTTTTCAAACAATCTTGCATGTGTGCAAAGTGATGCAATGGCTGCAGTTTTGCTTATTTCATCACTGAGACTGATGATGGGATTAGTGGCCAATGTCAAGATTTTATTGCTGTATGTGTCCTTATTCGGGAGATTTCCCTTCACTTCCTTTCCCAGTGACAGTAGACAAGGCATGAAAAGGTGCATGTAATTAGAAGAGCAATAAACAAGATACCCTTCCCCCATTTTATAAAATACAGAATAGACTAGTAAAGTATAGTATAGACTCTAGCAGGTGTCAACCAATAGGAAACATTTGGGCGGAGCTACAGTAGCTGTCACTGCTAGCTCGGCCCAATTGTTTTTTTTTGCTTTTTGAATTTTTTTGCTTTTTAAAAAAATCTTTATTTTTTAATTTTACTATTTAATTACATTTAAAAATATTTTTTTCCACCTTTTTTAAAACTCTTTTCATTGATTTTCTATTCTGCTTGGTACCACGGAGGTACCGAGCAGGATAGCGCTCGACGGCATTCGGCTATTCACTCACTGCCGTTCGCCCCCTATGACAATAGGGGTGAATAGCAGCGAGTGAGCTGCCGGAGCTTTGGCTCAGCCGATCCAGATGTTGGATTGGCTGAGTCGAAGCTGACCGAATTGCAGCCGAAGGCAACCGATGTACGGCTGAAATCAGCTGTACTGTGCCGGAGTGAATAGCTGAACGTAGTTCAGCTCACTTCACTTCGGCTCTAAATCTTTTAAACATCAAGGTGCAGAATCCATTGTAAGTGATATAATTAGCATTTCAAATAGCTGAAAAGCATTTTGGCTTTAATATGACTTTAATGTGGGCATTGATGGACTCCATTGGTGAACTCAGCTAGCATGCTGTTTTAGATAATTAATCAACTGCTTCATGCGTATTTAAAAGGCAGTAACTGAGCTGTTTACCTGAAATTAACAAGGAAGTAATATAGTGAGTAATCTTTTTTTTATTTTCATTGTGATAGAACTGTAATCATTCACATGTAAAATGTATTTTATAAAGTATGTACTCATCTGTAGTTTCCCTATATTTTAGACCATTGCAAAATCAATATTATAATCAGAGTATATTCTCAGGCCTCATTAACACTGGAAGTGACATACATTCATTTATATGCATTTATAGGTATTCCTATATGCATATATATATGCATATAATGATTTTAAATGGTATGATTCCCACTATGCGTATACCTGTGTTTAGGTGCATTTACAACCCCAATTCCAAAAAAGTTAGGACGTTGTGTAAAATCGACATAAAAACAGAATGCAATGATCTGCAAATCTCATAAACCCCTTATTTTATTCACAGTAGGAAATAGAAAACATATCAAATGTTTAAACTAAGAAAATGTACCATTTTAAGAAAAAAATAAGGTAATTTTGAAATTGATGGCAGCAACATGTCTCCAACATGTCAGGGCAACAAAAAGCTGACAAAGTAAGTGGTACTAACAAGGAAGAGCTGGAAGAACTAATTAAGTTAATTGGCAACAGATCAGTAACATGATTGGGTATAAAAAGAGCATCTTAGAGAGTCAGAGTGTCGCACAGTGTTTCTGCAAACTGCCTGTGGGACATGGGTGGTGCAGTGTACACTCCTGGCATCTGGAACATGCCAAGAACTGGGTGCCACAATAACTCTATACATTTGCACAGATGTTATCATCATCAGTGGCTTCTTAGGCCACATTTACATGAAGCCTTAGGCTGCGGTTGGGGATTCCTGCGGGAAGAGTCTACAGATGCAGACAGATTGCATCCTGGGACCAGCATCTCTCCGTATCTGCAGGTAATCGTTCCATATACAATGACATGCAGACTGCCACTGATAGATGTGACCACTGTCAGCCTGTCATTAATGTAAATGGTACCACGGCTGCATTTGTACAGACCCACCTGGGTTTCCTGCCGCAAGCATCGGTAGGTTCCTGCGGGAAGAATCCCCAGCCGCACATAATAGCCTCATTTGAATGTAGCCTTTCTGAATTAAAAGAGAAGACGCCGGGTCCAGAAAAAGAACAGAAAAAGATGGTAGTGGCAGTGAAGGAGTGATGAGGGGGAGTCTGGACCTGTCAGTGCTGGAGGAAGCCAAATTAGTAGATAAGCATGCCATACTGTGCAAGTATTGTTGTCATAGTGTGGGTATGATTTACGAGGGCAGAGAAAGAGGATGACCTCACCAATGTGTGGCGCTGAGCCTCTATTGTCCAGTGACAGACTGGAAGGGTCCCAGCCCAGGCTAAGCTGCATTGTTTACTACAGGCAATCCTGAAAGCTAAATATTTTTTATTGCCAGTGGTGCTTGGATCACAAGACTGGCTTAACAGAGTGCCATGTAGTTTTGACATTTAAAATAATTACCATTTATGTACTTCCACTTATGTATTGAGCTCTCTGCCTAGAGTTCAACTTTAAACATATTGCTAGGTTCACAAAGGGTTGCTTCATACAAAATGTATGCTTGACATACTGACATTGGGAAAAGGAAGAAATAAAGGCTTAATTCCTTAATGCTGACTTTTAATTTAAGGGAGGAAGGGATCAACACGTAATTTGACATTTGAGTAACAAATGTCATTAATTCATCCATTTATGTATGCACACCAAGAGTCTGGGATTATGTTATTATACGCTCAAATTAAGACAACACACCCCAATTAATTTTCATGATGAATTGTAATGAAATAAATGATAAACAATATTAACTAAATGTCATATAGATGCCTCCTGTTGTATGTATACAGTGCTCAAAGCAGAAGTTAATCTTCTTATAAGTACAGTAGGATGATGTACATTCTGAAATCATCATATATCCCTGCCTCACTACTCTCCTGAAGAGCCTTCAGCCCCGATGCAAGCAGGCAAATGGCTTTTCGGTGGAGTTATGCAAATATCAAAATGCCTTGATGGGTGTGTGTTAGTCTGAAGCAGTTCATGTTCCAAGGCAGGTTGTATTTGCATGCAAACCACCCTAGGAAATGCCCACATGTGAGGCTTAACCTTGAAAGAAACTAAATCCAAAAAATGAAAGGGGTGGGCCAGGGACAGTCCGGCTGGGGTAGAAAGGGCTTAACACTGATGGTAATTAAGCGGGCTCTATATGACTTGCCTCAGTTTCGAATGCACATTGTGAGAAGCTCAGTGTACAGTGAAATCAGAGTAAGCAGTACAGAAGAGAATGTACAACTGTGCAAGACTTAATGCAAGGCTGGAGTTCAGCTTTAAGAATGTTTGTTATATTGTGCTGTCAATAGGAAATTATTTAAAGCTATACAATGCAGTAAAACTCAGTATAAAGGAATTGTCTAAAATGCATATTTCTACGAAGAATATTTAAAACAATTGTAAATGTGGCTAAAATGTGTTAATAATCAGTTAGTCACAGATAAAACCAATAAAATAAATATGCGTTTAGAAAAAATTGTCATTATATGATACTCTGACTAGACA
The DNA here is from genome assembly GCF_000935625.1 of Nanorana parkeri. Classification (NCBI taxonomy): domain Eukaryota; kingdom Metazoa; phylum Chordata; class Amphibia; order Anura; family Dicroglossidae; genus Nanorana; species Nanorana parkeri. Next base: position 2,649,733 of record NW_017306412.1, on the reverse strand, counting down.
ATCCAGTCACAAGTCTTAAACTATTTACACACTGACTGTACAGACTTTTCTCATTAAATAAAAAAAAAAAGTCCTGTATATTTGTCAAAAAAGGAGTGACTGCTGAGTGACTGCTGGTGTAATGTACTGCAACAAAGCATTACGCAGGACCTAAGAAAAAATAGGCAATTGAGTACTACAAATTCATCTCAGCTATACAATCTATATAGCAGGGACGTGTGGTCAAGAGCAGGCAGGCTCACCTAGAATTATGGAGGAAAAAGCTGTCAGCTTCAAGTCTAACAGATCGGCATCTAACAGGTTACAGAGCAGGGAAATCCCTTCCCGCTGTGTAACCTGTCATGGATGAATCGCTGCATCCGGCATTTGACAGGTAGTTAGTGAGAGACACCAGCTTGGGGACTGGTTGGGGGCAGGACTTCGTACGACGGGGGCAGGGCTTCGCCTGGCGAGAGGCGGGGATTCGGTCGACGCGGGGCGGGGGAATGCCTCACCCAGAATATGAGGTACCGCACGTCACTGCTATATAGAGACTTTTCAGAAGAGAATATAATCATAAATAAGTGTTAGGATTATCAATTGCAAGAATTTGAATCTTTGCACTTACAAAAGTTAACCATTGGCTGAAAACTATTGTGCGGAGCTAGCAGTGACAGCTAGCTACGCCCAACTTTTTTCTATTGGCCGGGCGGTTCTGCTGTAGTCAAAAAAAACAAAACACCATAGGAATGCATAGCTAGATTTCTATTGGCTATTTCACTTTGCAATAGCCAATAGCAAACTAGCTATTGCACCCACCCTCTGCTGCTGTCAATCACCAGAGGGAGACCTGATGGAGAATTGCAGGTCCCCCTCTGCTGATTGACAGCAGCAGTGGGCGGGTGCAATAGCTAGTTTGCTATTGCCTATTGCAAATTGAAATAGCCAATAGGAATCTAGCAATGCATTCCTATGGCGACATTTTTTTTATTATTCTGATGGCAGCCAACGGCTCCGATGTCAGAAGAAAAAAAAAAAGAAAAACCAAGCAGGGAAAGGTTTACTCTGCTCGATCGAGCAGAGTGAACCTTTCTGGGAGAAAGTGTTTCTTTCCCGGGCGGCCGGGAGTCGTATTAGTCTCCCAGAGTGTCCGGGAGAGTAATGACAGATGGCGTCCCTGGTTACCAGGTAACCAGGAACGCCATCTGTCATTACACACTGAGAACATGGAGATGCCGCTGTGATATCATACCCCCCCGGCTGAGTTCTCAGTGTGTAATGACAGCATCCCTGGTTACTTGGTAACCAGGGACGCTGATCTCTCTGAAAGTGGCCGGAGCCAGCCGTGAGATGACGACTGGCTCCGTCCAGCTGTCAAAAGCAGGCTGTCAGCTTTGGCTTTCACTGTGGCTCAGTCGAGCTGAGGCATATGCCTTCGGCTCGACTGAGCTGCTCGGCCAACTTCAGGAGCTGTAGGGCTATAGTGAATAGCCCGTGCAGAAGCCCTTCGGTTCTACTGAACCGAAGGGGTTCTGGGGCCGAAGCTAGCCGAAGAATCAGCCGAAGCAACGGCTAGATCCTTCGGCAGCTTAGTGAATAGACCCCAATATTTTGTCATTGTTACCTTGTCCCAGCGCCACCCGTTCCTTTCATACCTATTGCTGGTGTCAGAAGTACAGATAGTAAGGGCAACTTTCCCCAACGAGATCACACACAGCAATAAAAACCTGACACAAACTCCAACTCCTTCCCAGTGATTACTTTTTTTTTGCTGCTTTCCTGCATTAGTACTCTGAATGTAAGGTGTTTATAAGATCTAAATCCGCTATAACAATTTTGATGTGGATGTCAAGGCTACTGACCAGCATATTCCTTAGCATATACGCACGCATATACGTGCGTATATGCGTGTACATACGCGTGTGTACGCGCATGTACGCATATATACGCAATATACAATTTTGCTCTTGCGTTGTGTGTGAATGAGGCCTACACTATTTTTTTGTCAGAAAAATTGAACATAATAAACTGCAGGTTGATCAACACAGATAAAAGCAGACCTTTGTTTTGACTAAAATATTCATTTCTGATTCATCAGCTTACCTCATGTTACCTCATACTTTCAGTCAGTGTCTAAAAATGTCATTTGACATTGATGATCATAGATTGATGATGCTTTACTGCCAGAGGGTAGGGCACAGCAAGTGTCCTACGCCAACTGTTTTTTTTTTTAACCACACTCAGTTGTTAACCTAGGTGCAAACTGTTGGAAAGGTGCTGCAGATATACACTATATTACCAAAAGTATTGGGACACCTGCCTTTACACGCCCATGAACTCTAATGGCATCCCAGTCTTAGTCCGTTGAATATTGAGTTGTACCCACCCTTTGTAGCTATAAGAGCTTCAACTCTTCTGGGAAGGTTGTCCTCTAGGTTTAGGAGTGTGTCTATGGGAATGTTTAACCATTCTTCCAGAAGCGCATTTATGAGGTCAGGTACTGATGTTGGACAAAAAGGCCTGGCTCCCAGTCTCTGCTCTAATTCATCCCAAAGGTGTACTGTAGGATTGAGGTCAGGACTCTGTGCAGGCCAATCAAGTTCCTCCACCCCAAACTCGCTCATCCATGTCTTTATGGGCCTTGCTTTGTGCACTGGTATGCAGTTATGTTGGAACAGGAAGGAGCCATCCCCAAACTGTTCCTACAAAGTTGGGAGCATGAAATTGTCCAAAATGTCTCGGTATGCTGGTGCCTTAAGAGTTCCCTTCACTGGAACTAAGGGGCCAAGCCCAACCCATGAACAACAACCCCACACCATAATCCCACCTCCACCAAACTTTACACTTGGCACAATGAGGTCAGGCAAGTACCGTTCTCCTGGCAACTGCCAAACCCAGACACGTCCATCGGATTGCCAGGCAGAGAAGTGTGATTCGTCACTCCAGTGAACACGTCTCCACTTCTCTACAGTCCAGTGGCGGCATGCTTTACAACATCCAACGCTTTGCATTGCACTTGGTGATGTAAGGGTTGGATGCAGCTGCTCGGCCATGGAAACCCATTCCATGAAGCTCTCTACACACTGTTGTTGTGCCAATCTGAAGACCACACGAAATTTGGAGGTCTGTAGCTATTGACTCTGCAGACAGTTGGCGACTTCTGCGCACTGAGCACGTCAGCATGCTCTGACTCCGCTCTGCCATTTTATGTGGCCCACCACTTCATGGCTGAGTTGCCATTTTGTTACAATACCACTAACAGTTGACCGTGGAATATTTAGTAGCAAGGAAATTTCACGGAACACCTGAATCCAATCATTTGGAGGGGTGTCCCAATACTTTTGGTAATATAGTGTATCTCTAACCAATCAGATGGTGGTGGATACATGGCTGAGCCCTTCATGTTTTTATTGAAAACAAGAGTAACACACAGAACAGGAAACTACTGCATGACCATGTAGTTTCACTAGAGAGAACATTACATTATACAAGGATCAAACATAACACTACCACCTAGTGGCAGAACTATTAATCACAGTATAATATTTGAGAATGGTACCTATGTTTGTATTAAGAGCATGCTAACACAAACATAATCTAAGTATTGATTTTATACAACAAAAATATGGTTATAGTGATCAGGTACAGAGGAAGACTGGAGGGCATGAGTGCATTTGCCCCCGAAGGTCATTTCAAATGATATATGTTGGACTGGTGAGAGTAGATACTTCCACCTTCAGACCTCAGTCATAATGGGAACTGCAGTCAGTAACAGCTGCTGAGCATTATATATTTATCTGCTCCTTGTTCAGATATGCAATCCCAGCCCCTGGCACCATTTCCTGACCAGTCACTATGCCTTTCCTTTAAGTTGTTGGGTAGGATATGGCATTGGTTATGTACCTATCTATCCCTTCTGATTATGTCATGAGTTTTATTTAAAAGGCCACAGACATCACCACTAACACACCTTTCAGACCAGCATCCAAAAAATTTACATGAAGGACAACACACTTAAATGCATTTGACATTCAACTGACCAAAATAATTATATATCAGTCAAAATGTATTGCATCACTGTTTTTACATTCTCTTACACTTTATTTACATACTGTATGTATATATATATATATATATATATATGGAGTCGGATTCGGATCGCATTCGTAATTCGGATCGGATTTGGAATTCGGACGAATTTCCGAAATTTGGGGTTTTGTGCCAATGGACGAATGTTCGTTCCGTGCTCTAGTCTTCACTATTAAAGGGACATTAAAATCCTTTTCTTAATTTTTTTTATCCGTTTAAACGTTGACGGTGCATGCACAGGAACATGAAGTAATGTTTTGTTTTTATATTCACATGCTATGAAATCCTCTTTTTGAAGTCATTATCGTAAATTTCTAATTTAGCTTCTGTTAGGACGATATTCGTACTGGATCCGAAATTCCGAATCCGAAATTTCAGATCCGGAATTTCGGATTCTAATGCTTTCGTATAAATTCAAACATGGTACATTTCGGAAATTCGGATGCTCCGAATGCACGAATTTCAGAAATGTTGTCCGAAATTTCAATTCGGAACGAAACGAATCGCACTTGTCTACTAATTAGCACATAAGCAGGATGTTTGCCATTTTATAAACCGCTCTGAAATTCTGTCTTTATTAATGTTTTTATTGTTTTATAAAAATACAATATTTACAACATATATGAAATATAATTTACAATAAACAGATTTAGTTAATAAAGCAAGCAAATTCTTAGTGATGGATTTCTCTCTTACACTGGAGCTAATAATACGCATTCCTATGGCAGTAAGAATAATGACATTGTTATATACTCAACATTATTGAATACAAAGTTAGAGTAACTAGCAAACACTGACCACTAGAGATTAGCAAAGTTCGGTTTGCTTGGCGAACCCTGCAGGAACTCTGGAACATAGAGCCAAACTCCACTGAAGTCTATGTCAATCTTGTAATTGTATCCTGGTCTTTTTCAAGGGCATGTGTAGCTGGGCAATGCCATGTGCCACATGTATCAATGCAAAAATTAATGTAAAAAAATGCAGTTCAGCAGGGAAAGGATCTTTAGATATAGCTTGAAAGACAACATTAAACATTGTTTAAGTAGCATGCTTGGGGGATGCCTTAACATTGCACATGAAGTTACAGACCAGAATGATTTAACCCTTTAATAGTGATTGGCTTGTAAACAAACCAGCCAGGAATCTATTGTCAGCCAGGAATCTACTCGTACTTGCCCAAATGCTCCTGATGCATCTCCCGAGCGGGTAATGACTCGCCGCCCAGCTTACTGAATGGCCAGCTTCCTGATTGGCCGGGAAGTCGGCTCCATGTGCCCTCAGCAAGTGATTTTTCGGAAAGCTGGTCAATCAGGAAGCCGGGTGGCTAGTCATTACCCGCCCCCCGGGCTTCTTGATTGGCCAGAATGCTGGCTCCATGCTTAATCGCCATCTGGCGACGTGGGAGTATGGAGCCGGCTTCTTGGCTAATCAAGAAGCCCGGGGGGCGGGTAATGAAGCCGGGGGGCGGCAAGTCATTACACGCCTCCTGGCTTCCTGGCTAATCAGGAATCTGGGTAGCAAGTCATTACATGACTCTCCACCCGGCTTCTGTAATGGGACTTCCGGTATCGGTGTGCGGTATCGGCAAGCACAGGAAAAAAATATCGGTACTCTTACTCGGTATCGAAAAACTGGTATCGGTGCATCCCTGATATACTATATATATATATGATACTGCATCAGCACAACTGCTCACTCTAAAGAAGAGTGCGAACAAATAAATATTCATGCCAGAAAGAGATATATGACTATAGATGAAAGTGAAATGCAGGTAAAAAGATGTTCATTGTTGTGACATCCATGTCCATCTTGCGATGGAAGAACAAACTCAACTTACCGGACCCATGTTGGTCTATGGGGAGTCAGATGTAAACCAACTATCCCAGAATGAGAAATAATCCCTTTTTTTATGGGATATGTAATTGAATTAGACATGTGAATATCTTCTGTTTCAAGAGGGCTCCACTGTGCTAGGCATCAATAATGCAAGCCAGAATTGGCAAATCTTTATAAGATGCTTAAAGTAGATATAAGGCAATACACAAGAAATGTTCCTACAACACTTAAAGCCAAACGTAAAGGATAAGCAAATATTGTCTAAACACAAGAGGTATGTGTGTTCTACTTGAATCTTGGTGTGCTTTATGTATTTCTTCCAGGTCTGTGAAGTAATCCAGTGTGAAAATGTGCCTCTGTGCCAGAGCTTCCTGTACTAAAGACCAGTTACTGTTGCTCTCACTTTTCTCAGTGAATCTATATCCTTTGTGCCTAATGTGGAATATATTTGAATAAACATTTGTGTCCAGTGTTTAGCTTTATATACCTGCAAAAAACGATTATATGTTCATTTTATAATGTCTTTATATGCGATCATGTGACTGCAAACTCTCCAGAAGTGTCCCACTCAGGGGGCAGCCGGTGGACACTCTGCACAATCCCAACGTAATGCCAGGAAGTGACATACTCCCTAGCTGTATGCAGGGGTGTATTTACCGCGAGGCAAACTAGGCGTTTGCCTAGGGCGGCACCCTCCGTCGGGGCGGCTGCTCCGCTGGTGCCGCGGTACGCAAATGCCTAGCGCCGCGGTTCAGAGATAATCAACTGGACACCGCCGCAAGCCTGAGGAGTGACAGAGTGGTGTGGGAAACTTGCTGGTTCTGACAATGCTAAGCCATTCTGCATTTGAATAGCAGATACAGAGCGTTGTAGGCATGACACCAGAAGTCACGTTATCAACTGAGAACTGTCAGGATCAACAGATACCTGAATTTAATAGCAATGGATTGCACATATGTTTTTTTTAATAAATGTTTGTTCATTCTTCTGAACTGTGTACTGCGTGATTTTGGTTCTTGCGTTGCAGGGAAATCATACATCTACTCTTTTTTACAAGCTAGTATGCAACTATATCAAGATTTATAGTTTTCTGGCATCTGTAAGGTATCGAGAAACAATTGACAGCCTAATGTGTGATATTACAAAATGAATTGTAGAATGTTTCCACTTTTCATGTTACATGACAGACATGTTTCCCTATTCCCTTCATATGTTTCTTTGGTAGACAGTTATGTGTCCTTCATACTAAGCTATGGTACAGCAGAGTACCATGCCATCACAGAACGTTGAATAACAGCTAAAGTACAGAAACATAATTTTTTCGTCTCTATATTTCTTCAGGCATCGACCAATTTGTTAGCCACAGTGATCAAAAATCATATGGCTTCCTGTAATATTATTTATCCATGAAATGACCAAAAAGAGAACAATGTTGTTAATAGTTAGGGTGCTTGAATGCATTTTTAAGATTTCACTCCTAAGTTAAGCATCACTTTAAGCATGACTTTCATACAAGCAGGAACATCTTTGTGTTTTTTTTTTTTTAACAATCACTTCTAATAGTTAGAAGCGCATATTATTGCAAATCTGAAAGCTCTGAATGGGCTGGTTCTCTTGTAAGCATCAAAAGCAATGCTTGCACAGGTCATACTGTATGTGTGATGACAAGAAACATGAACTCAGTTGGCCCAAAATGAGATTGAGTTCTCGGTCCTTCTTAACCACTTCAAGACCAGGTGTTTAGACCCCCTTCCTGGCCAGGCCATTTTTCAGTTCAGCCAAAAAAAGAGGCAACTACAAATAACTCTTCCATAGTCTCAGAGTATATAACAAATGATTTGAATGTAGATTCTAATCACTAATGTGTATCACTGCTCTGCAATTAGTGTGAGCCTCAACCTGTTTATGCTTTGGGTAAAGTAAAGGCTTTCCTCTTTGTTATGGAGTATTAAATTCAACAGTCCTTGCCAGAAACATAGGTGTAGCCCAACAATGAAACTGCTGAGCAACTAAATTTGAATGCCAGATTTTGGCATCCATCCTAATTTATTGAAAGCTTTGGTCTGTAAACCATTGTTGAAAGTATGAGAATTAAAACTTGTATACACCGTTCTTTGGTTAAATGCAGTGGAGAAAGGAAATGCATTTCTATTTTTATGTAGTTAAAGTGACATTAAAGGCAAAAGAAAATTCCCCTCACCCCAATGTTAATTAAAGCACTTACCTTAAATGATGTATTTTATTCCGATCATCTTCTTCTTTCCTGTACTTTTCAGCCTTCTCTCCAGCGCTGCGGCGAATCTCCAATCCAGCGCTGACTCCTCTGAGCTTGCTGGCACGTACTCTCCCATGGTGTCTGCATGCGGGTGCACGCGTCCATAGACTTACCTTGTGCCTTTCCTCGCAACCCGGCTGAAAACTGTGAACTGCATATGCGCCCAGGGCCGGCCTTAGGGGTGTGCGAGCAGTGCGGCCGCACAGGGCGCCATGGCAACAAGGGCGCCGTGCGGCCGACACAGCTCGTCCTGGGGCCGCCCCCCCTTCTCCCCCCCTTACCGCTGGGCGCTGGCCATCCGATATGACAGCGGTTGCGCCCGCCCAAGATGCTTTGCGACCGCTCGTGCAGTTTCAGATTTTTGGACGGGAGCGTGCAGGGAAGAAAAAGGTACGTTAAAACTGCTGTTAAAACTTTTTTTCTTTAACTTTTTGCATATATCTACTGCTTGGTAGCAGTAGATATATGCAAAAAAAGCTGAGGGTTTAGTAACCCTTTAAGCTTTTTTCCCCCTAGATTAAGGATACTTTATTACAATTCAGCAAGTTTGCCTTTGCAGAGACCATTGAATTATTAAGGTGGAGATGAACTCGAAAAGAAAAGATTTGCTTTATTATAGGGAACATTTAGAAATGTTAATTGTGCCTAATCAGTACCATGTAAAATATACCCCATTGTCTGGAATTCCTCAATAAAATGGCAGTGCACTCCCTGTCATGTAAAGTTCTCTATGCACTGCTGCCCCTGACTGCTAGTATCATGGGATTTGGAGTGACATTTGGTGATGTGTCTACTGTGTTACCCACTGTTCTCGTTGTTCTAAAATGAAGAAGAAAAACCACTACCCCTACCAGGGTGGCATCCTTAACACAAACACACAATACTGAACAAAGCATGGTAAGTCATTAATGGGGAAGGATAAACTGCATGGGACTGCTATCAACTAGTCTTTTGCCCTATGCCTGCTTATTTTTGGGTACAGCCGCAAGAGTTAATTTCTGCTTGAAGCACATTTGAAATCCTGCAATTAGACAGAGAAAAGTATAATGTATTGCAACATTAATGCATTTTATGAGAAAGTAATGCTGTCTGTTACAGTGATGTGTATTTAAAGCCTATCTCTGGATAAAAAAAAAAAATACCCTTGCAGTGGGGCTACCTCTGCTCTGCAAGAGTTATGTGTTAGTTTTTTTCATTAAAGCGGTTTTACTTACCTGATCCCCACTCCTGCTGGCTTCACGACTGGTACCCGTAGCCTCATTCCCGTTACGCCATAACATACCATAACATACCATAACACACCACATTGAAACCGTTACATCTAATGAAGGGTCCATAGCCCTGCATTAGATGTGAGTGCTCTGAGGGACAGTCCACAGCCAAGTGAAGGGACAACAGGTGGTGAGTACCTACTGCCAGGGGAGGGGATCAGGCAAGCAAATGTACTTTAAAGTATCCCCCTAGACAAAAATTAGCAGTTAACCCTTGGGGTTATTTGCTCTGATGAAGAGGGTATATCCCTGGAAACGCATCAGAAAGATCATTGCTCTGGTTCACATTTTGGTTGTCTCACAGTTCAGCCCAATGCCGATATTTGTCCATCAGTCCGAGAGGTTGTTCTGAAATCTTATGTAACAGACACCGCTTGTGAGTATTATTTTATTCAGTTTTATATGGATAAATAAACAGTATTTAACGAAGAGAAGCCACAGATCTTCTGTTTTTTTTCTTGCATATTAAGTCTAAAGCCTGTCCATTTTAAATTATTCATGACACACTGTAGAATACATTTCTCATTGTAGCATTGATGTTAATATATCATATTTAGTAATAACTAAACAAGCTAGGCTAGGACAGTCCTTCCAATAAGGTTACCCTTATTGGAGAGGGGGGAGGCAGGGGGGAGGCAGTTGGTTAAACTTAGCCATCTTGTGGTAACTGTTCTTATGTAGGAATTTCACTTTTAAATGTTTAAAGGCAAGGTCCACTCTTTTGAGAAAAAAAAGGGATAAATTCACACTTCTACATAAAAGAGAAAATGTACATTCAATAGGACCAGTAGATTGTAAGTGCAATGCTTTGACTCTCTCTCCTGTCCCTGTCCGTAGCTTGATATAGACATTCATATGTGACCATGGGTGTAACATGAAACATGGTCCCTGGGGGACCTTAGCCTTTAAAATGGAGTATAGGTTGACTTTAATAGATCTTAAAGCGGGACTAGACTCACCAACTTAACTCCCAAAACAGTTACTTTCAAGGCATGCCTTTGGTAATAATTGTCAAGGTTGCCATCGTGATTATTTCAGCTCTCAAATGGCTGGTGTCATAGCTTATCACATGTTCAGCATCATGGCAACTGCAATCCAACTAGAGGCTAAGATTGCACCTTCCTTGTCTGTAATGGATAGGAGGGTGTAGTTCCACTTTAACTGGCGTTCCCAACTATCCTATTTACAGTTAGGACAATAAGTAAGTCAAACTCCCACTATGTATTGAAAATCTAAAGTGGTAATAAGCCTTCCAATAAAGAAATTGCTGCTCTATGGACTATTTGAAATTAAAAATTCATATAGATTTATCCAGTCATTTCAATGGAGAATGAATCACTAAACCTTAAGCTGCTTTGCCACAGCCCAACTCAGCTCAAGGCAGTACAGTACTAGACATAAAATTCTGACTAACTTGTGACTGTCAACAGTGCTGACTTAAATATATATACATATATTATAATGCCAATGACTTCATATTTCTGGTTTTCAAACACAAATTTTTATGAACATGTCTCAGTTAATATTGTGTAATATCTTTCACAATAAAAGTGACTTATGAGAAGTGATAGAGTTATAGGTTTTCATTAAGGCCTCATTTATTCACCAAATCTTACCGTACCTTCGGTAAGCAGCACTGATTCACATTTTCCTGTCTCCTCAAAACAGGTGTGTACAAATTCATATGACAAACGTGTGCTTCATTTATAATTTGACTGATCATGGAAAACCAGAAACAAATGGTTTTATGGAAAGTATCTTGAAAGGTGTAGACAGGCATTGCGTAATGTATCATCTAGTAAATGTGGAGATATACTGGCTCTGTTCTTTGGAAATACTGTGGGTATGAAGTGAGCAACAAAGCGTTCCTGCACATCTTCACCAGTTCAAAATATGCAGGGGCTATGACACATCATTATATTTATTAGTATCTTTTCATCCTGCTATTGCAACACAAAGTGCATGCTTCACTGGGCGGTAGTGCTCTTCAAACATTGCATAGGCAGATACCCACTGCAGCGGGCCCTTATGTAAAGAAACACCCTCACATTGCTGATCCACTCATATAATAATGCCTTCTTGCCATTTTGCCAGATGGCCAGATTTTTTTCACTGAGCTCCTACGGCATGCTACAAGTTTCTGCTATATACATATATCCATTATATCTGTGTTCTTAATGACATCATATCATTTACTATCCATCAGTCTCAACTGCACCTTACTAGAATCACCACTTCCTGCACGGGTGATCTCATTACCAGTTAGAGTGTATGCAAACCCTACCTATCATCTTCTATTATTTGCTCCCTTTTGGTTTGTAGATTATACAAAACAATGAAAGTGTTTTGTTATATCTGTTCGATAAGAGAAAAAACAAGTTCCTATTAATCCTGCCAGAAAGCCAAAGATCTGATACATTTCTGTGCTAGCTGCCTGTGCTGAGTGTTATCAGGTAGCAATATTATGGAGCAGAGAAGCAGGGGTGTTCTGTAGTCCTGTCCTAGGGTGTCAACAGTGGTCTTCTATAGTTATAGTACAGTGAGTGAGTGTTGTCACCCTAGGACAGGATGTGTATTACTGGTAGGGTGAGTGAGTGAAAACAAAGGAAAAAAGGCTAAAAGTAAAATTATGCACCACCACATCTAAGGCCTGTAAATATTTCACTTTTGTCTTTTGTCTTCTTGGGTTTAGATACGCTTTAAAAGTCCTCATGGGCTGTTATCCCCCCCC
>NW_017306412.1:2626307-2637527 GCF_000935625.1 Nanorana parkeri | reverse complement strand
CCCCCCCCCTCCCAAAAAGAAAAACAGGGTTGCTTAGCCCTTGTTAGTATAATGAAATGGGTCTGGAATGACATATCTGTGTTAGATTATTACTGACTTTTTGAGATTGTTGTTCAGCACAAATAGACACCCAGTACTACACTTTAAAGAAGAACTTCAGGAAATATAAAAATGAACCCTTGCAGTGGGCCTACCCCCGTACTGCAAGGGTTAACTGCTTGTTTTGGTCTAGGTGCTAAAATAAAATAAAAATACTAACACTGCTAGACTAGTCCCCACAACCTCTTCTCCCCCAGGCTCCGGGAGTTTAAGGACCCGTAAAGACAATGGGGGGAATTAATCAAAACTAGAGCAGACAAAATCTGGAGCAGCTGTGCATGGCAACCAATCAGCGTCTCTCTTTCATTTTCAAATCTTAACTGAACAAACTGAAGAGAGAGGCTGATTGGTTGCCCAGGGCAACTGCTCCAGATTTTGTCTGCTCCAGTTTTGATAAATTCCCCTCAATATTCTCACCTGTTTCTCAGTCCTGCGGTGATGAGCGCTCACCTCTCTCAACCCCCTCCCCCCCTGCATTGGACGTGATGACATCATGGGTCCTTAGACTCCTGGAGCCCCAGTGAGAAGAGGCTCCCTCTTACTTGACTCATAACCGTATTTGGTCAGTGACGCCAGTCTGGTTCCCCCATTGCTGCTGTTTACATTCCAACAGTACCACACAACTGATGGAGTACCTGCGAGAGAATATTGTTGTTGTGTCGCTCCTCATGTTTGTAGCAGCAGGTTGTCAATCATTGTGATTGACAATGGATATATATTGTTGAATTATATTTTATTTTGTGTTTTTTTTTTAATAAAGGGATTTTATTACTGGCTTATTTGTGTTTATTTATCTTTTTTTTTTGTGAATGAGTAACAAATGGTACTATGTACCTATTCACTTGGGTGGCTGGATATCAGGGGACCCCCTTATTTTAATGGGGCCCTGGAGATTGCAATAAGTTTTACCCTGCAGACCCTCACATCTATTTGATTTGATCTGATGTAACAATTACAATTATTTATATAGCGCTAATATATTCCGCAGGGCTGTACAATCGTTTAGACAAGATAAGTAAGCAACACTGACAAGCATCATTGACTTATAGAAACAGTAGGTGAGGAGGACCCTGCCCAAACGAGCTTACAATCTAAGAGGAAGGGGACCAAAGACACAGTGGGGGGAAGGAGAGACTACAGATGAATACCAAATAAGATGGGAGGGATTTGGGAGTGCTATGAAATGGGAGCAGAAGGGAAGGTTGTATAGGATGATAAATCAAGGGGAGAGCTGATACGCTTCACTAAAGAAGTGTATTTTGAGGGATTTCATAAAGTCTTGTAGGGATGGTGAGAGCCTGATGTGGTGTGGGAGGGAATTCCGTAAGGTGGGGGTTGCCCTGGTGAGGTCCTGTAGAGAAGAGTTGGGTATGTGCATCCAACATTGTGTTAAGGGGCTTAGTCGTTGCAAATAAGGAGGTTAGGCTGTACGTTTTTTCACAGGGGATTGTAAAATATCCATTATCAATCTGAAGTTGTGTGTCATTATGTTCTGGATCTATATTAGGTACCTTGAAGGTATTTTCTTTCTTTCTTTTATGGTATGGTGAAACTATCTTGTATTTTAGAATCCATACATTATGTTCTAGATTATATTATTTAGAGGTGCCCCGATACTGAGTCACTACATGCTGCCCGGCTTCCTGATTGGCCAGGAAGTTGGCTCCGTGCTCCCTCATCCCCGACCTATCAGGAAGCTGGGGGGGGGGGTGGGGGGGTAATGACTCACTGCCCAGCTTCCTGATTGCTCGGGAAGCTGGCCATTAAGGAAGCCGGGCGGTGAGTCATTACCCGCCCCCCGGCTTCCTGATTAGCCAGAAAGCCGCCCCATGCTTCTTGTCACTTGGTCATTACACAACACCCAGCTTCCCAGCTATTCAGGAATTACACGTCGCCTGGCTTCCTTAATGGGGTATCAATATTCGGTATTGGCGAGTACCGAAATTTTTTTTTGCTACCCGTACTCAATACCGAAAAAACGCTCTCATTGTGTGTATGTGGGTTTATCCAGGCACTCTAATTCCTCCCACAATTTAAACACATACACTTTAGTTAGTACACTCCTTTTGATGACTCAAAATGTAAAATAAATAAGTAAAAAGTGAACATTTGGTAACAACTACATCCTTCCAGTTTAAACATATATACCCAAGTGCAAACGTATAAACCCAAGAGCAAAAATTTAATAAATGACATCTTACTGGTCTGTAGAAGTTGTGGCTGAAAGTATGTCTTTTTCTTAGGCTTTTTTCCTTCATTTTCACTTGGTGATTCTGCTAGTAACAGAGTTAGAAGCTTTGCTAGGTTTTTATTATTGTCTTTGATGCCATTGGGGAGATCCTATGCTACCTGTCCCAGTGACATGTTGAGTTAAAATCTCCAGAGTGGACACAGGCAAAAATAGAATAAGGAAATTATATTAAGTTTGACAGCTTTTCATTGTCCCTATTGGAGACTTTTTAATACATCCTGTCAAGGAGAGACGTAGAGAGGAAGTGAGGGGAGATCTCACCTATGTTAAACTAGCAATTAAGCCCTTCCCCACTATATCCAAAACTTAAGTTTTGTTTGGATTTGTACTTTAACATTTCTTTACATACAACTCCTATTTTATTTACATTATCTAGCTGAAAATGCACTTGACAGCAAAGATATCTGATAGAGTAAGAAAGTTACACAATGTACACAATAAAAAATGCCAAGAAAATGCTGCATGCTGAAGCTTGTCTAGAATGCCAGTGACTACATGTATTCCTGAGGGAAACTGTCCGTACACTTATAATCTGACACAACAGCCACACCTAGACTTATGAAGCCGAAATGTTAAATGATAATTCAGTGTGGGAGCTGAATATGATACACTGTATACTGGAACGCCCACAGCGAATTAACTCTATTTTTCATTATCTTTAGTGCCCTGCAGTAAATCGAGTAGTTAACATGTACTGGCAGGAGTACCGAACGCTGGCAGCAACACTGGGTTGGAGAAGTCATGGGCAGAGTGTCAAAAGCAATTACTGTTAAAGTCCTGATGTTTCCAGACTTACTTGATTCTAGTCTACCTTGGAAATGGCAGCATTCTGCAGATAAAGTATTCTGACTATTCAGTCCACACCATCAGTCGCATCTTTGGATGTTTGCAGTTTAATATCATTAAAACTTCATTAAATTGTTAAAACAAAATTTCTATGTGTGTGTTACTACTTTATTCAGTGCATGCCGTCAGTATTTAAAAAGAGGAGGTAGATTGTTCATAGTTAACAAGGGCACTTGATGGCCCCATCTTCTTTAAAGCAGCACTCTGGGCAAATCAAATCTTAACTCTTGCAGAGGGGCTACCCCCACACTGCAAGGGTTAAGAGCTTGTTTTGTCCAGGGAGCTGAAAAAAATGGATATACTCACTTGAACCGCAATCCTGGCTTGTTCTTAGACTGGTCCCTTCAGCCCTGCTCCCTCTACACTCCAGTGGTCTAAGGTCCAGTGAGTCATTGGGGTCTATTCATGAAGCAGCTGAAGGATCTAGCCGTAGCTTCGGCTGATCCTTCGCTAGCTTCGGCCCCAGGACCCCTTCGGTTCAGTAGAACCGAAGGGCTGCTGCACGGGCGATTCCCTATAACCCGTACAGCTCCCAAAGTTGGCCGAGCGGCTCAGTCGAGCCGAAGGCATATGCCAATAGAAAACAGTTGGCTAGCTAGCTGTCACTGCTAGCTCCGCACAATCGTTTCTATTTATTTTTTTGTACTTTTTAAACTATTTTTCTGTTTTGCTCGGTCCCACAGAGGGAAGCAGAGTGCTATGCAGGCACCCTTGTGTGTACTAGTAAGCTGTGTGTGTCTCCACAAACACACAGACACAGCAAATCAGGCTACTTCCCTCCCCCTGGCCCCCTCTCCTCACTCCACCCTTCTCCAGTTTAGTAGATGAACAGTTGCTGGAGTCTGCACTGTACTTTGTGATCTTGTACTGGGCAGGAAGTTCAGGCAAGCAGAGCTGAGAGAGTTGGAGTCAGCTGTTCAGAAACATGATGATTGTAAGTGTTTGGGCAAACATTTAACCCCTTCGTGACGGGAGACATACAGTTATTGCTTGTTTTGTTTGATCTGAATTCATTATTGAAAAAAAGTGTAATGCTACTTGAAAATTTGATTTGCCTGGAGTTCTGCTTTAATGTGAAGACCAATAAAACCCAAACCCAAATCAAAGCGTAATATATCAATTTAGTGGCTGCAAAAAAGTGACAGGCAGATAAAGTGCAGGACAAGTGGGGAGTTGATGTTTGCTTCATGTTGTACAAACACAAATGCGTTTATTGAAAATATTGTAGCATTAGTACAGGTAATACAGTATCAAAAGAGTCATGAGGCATGACAGCAGATACAAAACATAAATTACACAAACAAGAAATGCAATGGGGTAAAAATCCAAGTGTTAAAATGTATATGTCCTGACAGTACAGCAGAGGTAGAGATTATACCCAGAGACGTTGTCTATCATTAGAAGAAGATAAAATGTGTAAAGCATCAAAGAGCAAAATATAACCAGAGCAATCATATTGGAGACGTGCAAAGTATCTGTTCATTCATTAGTGTGAGAAAATGCTTCAAGATATCAGTTGTTGTAAAAGGTCTAAGTAGGGAACGATAGGTTGTCACGTTTGATATCTGAGGTCAATTGTATGGGGGGTTGGGGGCCATGACACTTACCAAGCGAGTTCTAAGTGCTAAGTGTATGGCTATGCCCTAAAATTAGCGTGGAGGGATTCAGGGGTCCAAAATTGCACAAACCTGGAAATTAAGAGCTAGTCCTCTCACTGTGGCATGTCTCGGCCGGTGGTAGCAAGCAGAAATTAACGTAAATCTTTTATGTGGTTAACAGATAGGTCCTTATGAATGAAGTCCTCCCATTCTGAAATGTCATGTTTAGGTTTGGTGGCTTGGGATGGTATAGCTAACAAGTCCATTGAGAAAAACGTAAATATAATACGTTTCAAGTTAGCCAAATGTGGTGAGGCTTTCATTACCCAGTTTGGGAGGATGCTTTTTTCGCCCCAAGTAGGCAGAGAAAACACCCCTTTTAAAATAATATGAACCAAAGTGAATATAAAGTGAAGTAACACCAACTGCTATCCTACCCACCAACTTCTTTGAAATGAGTATAACTTCATGACAGTTATTTTTAATTTTATATGTTTAATAGTCATGTTTTATTCCATAAAATACAGTTTCACCTTTTATTTTCATCCTATTTTGTATCTCAGTGCCTCTGACCTCACCCGGCCTTTATGTGCATGCAATTGCTACCGCATCAGTTGCGCATCATTACTCTGGGCTGGCTTCCTGATTGTGAAAAGAGTGACAAATGCCTGCACAATGTGTGTTGTTACCGCTACTTGTGGTCTTCACAAGGGATGCCATGTGATAGGGTGACAATGCAGAAGCATTGCTGTCATCCCACAATGGGAACTGCCTGAACAAAGACCAAGGCAACAGCAGCTGGTATCCTTTGACTGAAAACTGCAAATATAAAACAATTAAAAAAACCTTTATGTGAAAGCTTATATGTGATTCGGATAGTTGGCTTTGGATGTATTTTCAGTGTCCTTTTAGACTTATGTATTGAGGTAGCAAATAACCACAACATGTGTCAATGCACCTGTCCTACTGTGGTGAGTTGTGGGGTCATTTGTTGTGTTGTACCCAACTCATTGTTAGGTAGAGACCAGCACAAAATGCACCTCAGCATGCAACTCAAGGTACGTATTGTGTGCTGTGGTGGAAAAAAAAATGTCTTATACATTTATAGGTCCCTTGCTGTGCATCAACAGCATGAATGTATTGCCTTAACATAATGCGTGGTAATGCACAACATAACGTATATCAATGACCTTGTATTAATGCATAACAATGAAACAAAGTAGTTTGAGCTTGCCTTCAAGTAAACATGTCCTAAGGGACATATGAAGTCTGCCATTGCTGAACTTTACTTCTGAAAATGTGCCTGGCTGTCATGCTGACCCTCTTGCTCCTATACATTGTTAAGTCACTGACCTGGAACATGTATGCACATTAGTAGTGCTGATATCATTCTTACTTGTTCTGGGTAGCTCATAAAATCAAGAACTATGAAAGTCAAGGATAGACAAGCAACTAGAATGTTCAGAAGAAGGTTGCCAACATATGTCTTTTGGCATGTTTTAAATAAATTATTATAAAAAACATTATAAATTATAAATTAATAATAAGGACAGTGGGAGGGTTAATGGTTTCACTTACTTAAGGTGACCATACACCTTACGAATATGGGCCGATTTTCGTATGCGATCACGTTTTCGTCCGTTATACGTAAGGTTGATGGGCAGTGTACAACCGCAAATACTGTACAATTGATCGACTTTTGACTAACCAGCAGGTTAGAAAACTTTGGGCGATCGTATGATTTTCGCAAGGTTGCATACGTCAAAATTCGTACGATATACACTGCACATGCGCAGACAAAAAAACATGCGGTCAATTACTGCAATTGTTCCAGGTGCTTTCTAATCATTACTGCTGATCCAACCTTGCGATAATCGGGGCAGGATGGGGCTGCCGAAAGAAAATCGTACGACGGTTCGATCATCAGACGAAAAGTGTCGTCTGATGATTGCAAGGTGTATGGGCAGCCTAACACTTACTTCTGTGCTGTCCTTTCCAGACCCATGGAGCCTGAGGCGCATGGAGCACAGCAATGCTATTAGTTCATTTATTATGGTCTATATGCTCTCTAATTCTGGCCTCTGCTAGGGGAATTAGCTTTTGCACATAGAAATCCTATAGATTTCTATTGTTTATCTGGTAGTAGTCTGTCGCAATGGCTATTTCTATAAAAATAGCAGGGAGCAGAATTAGAAAGTGCACTGGCTGACAGTGTGTGAGGATGATAAGTCAGTTATATTGCTTGCATTTCTATGTAGATGTATACAGTATAACTTTGACTCAGATGGTGACAATCTGCAGGTATCGCTATCTACAGGTACTGTATAAACACTACAATGTTTGCCTAAAACCATAGCAACCAGACTTTCTCTGTTATGGGAAATCTTGTTCAGCCCTTATCGGTATGATTGGCAGGATTATTCAAGAAATGAATGAATCACTCTCATCAAGATGAAAAAAGGCTTATGCAATGTATTGTGACGACACAATTAGATAACTTCAGAGAGTCTAAACAGTATCAGGGTAAAGCTGATTCATTTTATTTTCCAAACAAGAGTCAATAAGGGAGGGTTATAAACCCTGTCAGCATTTTTGCCCTGTCATTGGGGACATTTCCCTTTACTTCCTGTCCAATAGCCACAACAGAACAGGAAAGGAAATCCTTGGTGGTCAGCAGGGTCACCAGAAGTAGTGTTACCATTAGTAGATTGTCCATCTACACTGTATTCCTGTTCTGAATTTGGGATTTTCTTTCACTTTCATTTTCACTGATAACAGTCACCAGGACAAATAGAGAGGAATCTCCTTAAAAGGGGATTCATCTCTCTCCACTCTATCCAACATTTAAAAACAAATTGGCTATAGTTGCACTTTTAGCAATCCCTGTAGCTGTGTCTATTTACAGCAGTGGTTCTCAACCTTTCTAGGGCCGGGACCCCTTGGTAGCATTTGCCAAGTTGTGGTGACCCCCAATGGTAAAATTTAGGGATGACGCGGCTGCTGTAGCGACATCTGGCGGCGTGGCGGGAGAACTGACACTGCTGCCCTAGGAGAGGGCTGAGGAGGACTCTCACCTTATTATTGTTTATTTTTTATAATTTTCTTATTTTTTAATAATTTGTTTCTTATTTCTTTTTAATCGCTTTTTTATTTTTTAAATTCTTTTATTTCTATTTCTTTAATAATTTCTTTATCTATTTTTTTTCCACTTAACAAGCCCCTGTGTAATAGCAATTGGAGGTGAGAGGTTCTTATTCGACCCCCGAGGGGTCCCGACCCCCAGGTTGAGAACCACTGATTTACAGCATGAAGAACAATGAAACAATAATATTTATGTATTGACCATGCTGTCATTAGTATTGCAGTAATAGGTCTAGCTGTAGAAGGTTGCAGTTGGTGGTGGAAGTATGAATCACACATACACACTAAGATGCTCTGGCATGGCAGACTCAGTGATTCTCTTATTTGCTCAGTGAATCACTAATTTCTTTGTTTAGTGATATTGGCTATTATATTTACTAAGGACTGATTAAAGAAATGAAGCCCATAGTAGCTCACATCAATTCACAAATATTATGATATTTTTACAAAGGTGTAGTTATAAAGACAGTGAGTCATTCACCCTATTTATACAACACGTGTACGGGTCAGATTTGTCTACATATTCACCAATTCCTGCAGTAGAATATTCACCTTTATTTTGCCAGCTAACAGAACGTGGTATATCTAAGTAAGCAGAGATCCACTGTAAAGAAAAAATGGAAAGCAGTGAATTAAGAAGAAATTAAACAGATACTAACAGTGGTGTATTTAGGTTTTGTGCTGCTCTAGGCAAGACTAAACCCGGGCACCCCCCCAATCTAAATTTGCCCCACCCCTTCCTGTTTAAGAAATTTTGCGTAACCTGTCAGTCACTGGATATAGCTTGCACGCTGTATCAAGGTTCTGAAAGGTTGTGCTATTAGCATTGCAGGGAAGCCCGCTGCGCATTTTACTTGTCCTGTCAGAAGGTGCCCACACACTTTACAACCCTGGCAAGACTTTTGAGGGGCGGGCTTGCGATGACTGCAATGAGGGGCGGGCTTCCGATGACTGCAAACGGGCAGTGTGCGCGTGCGCAGAGCGGCCCGTTCGGCAGTTGTCAAACAAGCAGGCCACTAACTCGCCAAGAATCGTACGATTCCCGGCGGGTTTTCCAGCCTGCTTGTTCGATGGAAGACGTGCGACCGTACAGTAGAAACGGTCGCACGCCTTCCATACACTGCACAATTATCGTACGATCGCGGGATTTCCTGCGATTCTCGTACGAGAATCGTGCAGTGTATGGGCACCTAGAGGCTGGATACAGCGAGCACCTGTTTAAATAGTAACAGGTGCCTGCTGTATGACTTCTGCCAGCATCAGAGAGGAGACTGAGCTTGTGGGTGGATTTGGGTAAAGATAATTTATTTTTATTGCCAAAAAGCTTGCAATATTATTTTTACACGTATTTCTTGCACTTTTGTGTTTAAAACAACATGACATAAGCAAATAATAAGGAAAAGAGGATAATTTGGTGATTACAGGCAAATGAAAAGAAATGGTAAACATCCCTTCTAAATCACAACCTTTGCCTGGCATTTATAACCACAATTGGACCCACAGCAGAGCATCCACTAAAAAGTTCACCTGTTTCCAGTGATTTCTCTGCGTTTCGATGTGCTAGCCTTGCAGATTATGATAGAGTCCTTATGAATAGCGCAGTGTGTGCGTTCGACGCTCGTACAGTGCTGTCTGGCTGTCTCTAGTAGTAGCCCAGGCTGTCGGGTGTTGCGATGCTCCTGTGTGCGAGGCTTTGGGCTGGTGTGACACGATTAGTGAGTGGAGAATGGAGACAAGTGTGTGCAGGGTTAAAGCTTTACCTATTGACGTGGCACAGATGCCGGCTGCCACTGCCACCTTCATCGCTGAGCAGCATGCGCGGCCTGCACAGTTCAGTGACCAGTTAATTATCCCATGTATGTGCCATGTACCCTTGCACTGTTAAACTAATAACCTTACACTTAGCAGTACCATGCTCCTACCGATTGAATTGACCAAGTAAACTCCTAAAATAATTTCTTTATCCCCCCCAGTGGTTCACTTACTCAATTACACATACATTAAGACCTCTCACAGGATTGCAACGTCATCAAAGGACCTTGAGCACACTGCAAGTGTCAACTGTGGTGGCACTTGAAGCTGCAGAATTGCTGCAATTGTATTGTTGTTCTACCAATATAGTATATAGGAACTGTTATCCAGATTGCGACCAAGATGTATTGAATAATGGCTTCAGGCAATAATGTAAGGTAAGGCACATGGCCACAGGTTTTTGATGTTCTCCATGTGTTTTTTAGACCTTATCCTGCCTACCTATAAAAACACACAAACATGCATATTGTATCCTATAAAGCATATTTCACAACTTTCTGAGATGGGAAAGAGGGACACATTTTAGCACAAAATATTTAGGCCAGCAACTAACGCTTGCCACCTCCAGGCATGTGGAACATAAGCAATTAATGCACAAAAAGCTATCAGTTCAACCCATTGGTGTTTTCTTCTCCAATACTTTTCCTTTAAATTAGTGGAAAACTAGTGTAATAATTTGAAGGCTAGTAGAAGTGCCTAGTGTAATATAAACACTTTCTGTAGTTAAATATTACATTTATTTATGCAAGTTTTTACATCAGATCTAAAGAGGGAAAGTTGAGGCAGAAAGAGAGACAGAGGGGATTTGGTTCTAAAAGTATGGCTTTTCCTAAAGGTTTATAGTATAAAAGTCCAATTGAATGTTCAAATCAGCTAAATATATTGCAGGTGCATCAAAACAAAATGTGTACAAAGCCTTACAGATTGTTTTCTTTAGGATTTGGCCACAGCCTGAGGAGGAATGCCTGTCCCTGGCCAGCTTGCTGCAGGGAAGGACCCTTACCCACTGTGCGGAAGCAGTAGTCATTCTACAGAGGTCTGACATATCCACCTCCCTTGCTGTTTCAGATCGATACTCCAAAAATCAGCAAAACTCATGTTCCCTGCTGACTGGGTAGCTCTATCTATAACTTAGCAGGAAGCATGTCAGGCCTCTGCAGAGAAACCACAAGGATCCTTCTCTGCTGTAGCAACAGCTAGCTGTTTGCAGCAGAACGTTGCTGCACAGAGAAAGTGAGGGAGAGCTGTGAGCAGTAAAAATCCTCAAGACTCTACCTGTGCATCCGATGTCAGTTATTTTTGACTGGAGACTTCACAGGGTGAACACCAACTGCACCTCTTCAACATGAAGGATACCATACTGGACCTGTGTAATCTTGACATACCCACAAATGGTTTATTTAATTTACTTTAACAACCTCCCTACTAGCCCCCCCCCCCCCCCCCCCCCCCCAGTTTTTTGCCAGAGGCGCG
>NW_017306412.1:2618636-2626143 GCF_000935625.1 Nanorana parkeri | reverse complement strand
CCCCCCTCCCTCCCCATCATGTTTTGCCCAGAGACGGACCTTAACTTTGTTTTTGGTATATATTATTGTTGCCATGCTCTAGTTAGAACTAGAGCTTTAGTGTTTGACTGCAATGTTACTGCAATGTCATACAAATATCCTATAGTGTACTTTAATATTCTAATTCTAATTATTCTTTTCATAGATAATATTTAATGTAATGCTAGCAAGCAGATGCCTAAGGCTCATTTATGTTTTCTTTGTTGCTATTTTCAGATATACTTCTGATCATTTTTGTTGATAAGCATTATGGAGAATGGAAAGGGAGAATGCAGCCTACCATCTTGTAGACACACCTAATTGTGTATTAAACAGAGCTTTTCTCGTTCTTAGATACTATCAGACAATTGAATGTCATAATAAACAAGCAATCTTTGAGATTAAAGAGACATTTAGCATTATGACTATATAGCATGTGGTATGTTCTCCCTATGTATGCATAGGTTTCCTTAAGGTGCTTTGGTTTCCTCCCACAATCCAACAGGGGTTCACATTTCCTACAAAAATCCAATAGGCACTCTGTTTATCTTTCACAATCTAACAAGTGCTCTGGTTTTCAATTGCTCTGGTTTCTTACTATAATCAAACAGGTGCTCTGGTTTGCTCCTACAATCCAACAGGTGCTCTGGTTTGCTCCCACAATCCAACAGGCACTCTGGTTTCCTCCTAAAATCCAACAGGTGCTTTATTTTCCTCCCACAATCCAGCAGGTATTCTGGTTTACCCCTAAAATCCAACAGGTACTCTGGGTTACCCCTGAAATCCAACAGGTACTCTGGGTTACCCCTGAAATCCAACAGGTTCTCTGATTTACCCCTAAAATTCAACAGGTGCCCTGGTTTCCTCTACAATCCAACAGATGCTCTGGTCTCCTCCTACAATTAAAAAGGGGATTATTTGCATTTAAATGCCCCTCCCTTGTGTGTATGTCTGTAAAGGTGGCCATACACTTTACAACCATCGCAAGACCTTAGTCCTAGTCTTGGACAGGCAGATTGTACTCTAGATCATCGCAAGCCCGCGTGCGCACACTGCCCGTTCAGCATTGCGGTCATCGCAAGCCCGCCCCTCAGGGGGGCGGGCTTTCGATGATCGAGAGTACAATCTGCCTGTCCAAGATGGGCAGATCGTACGTTTTTTAAATTACTTTACAACCATCGCAAGACTAAAGTCTTGCGATGGTTGTAAAGTGTATGGCCACCTTTAGAAAGACATCTGATAGTGAGCTCTTTGGAGACAGGGAATGCTGTAAAGAGCAAGATATCTTAGAAACAGGTATGTTTTATTAAAAACATATGAAGCCAGCAAGAAAAACTTTCTTCAGCATTTTACTGATATTTAAAATGATTGCTTTAAATGGTTGAAATGTTTTTGTCTCTGTTACAGATCCCATAACCACCAACACACTGTTGTGGCAATTGTATCATTTACATAATAGTTGTACACCAGTGAAAACAAACCAGGCAGAACATGTCAGTTGGTTTCAAACAAATCAAAAGTGTGTGAACTATGAATATTCTATTGGCCGTGGGTAATTTATTTTTGGGATAGACAGAAGGATAACCACACTCTAAGGCCAACATGACCACAGTTGTTGAAGTAAAACCCCAGTATTTGTAATTTTGTCCATTTGATTTATTGACCGATGAGAAGGACGAAGGAGCACAGGTGACATAGGAGGCTGAAATGCTGAATCAGGAAGGTAAATTGCTAAATCAGGAACTGGCTATGTATTTTAAATGTGTTAAAATTACTTGACTGCTCACAATTAAAAATCTTTTTTACAAATGTTGTGCCTATTTCAAAGATTACATACGTAACACACATGCCAAGTCATAAATATACAACATATACAACAGCTTTATGGTCCTTTTTATTTAATATGACACTAAGGGGTCTATTCACGAAGGTGCCGAGGGCAGCCGAATGAATGACCGATCTGAAGTGAAGTGAGCCGAACACTGTCAGGTACGGCTAATTTCAGCCGTACATCGGCTGAAATCAGCCGTACATCGGCTTGCCTCGTGTGGCTTCGGGTCGGCCGAACATGCTCAGCATGTTCGGCCTGCTGAAACTACTGGATCAGCATGACAGCCAGGGAACTAATGATTTAGAAAGAGAGGTCAGCAATGGCAGACTCTAGTGCAGGTGACATTTATTTTAATGAATGTTTTGCTATGGAATGTTAATCTGTTATAAGGATACATTTTGCTCTCCTTCCTGTTAAAACAACATCCCATTGTTCAAAACCGTGTAAAGGTGGATTATATCAGTTTACCTATCCCTTTCTAAGATTAAATACCAGTAGAGACTTCATGATGGATTACCAGAATGAGGCATTCTCATATACTGTATACAGTTATTCTGGATGTGCATCTTAGGAGATACTTTCTTATACAGTAAATGTGTGCTATGTAATTTACAGTGTATGTATATATCATAATATAATTATGTATATTTCTATCAGGTTTTGTTCAGGTAACAGGTTTTCTCCTCTTCTTCTTTCTCCTGTTTGGAATTCTCATGCTATTAATACACTATATTGTGGTCCAAGATTAAGGATGAGCACAACTGAGTTTTGGTAAAAACTGTGAATTTCAGCGAAATTTTGCCATTTTGGTTATTTTGTTGGCTTTTAATGGTGTATTAGGCTTTAAATTAGTCCGTAGTGTTACAGGAGCTGCTATTAATTATTCTAACCTTTATTTTTATGATACTTAGGGGTCTATTCACGAAGCTGCCGAATGATCTAGTCGTAGCTTCGGCCGATCCTTCGGCTAGCCAGGACCCCTTCGGTTCAGTAGAATATTCACTATAGCCCGTACAGCTCCCGAACGTAGTCGAGCCGAACGCATATGCCTCAGCTCAGCTGAGCCGCGCTGAAAGCCGAAGTGATCTTACGGCTGGCTCCGGCCACTTGCAGAGAGATCAGCGTCCCTGGTTACCTGCTAACCAGGGACACTGATCTCCAAACAGCTAACTGTCCCTGGCGCTCCGGGAGCCCCCGCTCCCGGCCGCCAAGGAGAGAAACACTGCTGTTTCTCTTTTTTTTTTATTCTGACACGTAGCGATGTCAGAATAGAAAAAAACAAAACAAAAAATGTTTGCCCATTGGAATGCATTGCTACATTCCTATTGGCTATTTCAATTTGCAATAGCCAATAGTAAACTAGCATAGTATACGCCCTCTCCTGCAGTTCTCCATCAGGTCCATCAGCAGAGGGCGGGTACAATGCTAGTTTACTATTGGCTATTGCAAATTGAAATAGCCAATAGGAATCTAGCAATGCATTCCAATGGGCAAAACAATTATTTTTTTCTCTATTCTGACATCGCTCCGTGTCAGAATAAAGAGAAAAAAAGAAAAAGCAGTGTTTCTCTCCTGGGTGGCCAGGAGCGGGAGGCTTACAGAGCGCCGGGAGAGTTGTTTTTTTTCCCTTTTTTTTTGACGGCAGCAGAGCCGCCGGACAATAGGAAACTGTGGGGTCTATTCACGAAGCTGCTGAAGGATCTGGCCGTAGCTTCGGCTGATCCTTCGGCTAGTTTCAAACCTTGTAACCTTTAAGTTAGAAAAATAACAGAGGTTAGATATAAAGAACAAATGTATACTATATATAAAGGGCAGCTAGATCTATTTGTTTTTCTATATTTGTAGCCTAACACCATAATATGTGCTGCTCCGCAGAGTAGAACTATTCACTTAATAGAAAAATATAAATGTATAATAATGCTGCAAAAACCTTTTCAATTGCTTCCCTCTGTGCCCTGTTCTGGATCTTTCCATACAAAAAAATATCATTTAACTTTAGATACAGTATGTAATATAAAGGAAATAAAATGCTTTAAAATACTAAATCATCTGTAGTTTTTACAGGTTCCCCATGTCTTGTTTGTTTGTAACAATTTCTGTCACCTTCAAGGAAATAATGAGCTAAGAGTTATAGTCAGATAAATCCTGTAATGCTTTCGATGAAGTGTCAAAGGCAGTTGTGGGATTTAGGTAAGCCATGCTATGCATTCCACCAATTACCCTCAGTGTCTTACGTAACACGTAGAATAAAGCTGGGAGATTTGTTGGTCTTAATCCCACTGTGTGATTACATGATGTTGTCAGAATTCAGTATTATTTTCAGAAGCTATGGCATTATCTTTTACAATTCAGATGCTTGCCTGTCACCGAAAGAACATTTTTAATGTACACATTTAGCAAGAATTCACCACTGCACACTATCTAGCAGCAAATAAGAAAGTTATAATGGGAAAAACGTAAGGATGCACCAATACCATTTTTCCAGACTGAGTACCAATACTTTTTCTCAATTGCTCGCCGTTACCAATTACCGATGCCTTTTTTGTGTCATGTGTGTGTCATTTTTCGTAAACAATACAGACTAATGATTTTTGGACAGTGGAGCACAAGGGCCCATTCGCAGCTGCAACCACTGAGACCCTGGAAGTTCTGCCACTTACTCCAAGCTCTAGTGGGACTAAATATCTCAGCAATACATTATAAAGAAATGCATATTACCGCCATCTATAGAAGACTATAAATATCAGCAAAATATTATACAGCAATGCAGAAAAACACCATCAGCTATAGAGGACTACAAATCCCAATATCCAAATACATTATACAGCAATGCAGAATGGCACCAGCTACGTATAGTATTATACTGCATTGCTGTATACTGAATTGCTGGGATTAATAGTCCTCTATAGCTGATGGTATTATTATAATACCATCAGCTATAGAGGACTACAAATCCCAGCAATTCAGTATACAGCAATGCAGAATAATAGTATATGACTTTTCTACATACTCTGTGCTGCCTTTTTTCTAGTGTGCCAGCCAGGAGAGCTGTGCATGGTCTCAGGAGGGCTGTGGATGGTCTCAGGAGGCCTGTGGGGGATCTCAGCACGGCTGTGGAGGGTCTTAGGAGGATCTCAGTAGGGGTGCAGAAGATTTCAGGAGGGCTGAGGAGGATCTAAGGAAGGGTGTGGAGAAACTCAGGAGGGCTGTGGACAGTCTTCGGAGGGTTGCAGAGGGTCACAGGAGGGGTGTCGAGGATCTCAGGAGGGGGAGACATGTTGGCTTTTGCTGCAAACAGAGTGCGTGGTTCCCCAGAAAGCTGCCGCGAGGTCCCCAGCAAGCGCAGGACCTTACGGCAGCCACTTTAATTTTAAAATTTCAACTGCTGGTATCAGTTTTGGATATCCGGCATTTAAAAAAAAGTAGGAGTAAAAATGCCCGGTATTGGCACAGATACCGATACTGGTATCAGTGTCAGTGCATCTCTAGAAAATTGATAAATTCTTACAAAAAAGTTAAAGCTAACCTGCTTCCCCATAGCATGCACAGTTGAGAAAGTGACATGGGCCACAAGTTTTGAGAAGATATGCCTACTTTGTAATTCAGTGCTACAACACATATTAGACAGATGACCATCACCCAATCCAGCCTAAACAATAGCAACAGGAAGTGGTTGTAATAAAATGATTGTATGTCTGGGAACACACATACATCTTGATCAGGGGTAGCAAACCTCCGGCCCTCCATCTGTGGTGAAACTACAAATCCCATGATGCATCTCTCTTCGGGAGTCATGTCTGTGGCTGTGAGAATCTTGCAATTATTATTATTATTATTACATAGTATTTATATAGCGACAACAGTTTGCGCAGCGTTTACAATATAAGGAAGACATTACAATCACAATACAATTCAAGACAAGATGGTAAGAAGGGGCCTGCCCCTGGGGCTTACAATCTAAAAGAGGAGGGGGAAGTGATACATGAGGAGGTAGCTGTGTGGGGAAGAATTGTTTGAGAACGTGATGGTTCAGTGGCTAGGTTGAGGTGGGATAGCCTCACTGCCTCATGGGATTTGTAGTTCCACCACAGCTGGAGGGCCGGAGGTTTGCTAACCCTGATCTAGATACACTCTGGGTAACTGATCTTGGAAAAGAAGAAAGGACTGATTGTTTGCAAAGGATTTTCTTTTTTTCAAGAAATATGGCCAAAATCAGATGTGCATGTCTGGCTAAAGCAATCAAGGATGTTTAAAGCCCAGTTGGACCTTTCCAAAATGAGTATTGTAATGTAGTCAGGCTGCATGACCAGTAATAAATGTGGGCTTTTTACTTTTTGAAACTACTTTTTACTGCAGTAAGGGTTAAAGTGCCCCATGCTAGCAGCATGCTAGAGTCAGACCACTGCTCAACATAGAGTGTCCACATCTAATGGCCTGACATTGCTGATTGGAACACTGAGTGAGGGTGTGTTGGATACTGGAGACCCAGAAACGCTGTGATCTGTTCTGGGGAGACAACCAGCTTTCTTGCATGTTGCTAGCACAGAGCATTTTAAACCATGGTGTTAAAATAGAAAAAAAATAACTGATGCCACCTGACTGCTTTACAGTTATAATATAGGAAGGTTAAATTAAGCTTTAAGAAAATACAATTTTTAGCAGTCCAATCTAATGTCTTCATTTGTAGCCTAAGGCCAACCTTTTTTCCTTCTATGCAAACATGGACCTGGCAGATGTGCAATGGAATGCCAGGTCTTTGCCACTGTGCTTACTGCCACTAAGGATGATAAAATTGTACACATGGAGAGGGGCAGGAAACAGTACAGGTGAATTTTTAAGACCTGTTACTGGCAGTGCTGTGCCATATATATGTGGCCATGTGTAGTGCTTTAGGAACGTTCTCTATTGTGAACAGGAGTGTTTCAAATTGAACATGCTAGCAAACAAATATAATTGATGAAATTGTGGACCGACTCATAGTCTGAGGGTGATTAATTGCTGGTGTGCCACCATTTATGGGGATAACATTTGACACTTTTTAAGCATTTTCCATGAGAGGAACTAACATTTCTAGAAACTGCAAAAATCTTACTCTCACAGAATACAGGAAATATGCATGCATATTGTGTGTGGCAGTTCCATAAATTACAATGGGAAAATAGAAATACAAAAAAATATTTGTTCAGTTGAAAATGAATGAAAACTTTCAGCACCACACATAATTTTTACTGATAATATCAGTCTTTTGTACGTGTTGCAATACTGAATAAATGACAAAATGGCTTGGAATTGCCTGTCTCTAACTGCTATGTTTTATGTATGAATAGCCAAAGTAAAAAGGTAACAGTAACATTACTGAATAAAAAGCAGTGAGAAATGAGGGACTTTAGTGAATTCTAGCTAGATCTCCAACAATGCTCTAGTCCTGCTCTCTGTCACCCTTGTAAAATTTATGTCAGTGCAGAGAAGACAGGACACAAGAAAGTTGTGGCAGATGCCTCCTGATCCACCTATTTCGAGGGGAGGGGGGACCTGTAGTGATCAGGGTTACTCAACTGTCTGATCAACGTCCACCCAAAAAGCTGTTCAGGGTCCCTTCATCAGGCTTAGCATTGATGAAGCCAGTGGAGGGATTGGCAGAGGGGGGATATATCTTAT
>NW_017306412.1:2613687-2618575 GCF_000935625.1 Nanorana parkeri | reverse complement strand
TATATATATGCATATCTTATAATACATAAGGTGGGCTTCTGACTTTAGGAGTTAAAGGTGAATTTTGCATTATAAGGACATCCTGGCATTGGAGACTACCAGTGACTGGCAGCAGCTAAGCTAATATCAGACTGTATGCTCTTTGATATCTAGTGGTAGCTCCAGAATAGAGTTCTTTTAACAATGGGGATCACTTACAAAGCACTAACTTAGTGCTCATGGGCTCTCGACTTTTTCTGTATCACTACTGTTCAGAAGAGGTGATATAGGTAATAAGGGGTATTTCAAAACTACTTACCTGCCCTCAGTGGGGTAAAGTATTTTAAGTACTGGTTAAACCATTTAGAATGTATTTATTTTTTCTCATCCTTTCCACTATATTAAATAACACATTATAGTGTTAAAGTGCATTTCCACTTTTGCAGCCACATTTGGACAATACATATTTTACATTTGCAACATGTTCTCATTCACATAGCATCATTTAAAAAATAAAAATTGCTGTTTACATATTACTTGCTCTTTCCTAAAAGAAAAGTTTTTCTCTAAACTGAGAATGCAGGGGGGCTGTGGAGTTAATCTGTAACCTATTTAACCCTAACTGTGCTGGCAGATCTCATCATTAATGAGTGGAAGCTCAGATTGTCAGAAGTCTTATTATGGGGAAAGTCAGAGTTTCCTGTCACTTGGTCAATTAAACATGGTAGAGAAGAATGTCACCAGCACACTGAAAATCCTCTTAGGATCATCAATTGTTCATTTTATTAAAAAGATTGTCTGTTGCAAAAAACCTCGTCGATGTTGAGCCTGATGAAAGGACCCTGCAAGGTCCCGAAAGCGCTTGTTTTTCAACTGACAGTCTGTTCAATAAAATGAACAATTGATTATCCTAAAAGGATTTTCGGGGGGGCTGGTGACATTCTTCTCTACCAAACTTATGTGATGGCGGCACCATCCGCAGTCATTTCAGCACCCATCCCTATCATTGGGATTTCCGGTAAGGAGTGCGACAAGTTCTTCTCTTGGTTAATTAAACAGACACATCTAATAGGTA
Organism: Nanorana parkeri; assembly: GCF_000935625.1. Taxonomy (NCBI): domain Eukaryota; kingdom Metazoa; phylum Chordata; class Amphibia; order Anura; family Dicroglossidae; genus Nanorana; species Nanorana parkeri. Next base: position 2,617,521 of record NW_017306412.1, on the reverse strand, counting down.
AGAAATATTGTTTAATGTTCTGGAAGATAAAAGCTTCCATACAATATTTCACTCAGGACTCCAGAACAGCTTGAAGCTAAACACACAGTCATAATAGTAACTAGAGCATGGGATTCTGGGAGTTTTCCACATTCTAACTCCCCTGTGGTCATTCTTAGTTATTTCATGTATCCCACAAGAATCATTGCCAGTAGTGAAGAAGAGCTGGGTGCTGATGTGTTTTGAGATGGCCTCTCTAAAAACACAGATAAAAGCCTGAAATGAAAATGACACCTACATTTGGTTCTTAGCCTAGTTGAAAAAATGTCATGAATTCTGTGTAACAAAATAAAAATTTCAGGGGACAAAAACCAAGTTTTTAAACGTAACTGAACCATTCTCTCCTTGAGGCAGCAATATCACGCATGAAACAGTTTGCAATATTTAAAATGACAGCTAAGTTTGCTGTATATTACCTGTATTTAATAGAATTAGCTCAGTATGATAAAAAAAGAGAGAAACAGAGAGAGGAAGATATGCTCTTATAGCACTGTATGTATTATAGGGCCCTATATTTATTATTAGGTACACTTTTAAATATATTACTCATCCTGTTTCTTCTCCCTTGTACTGAGTCTAATTATCTGTCTGGACAGATATGCCTATCTAGAGTGGACACTGTATTCAATCTGCACTTTAGAACTTGATAAACCAATTTAGTTTAAGCTCAGTGGAATGCCCATTCTACTGTGCTCACTTTACACTTTTGACCTTGGTGTAATTTATGGGAGTATTGTCACATACCAAGCTGGAATGTTACTTTAAGTCTAGGGTCTCCCAATCAATTAACTGCCATGTAGTGGCCCCATTTCAATAGCCTGTGTTTATTTTGTTAGTCAGCTATAGAGATATCAACAATGCACCATGTAAATGCTTTCTTAAACCACTTCAGCCGTTGCACCTGTATACTCCTTAAGTATCAAAGCAATTTTAACATTTCTGTTATGGGCCTGTTTATTCAGGGATTATTTTTATTAATTTTTTTTCTTTATTTTTATTTATTTAAGATAAGTAATGCATATTGTTTTTGGAGGGGACAAACAAGGCTTTCTTATGGCAAAATTGCCTTGAAAAAATACTTGTTTTTCTTTGCAATCTATAGACAAAAAAAACAAACTGTTTTTTTTTGTTTTTTTTACTTTAATCACTGTTAGTTGTAGTGATTACTGTAGGTAAAAAGTATACATATTCTATAATGTTTCCAATTCATCATGACACTAAATTCACGTTTCTGGTACAAAGCATTGCAAAGTTTTGTACAAATAAAAAAAAGGCATGTTTCTGCTCATTTTGTAAAGCAAAACTAAAAAACAAAACAAAAAAATATATACAAATTGTAAGTATTAATAGTTTAAAAAAGTAGCAGAAAATGAAAAGCTAGGGGGATACTGGAGGATTAATTAATTAGGTTTGGTTCAGGTTAATTAATGCTTAATAAGGGGTTAAATAGGAACAAGTTTTATTAGACAAAAACTTTTTTTGTATGTAATGTTGTTTTAACTGCACATATACAGATCAATGGTCACATATTTAACCTATATAAATGAAACAGAGCAAATACAATATAACAATAATGTTACATTGTACTGTATATCTAAATGCCACATTTGAATAGTGTTTATTGTCAGGGAAATTAACTTTTTTAGGTGCAGGTACAAATGCCTGCCGCTGTTAGCCAATGGACTTAAATTAAGATGCAATATTGCGATATTGTAGACCAGCACTCAGACACCAAGGGCATACTGTAGCTAGTCTGATTTATTAAGGAAGTACATAAGTATTTAAATAAAATATTTTGGTAACTCAGATGTTTTTAGACTTGACACGGTGCCTTGGTTATAAGTTTGTCTGTTGTTGTCTAGAAAAACCACAAATTTCAACACCATCATGTCTCAGACATCCAAAATTAGGGAACTATCATAAACAGAAAGAAATAGACCAAAGATTAATACATACGTATCTTTGTATGTCCAAAGCCTTATACTTTATGCATTAAAGCCATTTTGAATGTCAGGTGCCATTTTTCTCTCTCATTATAAACACTGTTCAGAAGCTCAGGGTTTTCTAGCCGAGGCTATAGCTGCTCGTATAATACTTAGCAAGTCTCAGCTTTCATTTAACAGCCAGGAAATGCTGGCAAGAGCGATGCTTAGTAAGAGGTTAAAATGTAATAGACATAAAGCTTTTCTTTTTACTTGTAATGTTGCTTTAACTGACATATGTAGATCCATGATCACATCTTTAATCTGTATGGATGGAACAGAGCAAATACAATGAAACAATACTGTTACATTGTATATTGTATATACACTGTATACATTGTATATTTAAATGCCACATTTGGTTAGCATTTTTTAAACACTGTACAGAAGTGTTACCTAGCTGAGGCTGCAGCTGCTGCTGTAATACTTAGTAAATCCTGGCTCTCATTTGACAGCTGGGAATTGCTGGCAAGAGCGATGGGCGGAGTACCAGCAGGGGGAGAGGCAGGGCATGCTATGTGTGTACTTCAATTATGCTTTTTACCCATTCATAGCATAGCCAATGTCTGCAACTTGTTAATATACCTATTAAGGTTTTGTGTGTACCTTTTAGTACAACACTATGAACTTAACATACAGAAACATGTGCATGCTACTATAAGTAATAATGTAACATACTGCATATATAAATATATATATGAAGCACTGGCTGGCAGGTTTGTTTATCGTGTATGTGTGTCACTTAAGTTTCTATTTTGTTTTCTCAATTCTATAATAAGTTGTGTTGTGGCTCCTGGAGCCTGGAGGCTTTGTAGAGATTTGGGTGGAATAAGGCCACCATTCCCAGATTCATGTCTCACCTGTTAGCCTGACCTCAGTATTAAGGTGCCCATACACTGCTCGATTCTCGTACGAGAATCGCGGGAAATCCCGCGATCGTACGAGAATCTAGCAGTGTGAACGTAGACGTGCAACCGTTTCTACTGTACGGTCGCACGTCTTTTGTCTAAGGAGCACGCTAGAAAACCAGCCGAAAATTGTACGATTTTCGGCTGGTTTGAACGGTGCTCGGGAGACAAATGCCGAACGGGCCGGTGTGCTACTATAAGGTGGCCATACACTGTACAACCATCGCAAGACCTTAGTCTTGCGATGGTTATAAAGTGATTACAAAAATGTACGATCTGCCCATCTTGGACAGGCAGATCGTACTCTCGATCATCGCAAGCCGCCCCCCTGAGGGGCGGGCTTCCGATGACCGCAATTCGCGTGCGCATACCGGCCCGTTAGGCATTTGTCTCCCGAGCACCGTTCAAACCAGCCGAAAATCGTACGATTTTCGGCTGGTTTTCTAGCGTGCTCCTTAGACAAAAGACGTGCGACCGTACAGTAGAAACAGTCGCACGTCTTCGTTCACACTGCTCGATTCTCGTACGATCGCGGGATTTCCCGCGATTCTCGTACGACAATCGAGCAGTGTATGGGCACCTTAAGTCTCAGCTGTTCTCAGGCCTTTTTATATGTGAGCTGACTGAGGCTCAGAACTCACTCTCTGCTGTGATAGCGTACTGCTGGGTACAATGGCTGACTGCTGACAGAAATACCCATTAGGGGGCACCTTGTTAATCCGGAACTGACTAGTGGCTCAGATGAGCAGATGTTTTGTTCTTTATGTTATGGACTTGCTGAACAATGTCCTCCTAGATTGAACTGTGTTTGTTTACCATCTGCCAAAATAAAAGTTCAGGACAAACCTGCTTGGAATTTTCTTTGGTGTCCATTTTACTTGCATAGTTTACTGCTTCAACAACCA
>NW_017306412.1:2525436-2613648 GCF_000935625.1 Nanorana parkeri | reverse complement strand
GGTTTGTTGAATGTTCAGTTAAAGTCTCATTACAGCAAACACAAGTGCTTTGAGGTAAGGGCTGTGATAATTGGCCCCAGCTCATGGATTCGGACTTTAGCTGTCCAACTGACTGTGGGCTCTGGCAGTGGTGTGTGCAACAGTGTAATTGGGGATGGGGGGAGGGGAAGTCCAGATTTCTTGGACCGGGCTGCAACCATATTGGAAATCCCCCATTGTGATGAAAAGAAAAAAATAATGGCATTTAGGAAGCTGGAGTTGTATCACTGCTCTACCACCCTCTAAAAAGCATTTAGGGAAAATCATCTCTCCCAAACCACATGTAATCTTACCATGCGAGCCGCCACTGACAGTTGCGGCCACTACCATTAAAGCGGACCTTTACACTAAAAAAAATAATTCTACCAATGCATTCCTCTATGTAGGATGATTAATAATAACATAGACATATCAGGTGTAAAATGCTGTGATTAGGAAATACTTACACATGTAGAGCATTCACTTCCTGCTTTGAAAGGGAAAAATTACTTCAGTTTGTCAAAGCAATGCATCCTGGCATTGCCTTGTCATCAGCAGAGCATTGCTGGGAAATCTCATCTCAGGGAAAGGCATTTTCCTCCCCTGAGATGACGTGCATGGTCACATGTCTAGTCACATGTGCCAATTTTCAGGAAGTAAAAGGCGATCTAGTAACCTGCCCTCAGTAAACATGGCCACTGTCAGAAAACTGCGGAAGAAGAGAGAAATCTGGTATGCAAAGAATACAATGCCTGCAATTATCTATATGTATGTGTTTGTAGATTATCATTACTAAACATTTAAGGCATTGCTGCTTCTGACTTCTAGTCTCATGAGGACTGGAGTGACATTTGATCATGCCACTACTGTGCTGCCACTGTTCTCATTGTTGGAGGCTCTGACATGAGGATGCAAAGCCTTGACTGTACCAAGATGGCCACCTCCACACAGAGATACAGTGCAGAACAAGTCATGATAAGTCACTAACAGGGAAAGTTCAGCTGCAGAGAGACCACATGCAATACTACTGACTAGTTAGTTGCCCCATGCCTGCCTTTTTTTTTGGACAGAGCTCCCAGAGTTTAGTTGTGCTATAATAAAGGGGATAAACAATAACAACCTTTCCTAGCTGTGGTGAAACGTATCCCATTATGCATCTGCCTGTGGCTGAGGCCTTCAATGTCTAAGCCCTCGTTCACACCTGAACGTTTTGTAGCGCGTTCTACGCTCGACGAACGCTCTACAAAACGCTCAAACATCTAAATCCCATTGTATTCAATGGGTCTGGTTCACACCTTGGCGTATTTCAGGCCGTCCCTAACGCGCTACAAAACGGCCCACGCCTGAAAAGGTACATGTACTACTTTGGGCCGTTTTTGTTGCGCGTTTCCATTGGGATAAAGCCAAGTAGCCCTCGGAAACGCGCGTGTCGCGCGGTAAAAAAAACGCGCGACAACCGCGCGACAGACGCGCATATGCAATACGCCTAGGTGTGAACCAGGGCTATTGGAATTTGTAGTTTCACTACCGCTGAAGGTCTGAAGTTTGGCTATCCCTGGTTTGCCAAAGCTAACAAAGGAGCAGATAGAAAAAAAATACATTGTAAAAATATTATCTATGTATAGATAAGAGTTAACAGCTGTGATACTCTTCATTCGCACAAAAGCCACCGAGAACGTGTAGCACAGGGAAGGAACCACAGCACCCAGTAAGGGACATTCTAGCTGGTTAGAACTGACAGTAAGGCCTCATTCAAATGGGGCTTGTTGCACTGTAGAGAGTGAAGGGCCGGTTGTTGATGTGCCCAGAGCTGCGGGAAGAAACGTGCAGGCAGCTCATTTACCTCTATGTAGACGCATGAGCCCTGCGCCCTTACACTCTGCTTTCCACAGCATCAAGTTATGACAACTGCACGCAGATGAAGTATTGCCTTGGACGCAGACATGATGGATCCAGGTCTGCACATTGTCTGTGTGTGGCTGTCAAAATTTGGAGCTGCGGGGAGCTTGGGAGGGCGTACAGGTGCTGTGTCTCCATAGAGTTAAATGAGCTGCCCGCAAGTTCCATGCGGAGAGATAGGCGGAGGAAGGGACATGAAAGATGCTTGTCAGATCGAAACAAGGAGGAGTTAGGTGAGTATTAGATGGAAGGGAGGGCCAGCTAGCGGAGTGATAGGTAGGTTTAACCTGGGGGTGGAGTTAAGCGGGCCATCTCACTGCATCTTACTGCATAGTGTGAGGTAGAGGACCATTTTAGGTGGGAGAAAAAAGGAGTCAGTCCCGCCCACCCTCCCCGATATATTTCGGCTTGATGTTTTCTTTGTTTCCAAAGGGTTAGTTTCTGTAAGTATGGCGTTTGGGGAGGAGGGATACATTCTTTCTAGTTAGGGTTATGGGTATTCCTTTTCTACATTATAGGTGGCATTTGTTGTTGGTTGTCCATTGGGCAGGTCCTTGGTGGTGCCATACATCGACGATGAAGAACTGGCTCTCCGCAAAGTGAAAAGGGGCGGAGTAGTAGGGAAGTGCCAATGGTGGGGCTACTGGGCTCTATAGCTTGGTAGCCAATAAGAAGTTTGGGCAGCAGGTGGCTGGTACAGTAAATAATGGGTCATGGTACACCCCTCATATGCAGTGAGTGGTGTTTTTTGGCACTCGTCAGGGACTGAAGTATTTTTTCTTGCTACATTGCACTATTTTCTGTGAGATTTAGTTCATTGGTCCCTAATAATGTTATTTAGTATGTTCTGTTATTACTGTAAATGTTTACTTCACTGTTGCCATTCAACCTTCCAATAAATGTTATTACATTACGTTCCTTGAAATGACTGGTGTTTAGTGTGTTATTTAGGTGGGACGTGAGGGGACTTGGCCTTGCAGTCAGTCATGCTTCTTCCCACAGTTCTAGGTGCATCAACAACCGGCCCTTCACGTTGTACGGAGCAACATGCCCCAAGTGAATGAGGCCAAAAGATTTCACCTGCCGCCCACTGGAAAGGTAAAATATGTTCTTTTGCAGGGCGCAAAAGAATTGGGGTGAATGGCAACCAGTTGAGTTGATCAAAACATTCCTTTCTTCTTACCTGGAATATTAACAATTATGTTATTAATCTATGATATCATTTATCATATCACACAAAACATTTACAAAGTATCCTAGTTATTTCCGTCTGGCACACCAGAGGGCTGAATCACGTATTGGCCTCTTATATCTCCAGTGGTGAGATTTCCCCACATTCGTCTATTCCTCCACCCCTCCCATATGGCTATAATGAAGGTGTCCCCGGCACCTTGTCTCTCTGGGTATTTCTACATACTGCATCACAGACATTCTATAAAACATGACAACATCATTCAGATGAAGCATTCCTCAAAGTGACAACAAGTTTATGCAAAACTAGTAGTTTTGGTGGAAATATCTCACTGCTGGAGTCCCTGAGAAGCTAGAACACTGGTTAGCTTTCCAGCTCAAATATCAATTCAGGGTGGAGTTTGATTTTGCTGCTATACTGCCACTGAGATGACAAGACTGTACTGTGCACATATACATAGTATGCAAACTTTAACCCTGAACTCCATTATAAGCAAATATTGTGTAAATACAGGAGGCATGCATGTTACTTGAACCTTAGTGTGCTTTGTGTATTTCTTCCAGATCTAAGCCGTAATCCAATGTGAAACTTTACCTCTGTGCAGGCACTTCCTGTAATAAAGACCAGTCACTGTTACTCTCTCCTTGTGCAGGGTGAGTGGTCTTGTATCCACCCCCCCCCTTGTAGTTGTCAGCCTGTAATAGGTGGAGCCTGACGGGTGCCTCCCACAGCTCTGCTCCCTGTACAGAATATGTGCAGAACAGTGATTATCTCACTGCTTCTTTTGCAAAGCCAGGTATTACCTTGTAAAGGCATTTGGTACACACAAAGTGGAATTATATCCTTTCTGAGACATATTTAAATTATATTTTGTGTCCTGAGTTCAGCTTTAAACTCAAGGCTGAACTGTAAATATAGATATAACCTTAAGGTATTCAGATGTCTATGTGAAAGCATAAGCATATAGTTGTTCAGTGAAGCTAAACAAGCGAAGACAAGTTAAAGCAAGCTGCTTAATTGTAAGATACTTTATTTGCGGTGTTAGTTTCCAGAAAGAAAAGGACTGTGCAGCTTTTTTTTGTCACACAAAATCACCAAGTAGGAGGGCTGTTGTGTATGGTATGGCCACTGGAATAATCTGTCGATTTTCTGATATTTAAAGAGACATTTTAGTTAAATTAATAAAAAGGCAAGAAATTCAGCATGGAAAAATACATTTATAATACATTAGTGTCTTTGTTGAACTGCTCTACGGAGCCGAGTTCACACTAGTGCAGCGTGGTAACGTTAATGCACGTTAACACACATTGAAGGGAATTTATCAAAACTGGAGCAGACAAAATCTGGAGCAGTTGTACATGGTGACCAATCAGCTTCTAGATTTAATTTTCAAATCTTAGGGTTAGTTCACACCATAGGCAGTGCGTTCCGGTCCGATTCTGGCCAGAAAGCACTGCATCGCATTGCGGCCGGCTCACTTTTTTGCCGGGCTGGAGGGGGCGTGGCGGCCATTGAAGTGAATGGCAACGTAGGCATGCCCTCCGGCCACAATGCGATCGTCCGCACAGGATCGCAAGGCACATTGTGCCTGCAGTGCGGTCCGGTGTGATCAAATAGTGCTTGCATTTTAAAGCCTATTCACATTTGCCCATCTGCTAAAACAGAGCATTTAGATTGTATTTATTTTTTATACCTTATTGGTAGTGAACACTCCATTCAGGTCCCCACACAATTGCGCTGCGGTTGCATCTAGTGCCTTGTGGAAAAATACAGCATGCCTGTTCCACTTTAACAGCGATCACCTTTAATTCACATGGTTTCAAATTAATTATTACAGAACAACTGCTTCTGTAACTGTGTAAGCCTTCCTGTCTGTATTACAGTTTGTCCCAACAAACTTCGTCATTATTTTAACCGCTTGGTCTGCATGTAAATGTAGACAAAGTTATGGGAAAGAAAAAAAAGGAACTTATCTACAGAACACTCTCATTACAGTAACTGCATATTTGCATATTTCCAGAATACATTATTTGTCCCAATAGTTCTCCTTTTAAAATCGTAGTGCTGTCAGTTTAAAGGAAAAAAAACCTTTGCATTGCTTTGTTAGCTTTTCGGCACGTTAAGGTGAACCTTCAGATCCAAACATGGTGACTCCATCTCAGATTCATAGGCTATGATTCATTCTCTCATAAGGCTTCATCATTTCTCACTTGCCAAATGATAATTTGGCTGCAGGTATACATGCCCTACAATTATTGATCCACACCCCGAGAGCAGCCAGCAACGCCCAACTGGAGTATGGTGACAAACAGGATTTTATTAGACTCCGGTGAGCGCTATGAAATAAAATTCAGGTATCTCATGCAGGCATATAAATTGTGCAGCACAGGATGTTGTGCATGGTTATGATAATTCAGATTATTTGTAATATTATGATACATAAAACTATTATTTATAAAAGTAAATCCATCTGCTGGGAATGTATTAAACATGGTATGAATCTATCCTTCCCTATAGCCATCAAATGCAGTCTGACTTTCAGGCCTGCTCAGCAGTGATGTCACAGGCCAAGGCCATCGTCTTTCTGATGGGAAGAAGCAGCTTAGTACAAGCCATCTTTCTCACATTCCCATAGGCCAGGGAAACAGCTCATCAATGTAATCTGTCAATGACATGTAGGGGAGCAGGAGGGAACTGGCAAGCTTTGAATCTACCAGGATGCTCCATGGACTTAAAGCTACAACAGATATGTGTAGTCACCTATGGGTGCCTGCATTTTCTACCTGTTAGCAGTTATTTTTAGTTACCCAGTCACTTTAAGTTGAACTTTAGGCACAAAAATGTTTATTTAACCCCTTCGTGACTGACGACGTACAGTGTACGTCGCCAGCATCGGGGCTGTTTAAACAGACTCCCGGTGACTTTTGCCGCCGGGACTCTGTTTATACTCCCACGGTGTATAAATCCACCTTGTGTGCACTAAGTGCCTTTCCAGAACCAGATATTACCTAATATAAGTAGCAGTGACATAATCGCTTTGCTGCACATAACCTGTGCAGAGAGCAGAGCTGTGGGAGGGGCCCAACAGGCCCCACCCACTATAGGAGGGGGCAGATACAAGACCAGCCACTCTGCACAAGTAGAGAGAGCAGCAGTGACAGGTCTTTATTACAGGAAGCTCCTGCACTGGGGTAAAGTTTCACACTAGGTTACTGCACAGATCTGGAATAAATGTACAAAGTGAACCAAGAAATACACATAATATGATTTGATTATCCTGGAGTTTAGCTTTAGGGTGCTTTCAGACTCTAGATGGCTGTGCCAACTGTGCATGGATAACACTGCCACCGAAATATCCTTCTTAAAGTGAACCTGTGGTTTGCCCATTGCCCAGCTTTGGCAAAGCACAAATTCACTTTGAGAATGTTTGCATCAGACTAAATTTGGTTGCTTGCGTCTAAAGTGAGGAGCGTAGGGGTACTGCAGACGTTAGTCTGTTATGGGCAAATACAAAAACATCATCCTGTATTATCTTTCAACTTCTTCTGAGCAGTATCAACCATCAGATTTTGGGAAAGCAGAATAGATATGCAAAGTTCACCAATCTGACTGGAAATACACATTCTTGAACGCTTGTAGGCACTTTTAGTTTAAACTGTTACTTTGATTGTGTGTATATAATTGATTTTATAAGATCAGATGCAAAATATATAGAAAAACCAATTTACTGCAATATTAGATTGCATCACTTTAATAGTAATGGGAGCATTACTATTAATAAGACAGGAATAACATCGCATATGAGTGTTCCACTTCACAAAAACTAAGCAGCAGATGAATTTGCTGACTTGTAATTATCTCAATAACGTTAAGTGACAGATGGAATTATATGCAACTATGACTCTACATAGGAATGTTGTAAATCTAACCATTACATGAAAATCCATTCCGGAATGTCCTTACTGTATATACACTTTGACTTGGATTCCATATCACAGAAATGACATTCTGACATAAAACCGTCACAATGAAAGTGTGAAGCAACCAACAGCATCACCCTCAATGTCCCCATGGAAGAGGCACCCCGAGGTGTAGGAACATACCCCCTGTTTTCCAGTGTGTTTACCAGTGTGAACCACAATCTTGACAGCCCACTGACACCAACTTTCTGAAAGTTAGAGACTTTGTGATGTGGTGACTGTCAAGAGGTCACAGAGGCAATGGCTGTGCATCATGATTGATATTTTCATAGGAAGGTTGCACTGTTTTATTTTGGCTTAGAATAGTTAATTCCAATAATTTGGGGAAATTCTTAATAGGTGCCAATGCTTTTATTTCAATAATTTTTATGTTATAGCATCTAGGGATACACAGATACCGACACTAGTATTGGTACCGGTGCCGATACCGAGTATTTGGACGAGTACGAGTACTTGCTCAAATGCTCTGAATACATACCCCCAATACCGAAACTTCCGGTCAGTGGGAGATTTCCTCTGACCAGCAGTGCCGTGCCGAGAGGGAACATGAAGTAGGCTTCCTGATTGGCCGGGAAGCCTATTCCATGCTGTTTGGCTGGCTTGATGCTGATTGGCCGGGGACGCCGGCTTTCCAGCCAAACAGCATAGAGTCGGCCAAACAGCAAGGAGCTGCCTCCCGGCCAATCAGGAAGCCTGGCAGTGGGCAATCCTAATTCCTAGCTTCCTAATTGGCTGGGAAGCTGGCACGATGCTGACTGTCTGGGAAGCCGGCTTCCCGGCCAATCAGCATTGAGCCGGCCAAACAGCATGGAGCTGGCTTCTTAAATGATAGCATTTATTACTATGGTAATATGGTATAATATTTATATATGATATATAATGGAATAATATTTATAGCCATTATAGCATACATTATAAGGTTAACCCTTAAGGTTAAGGTGAATGGTTAGTTAAGAGTAAGGGTTAGAAGGCCTATTATCAAAAATATTTTTCAGATTATGAGCTTCCATGCTAGGAACTGTGTAAGTATTAAAGAAGTATGTATTACCTCTCAGAGAATAGAGTACTCTGTCCTGACAATTTTCCCTAAAAGGACAGAGCCATCTTTGTTCAGACATCATCCAGCGTCAGCATCTACTTTCGGGATTAAGACACTGGGGTTGCTTTACTAAAGGCAAATAGGCTGTTTATCAAATTTGCACTTTGCAGGGGAAGTTTCACTAAATGAGTGAATGTGGTGAAATTTCCGTTCACAAGGAATATACAGTCATGCACAAGGATATTAAAAAAAACAGTATTTTGTTTTGCTTGCATATGATTGAGTGATGGAAGTCAGCAGCGCTTCACCTTATTCACTAAACTAAGGGGAGCTTACACTGCAAAGTGCAAATTTTATGGCAAGACAGGAGGCTTCATATTTTGCATAACTTTCTTTACTGAAACCTCTGGGCTTAAAGGCTATGCAGGACAAACTACTCGATGTCTCTGGTCCAATGATGCAGATCTTTGTCCTTGCGGATGAGGCTTTGGCACAAGGTACCTCTCTGTATCCCCGTTTAATCCTGGATTGGATCCAACGCTCTATCTGCCTGCTCCTTGCAAAGTGAACAGCTTATTTGCCCTTAGTAAATTAGCCCCACTAGCTCAGAGATAGCAAAGTCATTTAAGGCTCTGTTCAAATCTATGCATCTCCACACAAAATCCCACATCACGTGTTGAAATGTTAGATGTGCTGTGGAAAAAAGAAATAAGCCGTTGCATGTGTGTTGTATCGCACCGCATCGCATGGTAACCTATTACCATTTGATTACCATGTGATGTGATGCAATCTAAAAAAACAAGATGCATGCATGTCTTACAGTGGGCGTTAGCTATGGTAGGCAGCCCATCCAAATGAATGGGCTACCTACTGCAGCACACCACAAGCCTAAGCAAAGCCATTGGACAGGAGCTGCTTTTTATTGATAAATGATACAGATTTTCTGAGAAACTTTACTGTTGCTATATGTCAGGTATGTATTTAAACAGACTTGTGAAGTTGCTAAAAGGTCCACTATAAAGTGAAAGTCCACCGTTTAGAAAAAAATAAAAAAAAATTGTAATTACATACATCTTCATAAAAGAAAAAAAAATGTGCATTTATTTTTTCATCAGTGGATCGTGGTTAGAGTGCTCTGTCTTCTGCAGACTCTCATTTGCATACTAAGGTAGGGCATTCAATAACATGGTTGGGAGAACAAATGACTGCATTACATTGTATCACTTGTATTCCATTGAGAGTACAAGTCCTTCAGCTGCAGTGGCTGATGGTACTTGTAGGTTCTCCATTCACAGATCCTATCGAAGGATCTGTGAAGGGATGATGCAGCTATGTGAATAAAAAATCCACAACAACCTGGGGGGAGACTCACTATACTTCATGATACACCCTAAATATGGGAATAACATGAATCAAGGTCAGAAAGGGGGACTTAGCCTGTACGTTTTATGGCTTAGGTTCAAGTTAATAGCTAGCTACATTTAGGATTTCATTTATAACCAGGGTTACATTTTGTGGGGTATGTTGAGGTTAAGTGATTGATTTATTAAAGGCAAATGGGCTGTTCACTTTGCAAGGGAATTTTCCCTTTGCTTAGAGAATGAGGTGAAGCTCTGCAGACCTCCATCACCCAATCATGTGCAAGCAAAAATATTTTTTTAATTTTCTTTGCATGTGATTGAGTATTCTTTGCAAAGTACATTGTCCAAGCTAAGGGGACATTTCTACAGAACTAGTCCAATATGGTTAACCTCACAACATATTTAATTGATGACAGTGTCTGTTTTCCCTGTATAATGTTTTCTTGATGTTGTATTATCCTCATGTTTCCTAGACTGACAGTGATAAGCTGGCAGTGACTGTATCATGCCTGCTCGGGTTATTCTTCAGTTTCCCCACTATACTGCCAATAATGATTTATTTCCTGATCAAAGCAGTTGGCGAGACACATGTGGCTGCAGTCCAGTTCTTTTCTGGCAAGTAAAGCTTTTTATAAAACACGTCTCTTCAATGGCCACTGCCATGGTATAAGAAGCTCTACTGCCTGCTTGTCATAGCCGGGGCTGTTTGATGAATGTCACCTACATTGCTTTATATACCCCCAAATGTCTCTTCTGCCAAAAAACTCCTTTCCCTTTTAACCAACAAACCTTTATTTCTCTTTCCTGCAGCACATGCACAGTGCAGTGTAAACTCTCAATATCTAACAGCTGCTGAAGAGTGGAGCTGAGTGGCTATCAAAAGAGTAAGGCTTCATTTACACCTACCAAGTTGGTGCAATTTGGTATTCCTGTGGCAGGAACTTGCGATTTCCTGCAGCAGAGATTCCAAATCTTCCATCTAGAAGCGGCAGCCATAGCGTTCAAGGTATTAATCGGGTGACAGCCGCTGCATTTGAAAGCGACAGAACACTGCCACACCACATGTAATCATATCACATATCACTATCCTTGGATGCATGATCGATGAAAGGAATTCGCAAGTTCCCGACACAGGAATATCAAATTGTACCTACTTGGTAGGCGTGAATGAAGCCTAAAACAGAAGTGTCTTTGCAGAAACAGAGCACACTCAAAGAAAAGTTTGCCATAATGTACAAGCATGCTGTGCATATTTTTGGATATCGTTGCAAGCACTCATGTTGCATTATGGATCCCAGGAAAGCATGAAGGGGCAAGCCACAGAAAGACTTGACAGAAATAACCACTAGCACGCAAAGTATTGTATTCTGATCATTGCATACAACTAATGTGCTCCAGGCGAACAGCTAAATACGCAGACGAAATATATACAGGGGAGATGTTTTACCTGTCAAAGGATTTGTATTTCTCTCCATCTAGTGAGATTTACAAAACTGGCACAAAGCAGAGCCCTGTCTAGCAGGGCAGAAGAACACATTTGTTTTCTGCTGCAGTTAAAGTGGGCCTTCCCTCCCCCTTAATAAACCTAAATACGCTATTACAGTCTAAAATCAATAAAGTAGGTAGTACTTTCCTGCCTGCTTTTATCTCCGTTTTCCCATTCCCAGCAGTCTATACCCTTCCAGGGTGGAAAAAACCCTCATTAGCCCACTGATGATGTGGCACCTCCTTTCACTCATGCACTGTAGATTAAAATGTTTAAAAAAAAAAAGCGACACATAATTTAGTGAAAGGGGGTAAAGGTCTACAGGTTACAGGTCTTCTCCCTCCCCCACCATGTGACTGGGTAATGAAAGGAGAAGCAGAAGACTGATGAGCTCATCTAATACTCTGCACTCTCCTCTTTATACTTTATTAGGATGTAAACACTGCAGCATAATTGATTGCAGAAGTTGGGTTTTAATTTATACAGAGCTGCAAAAACTTGCCTGGAGTTAAGTTTAAATACATGCAAGTAAAATAAATAGGAATTAATTTACTGTATACAATCAATACATGCAACAGCCTCATGCAGTTGTCAGAATACAATATTTTTTTGTAATAGCCCTTTAACCTGTCACATGGTTCTTAGCAAAAATGTCTCGATGTTCAGATTTAATAAAGATCACATCTTGTTACTTGCACTATAATCTTTATTACAGGTATTTATATAGTGCCAATAATTTATGCAGCACTTTACAAAGTGTGCATTCACATCAGTCCCTACGCTCAAGAAGCTTACAGTCTCCAGGATACAAACCAGGGACCCCTAGTGCTGCAAGGCAGAAGTGCTAACCACTAAGCCACTGCGCTGCCCATCCTGACTCTTTATTTTTCCAATATAACAATATATTATTTGTAAAGAAATAGGCAGTAACTAGCAGAAAATAACACAATGGAATCCACAATTCTGCAAATATACAATCTTGTAAAACTGAGGCAATTCCTTGCTGACTTTAAAATGTATTGCATACAGAGACACACCAGTGATCAGAGTAAGGAATGTAAGTGCTACAAGCTGCCATGAATCTGACAACTTCCCATTCACCGGTTACTAGGACACTGGCCTGCCAGAGTTCTCGCAACTAATTATGTATCCACAACCCCATTCAGCTGATGGCTGGGAGATTCCCCAGCCAGCATCTGAATGAAAAAAATAGGTCCGGGGACGCTGGCTGACATCATTACCCAAATATGGCCATATTTGGGTAATGATGTCAGCCAGCTGTTCCCCATTTGGTCCCCTCTGCTGTTGATTGACACAGGTTTTTGGCACCTGCCTACTGCCTGCTCAATCAGCAGCACGGCGGACCTGATGGGGAACTCAGTTCTCAGAATTTCCCATCAGGCTCCACCCACTGTCCACATCACTGGTTGTATATAGCCAACAGCTTCCTTAATAACCTGTGGTGCCCACTGTCAGTGATGTTGAGTGGGTGGAGCCTGATGGGGAATTCTAAGAACTGAATTCCTCACCAGGTCTGCTCTTCAGCAAATTGATAGCAGTCTGTAGCAGAGCTTGTCTGATAGGGAATTACGTTTTCTGAATGACCCAGCAGGCCCTGCCCACCCACAGTATAAGTCTTGCACCTGCTTGTGTGATGGTTGCAGTGGTAATGCTAACCTTGTGATTTTATCCGACTCAGCATTGCTGAGCTACACTGAGGACATACAGTAGTGTCCAGTATGGACACTCCAGCTTCAACTGCCTTCTCACTGCAAATGGTGGTGCTTGCGCCAAATTTATATACCTGTTTGCAACAAGTATATGAATCTGGTGCAGCACCGACATTAGTCATTCAGATGCAATTTTGTTACAGCAATTACTTAAAAGTTAGATTTATGCACTGGAATTCATAAAGAGCTCATTATGAATTCCAGTGTATAAATCTAGCTTTTAAGTTAATTGCTGTAACAAAATTGCTTACATAAAGCATTTCCTGGAGCAATCATAATTACAGTTCTGCAAGAAGTCCTTACATTCACATGATCTTGTAAAACTGAGGCGGTTGACAACTAAATTTTAAATGTGTTCAGGTCAACTGCATAATATTTCCATTCAAAGGAAATAAAATAATTATTTTTAGAGGTAAACTGGTTACAAATTTGCTTACATCAAGCGTTTCCTGGAGCAATGATACCAATTCTTCTTTCAGATAAATATTTTCAAAACCAATATTTCTTGACTGTAAATTTTATAAATACGTTACTTAAATATTTGAATAACAGTCCTCAGGGGCATACCTACGAGTTTGTTTTCTTACATTAACCCTGGATTATTTATATTTAAAACAAACACCGCATCCTTGGTACAAAAGTAAACCATAACCAATTTATGGAGATCTGTGCTAAGAGAATGTGTGGTCTTTGCCGCTGCTGATCTTAAAAATACTAGTTGTCTGGCTGTTATGCTAATCTGACACTTCAAAAGTTTTGGAGTCACTGACTGGAAAGAAGAATGTGTATCATAGTTGTGGCTTTATTCTGACTTTACTTGGCCCATGCTTGTTCCAGTTCAGTAACTCAGAAAGTAATAATACCATGCAGCTAGCATTTTAAGGAGCTGGTCAGTAAAGGCACATTCTGTATTTATCTCAGCACAGGTTTCTTTTAATATAAACAACCATGGACTGGATATGATATTGATATACACTGAGTGGCCAGTTTATTATGACCACCTGACGTTTGTAGGCAAATGAGCTATAATTAGCTATAATTTCACGCTGAAGTTGCTAGAGGGCCAGACCCTTATAAATAGGGAAGCAGGTTGCTTACCACAACAGTAGAAGTGATTTTTTTCTGAAGAAAACGCGATTTAACAGCCTATGAACCTGGGATGATTGTTGGCGCGGAGCCATGGAGCGAGTATCAGTAAAACAGCAGAATTCGTTAAATGTTCAAGAGCAGCTGTTGTTAAAGTGTTTAAAGACTGGACTGTCAGCAGAAAATCTGGGTCTGAACGTCCGAATTGTGGCCGTCAGCGACAAGTCAATGTTAGGGCAGAACGGAGAGTGGCAAGACTGGTACAAGACAACTGAAGGGCAACAGTGCAGTGTCAGATTCCTCGCATCACCTTTCAACATCTCGGGGAGTCACGAGGCGGCCCAGCGAAGTCATCTCCTGGCCCAACGAAGTACTGATGGAGTGGTCATAATAATCTGGCCACTAAGTGTATACTATATGTGGTATTGTGTGGCAATCCCACAGTAGAACTGGGGGTCGTTGTTACCCAGGACTCTTAGAGCCCGTTCACATTGAGCGGTTCGCAAATCGCGCGTTTATCGCGCGATTTGCATTTTGCGCGATATCGCGCAAATGCTTGCATTGAGCAAGCTTGAATCGCGGCTAAATCCGCTCCAAAAAGGGTCCTGCTGTAGCGACACACGACCCGCGACAGCAGGACCCTATGCCCCATTGAGAAGCATTGGAGAGCGATATCGCGCGGTAAATTGCCGCGATATTGCGGGAATTACCGCGCGATAAATCGCTCAATGTGAACGGGATCTTAGTTAGAGGGGCTGAGCAGTTCCAGGAAGCGAGTTCTTGTACTGGTAAATAGGGATGGGCTTCGCGTTCGAGTCGAACCTATGTTCGACTCGAACATAGCATGTTCTAATGCTTGCCAGACGCCGAACATTATGGGATGTCCGCGGTCTGTTTGATCACGGGACATCCCACAATGCACTGCGCCGTCCGAAACGGTAATTGGCTACAGTCTTGCACCTGACCGCAGGGCTCAGTACAAATATTGAGGTGTGTGCTGGAGGCACACGAGGGCCGAGGTAGGTGGTGTGTTGGAGCTACACCAGGAACAGCCAGGGAGGCTGGAGGAAACAGACAGTGGCCCTGAGGCTTGAGGCCAGAGCAGCAGTGCTGCAGGAGCACAACTTTAAAGGACTGGGACACTGTGAGTGTGTGGGACAACTGGAGAATTGGTGAGACAATATATGTTGTTATGCTGAAGATGAGCTATTTTATGTTGGACTTCCTTGGTTGTCTGCCTTTGGAAAAATAGGCAAAAAGACTTTTGTTTGATGGAAAAGCTATGTGCTCTGTGAGCTCCCCAACATTACACATGCTGTACATTTTTTGAGACGTGCCCCATTTTACAACTTAATTTTAATGACCTTACCCCCATATCTTACTGTGTTGTGCCAAATATGTATGTGTATAGATCTCATGCAAATCTATAAAACACATTTATCAAGGAAATTAGTGACATAAGTCACAAATCAGGCTACCTCTCCTTCAGAAATGTCTGTGTGTCAGGTTTACAGGAATGTAAACCTGACACACAGACATTTCTGAATATGAATTACCAGGCAGTCAAGTGTGCACTTTGCGAAGTTCTGAGACAGATTCTTTTTTGAAGGTGCAAGTGATTTTCACTCTAAACAGACGCATAATTAGGAAATGGTCAAGGTCAGGTTTGATTCTGTCTCAGTGATACTTTAGGGCAATTAAGTAAATAATTCATGACTGTAAGCAGCCTGCCCACTCTATTTGTACATTTTTAAACTAGTAAAACAAATGGGGACATATATCAATTCTGTTGGATTATGAAGTATTGCTAAACAGGAGCAGTAAGACAAATTGTGACATAACCTTGTAATAAATGTCACAATTTGTCTTACTGCTCCTGTTTAGCAATACTTCATAATCCAACAGAATTGATATATGTCCCCATTTGTTTTACTAGTTTAAAAATGTACAAATAGAGTGGGCAGGCTGCTTACAGTCTGATCAGATGCCCAATGCAAGGCTATGGGCAGCTGTGTGTAAATGGATGGGTGTCCGTTTACATCCGGGCACTCTCGACTCCGGCCGGGTCCAGAAAAACAGACGGATCAGAGGTCCGTCTGTCAGGATATTTTTGTTGTTCACATCCCCATTAGATTTCCCGTTACTTTCTGCCCTGTTGATGGGTTTCAGAGAGAACTGTAAGAGAAGATATATGTATAATTAGTGATGTTCTTGGCGGGAAACCACAATGGAAAAAAAGAAAATGAACATCCACATGGAAAAATAAAAGGGCAGAAGGCAAAAGAGCACCTATGATGCAATAGTTTAAATTAGCAATATTAAAAATGTAGGAGATTAATTAGAAAAATGGAATTACATTGTGTAGGTTGCAAGTGATCATGGAATATTGGCTATTGCACCTGTAGGATGCACTTGTGGAGTATTGCTCTGTCTCCATGCAGGGTGTGGGTGGTTACTCTGCGTGCTCCAGGGGGCCCAATCCTAGAGGTCTATGCTTGGACATCAGGATAGTATGTATCGTTTCATATATGTAGCAACAAATCCATGGCTGGAGGACCCTTGGTGTTCTAGCCATTAATAAATACTACTATATCAAGAACCCCTCACTATTGATATTCTGTTGATATTGAGTAATGCCTACCAAAACCACATCGGCCCATCTGCGACATGCTCCAGCCATTTTTTTTTTTTTTGCTATATATATGAAAGGAAGAGAAGCTACATCTCTTCAATCATAAACTAAAATGTTTGGCTGCAGTTTGCCTTTAATAAATCCTGACACAGGTTCTGTTTTTTCCACAAGTTTTGGCTAGAGTTGTATTTGACGTGGGTAAGGGAGGTTCACTTGTTCTCCTAGTGGTTCCACAATAAATCTTCCGACGCACCATCCCCAATCATTTTGTCAGGAGTTCTCAAATGCAGACACTGAGTAATTGGGATCAGATTTGAGAGGTTTCGAAGCTCTGAATGTGCACACCTATGTTAGGCAAGCCTCCTTTGTGTATCCATAGATTCACTATACACATAAGCAAACTCAGCAAAACTGCTTAAGGTGAATCACACAGCAGCAACTGCCTTCTGTCAGACAGTCACAATGCTGACACAAGCCTTAATTCCTGAGGCAGTCTACTTCTCAGACCTGAAGAAATGCTGAAGCGGGAGTACAGTACATGTTGTAATGATGTCACTTAACTCAAGGTGAAATGCTACGGGCTGTTATTTCTGTAAGATTTTTCCAGGAAAATATATACACATCAGTACAAATATAATCAGCAGCTATTGTTGACACATACATTGACGCTAGTTGACGCATACATTGAGTCAATCTAAATATACGAGTAAAGTTTTACTTCTTTATCCTTTCTATGATTGTAGTTTACAATGGCCCTCATATTTGCCAATGCCATTTTCCCTTAGTGTATTTGTTTTAGCTTTGATGTCTTGCTTTTTTGGTAATAAAGATTTGCAAACTCTAATAAACCTTTACAGAGGCTTTGGAGATCAGAGGGTGTGACCTGCTGCTACCTCTGCCAAGCTTTAAGTTGTGCCTGCATCTAAAGGTGTGTGAGCTACTCACACTGGGCAGGGTCATGTTAACACTTAATAATAAGGGTGTGTAAAGAAGCGATGAAAATTATACAAATGAACCTAATAAACAGGGTGTATGGTCACAAAAAACACGCTAAACCAAAATGCTGGGGGGTGTTTAGGATGTCCTGCCCTTTTGGCATTTGTTCTTATAATTTACTTATGAATTGATAAAAATGTAAGCACAATGTAGGTCATCTATTGTGTTCCACATTCTTCATTTTACTTTTACATTTGATCATTGGTCAGGTTAATGGAGCTATCTGAGTAGCATATAATATATGCCATATGAGTAGATCACCTGTCTAATTTTTTCTTTACAACAAATACAGCAGTTCTCACCAGCAAAGAGCTCCTTAACGCTACCCATACACAGATGCCCAATCTGGCTGTTTTTGGCTGAATAGTCCAACAGCCTTATGGCAGTGGAATACTTTTGACCCTGCTGTTTGGCTGCTGTTAGGAAGATCTAATGATCAAACAGGTTAAAAAAACAATACCTTATAAGCTTGTTCCTCCTGCTAAGTCAGCAACAGCCTCCTGCTCCCTGTTCCATGGCCCTCCCTTCTCTATTAAAAAATGCTTAAAAGCAATTCCTCTAGGCTTGCAAGTTATACTTCTGTGATTCTGAACTTCTGGATCAACAATATTTTGCAAAATATGTGTAATGTAGTGTTTACTGACTGGATTTAATTATTATGAATTGCAAATACAAAGAATGGTTGTTGATAAATTTGACAAAATAACAAATACAAACTAAGTCATTTTACCCAGTTGGCATTATATGGTACAATGTGTATATTTCCTACCATCTTGGCTCACTATTTTCAGAGAAGTTAATTTCCATCCCAGAAAATCTGTTAAAGGAGAACTATGGGGTCAGTGTTTTTCCCCATAGTTCTCCTTAGGGTAACGGGAGGACACAAACTAGCGTCCTCCCGTTACCCTAAGCTCAGTATACCGCGAGCTACAGCTCGCGGTATACTGAGACGCCGTACCTGGAGCGGATCCCGACTTAGATGACGGGATCCGCCCAGCTGCGTGAGTGACAGCTGGCTCTGCCTACCTAGAGGCAGAGCCAGCTGTACCCGCCCCCTCCCCCGTCCGTTCCGCCAGTCAGCGCTGGCAGATCGAAGCGGGGATCGAGAGGTGAGGGAACCCGGTATGTTTTCCCTCACCTCCGGATCTACTGAGCCGACCTGTGACAGTCTCATTGTCACAGGTTGGCTTAGAACTATGAGGTGAGTTCTCCTTTAACATGGCTCCAAAGTATAATTTAGAAGTTATGGTTAATAACAGTTACAGTATGTGATCTGAGCTATACAAAGAAAATTGTACATTTACTGTATGTTCTTTGCCAAAGCACATAGACCCACATAGAAAAAACTAGGCCAGGTATTGCATATATTTATACAATAGTGTTCCATAAACAACACTCTCACTCTTACTATGCACCGATAATTGTAATCCAATGCTCCATAACTATATAATGGTAAAATATTTCCAGAGAATGATTGCTAGTAGAGGAGTTCTGATATACAAATGTGTGTGATATTCACATTGCATTTTAGCAGATATTTTACCTGAAGCACTCATAGGCCCTCTTCACACCCTTATTAAGTGTCTAGCTAAGCCTGCCAGAATGAACTACTCATCCATGCACACACCCAAGGACACTGTCCCAATATAAGGTTTGTAAAAAAAACAAGGGGAACAAGTTCCACCCTGGGTTTTTTTTGCAGGCTTACAGCGTTTTAAATCCCTTTAAAGGGATGTCCTCTTTTATATGAATAGGTTTTTCTGACAGGTGCTGTGGTTGTTTTCCTCTCAGCCTGTTTTGTTGCTGTGAAATTGTATTTAAACTAGGTGGCTGAGGGGACTAAACTCCTAATGGACTTAATCCTATATTAAGAATTTTGCTTATTTTCATTAAATAATAACTAATCAGAAGCTATCTGTAAAACTGTATCTGTAAATGGTGGATGCTTTGATTAATGTATATGTGTCTTCCATTGCACCTTTCCATAACTTCACAAGCGCAAACACATTTCTGATGTCACAATATACAGAAACAGTCTATTTTTTCAATAAATGATGGAAGACAACTGCTTTTAATTTTTAACACTTGCAGTAGTAGATAATAATACCTACTTCCAGTCTGCAACAACATTTTTCAAAATATCCTTTTGATGTAATATAGTAATGTCTGTACATTTTTCAGTTTCTGATCTATGTCTGTTCCAGCTTCCACTTTCCTCTCTGCCCACCTACCCCATTCCTGTAAGTTGCCTGTGTGTATTCCCTGTCATCTTCAGTAATATGACACAACACTGGGCTGGGAGCTGGCTGAGAACATTGGATAAGCCCTTCTGCTGGCTCCCCTGAGTGTGAGTTCTGCAACCATTCTTGTGTTGACTCATGGGTCACAAGGGTGGTTGCAGGATTCACGCACATGGGAGCTGGCAGCAGGAGTTTCTTAAATTGTTCTCAGCAGCATTCACATTTCTGGGCAGCTCCAAGCTCATAGTTGTCACATATTACTGAAGCACAAGTGAAGTGTATGTGGGGGGATGGAGCTGACAGTGGAAGCTGGAGCACACACAGGACATCCGACACTTCCAGCAAGTGTGGGTCCCCTCCAAAAATTACGGCCCTCAGTATGTTTAAGAGCCATTCCACATTTAATACCACACTCCATGTTACACCCATATTTAGGGTGTAACACTGAACATGGTGCTATTCTGCAGCCCTTAACTTTCAACCACCTCACCCCCCAACCTATTACCTGAATCATGGGCTGCTTCTTTATGCAGGCTCCGGTGGGGTTTTGAATTCATTAAAACACCAATTGTTTAATACTGCCTTATGACCAACTCTGCAGTCATTTCAAACTTTATTGTTCTAATTAATACTATGCATTTTTGACCTTATATAATAACAACTCATTTCCACCCAGCTTCTGTCTGGCTTTTATTGCTGTCTGTCACTCCAGCAGCAAAGTTTTCCTTCCCTTCCTGGCTCTCTCTGTCTCCCTGTCACCAACATATGAAATTACAGGAAATCTTCACCATGGGGATTTAGACAGCAAAATGTGACAGGAGTTATATATGAGTTATATTGCTTCCCTAGTTTGTCCAATATAAAAATAAAACAATTATTTGGACTTTGGCTTTAAACAATCTCATGATGAAAATGGTACTAGGGTTTTTATTATAACTTTCAGGGTCAGGTTTCATATTTAGATTATATGCTGTCCAAGACAACTTTAAATGAGTTATAACCCAAAGGTGCTGACATGCCAATAAGATTTACAGAAGCGAGTGCCAAAGCTAAAGAGTAGCCGTTCTCGGCTCTTCTTCACAAACCAAAAGTAAAAGAAGCTGCACCACCACCAAATCCTTTCTTCTCATTTTTATTAAACTTTATTTCATTGGAACCCATGCATTACAAATAATGCTGTCCACCAGACCCTGCCCTTCCTCCTCCAGTGTGTTTCACCCTGGAAGGGGCTTAATTATAGAGTTGAGGTGTTGGTAAAGGGCGAGTACATTTATTTGCATATATTTTCCATAGTTCCAAAATTTTAAGGGAAATTACGCACTAGGTAACAATTCGTAAACCTAAATGATACACATTTCGCTTCAATTATTGTTTTTTTTTTCTTGTTGGGGACCCAATTCAAACCTGAATTTCCATACCAGTACTTTTATTATTTGGTAAATAGTACCCTATAATATTTATGGACACATATGGGCAAATTCAATATGGCAATAAAAGGCTGATTTTTTTGTTTTATTGATAAATTAACTGTAACATCAGAGCACAGGGGGGCGCAGTAGGGGGCACATTACATGAAGTGACCATAAACTGAAGATTGCAGCACTTGAAGTGACAAACATAAATCACCCTCATGACTTCCAGACACACAGAACAACGCTTGTTTGGTCATATGACAAAAACTTCAATAAATGAAGCTTTTGCTATCTTAAAAGGATTGGTGTGCTGGTGAAATTTCTACACTTGCTGACATTTGCGGCGCCATCCGCGGTCACTGCGAGCACCCCCCACTACAAGGGATATATCGGTAAGGAGTGCGACAAGGATAGTACTTATTGTCCAATGGTGCAAGATCACTCACAGAATTGATAAACCACGTATGAAGCAACTTTAATTGCTGAGCTTGCAGCATCACAACAAATATCACCACCCAGGAATAGAAATGGTCAATCACCGAATGATAAGACCCTAAATATATAGAGAGCAGTATGTGTATGAAACACGTAAATGACAACTCCACAATTTACAGCATGTGGAGTGACCATGTTCCCTGTACCTTGAAGTGGCACTAAACTCAGAAGTTAAATCTTAAAAATGCATTCAAGTAACCTAACTTTTAACAAAAATTAAGCTTATTTGTATATAATTTGGCTGTAGATCCTCAAATCATCTCTGAATTGGTGCAGATACTTTCCTTCCTTCTGGAGGGGGAGGCTATTTTTGTTCCCCATGGTCCCTGTGTGTATTGTAAAGTAGTCACTACTCCAAACTCACTCAATCTCATGTTTAGTTTACTAATTTGTATTGAGATTGTTGTCCATAACTGAAGTGAGCATTAAGTGGTGGCAAAAGTCACGCGCTAGAAGAAAGGACAGTGTCTGCATTAATTCAGAGGTGATTTGAGGATCTACAGCCAAATCACTCCAGTGTTGGTCTACAATCTCAATACAAATTAGTAAACTAAACATGAGATTGTAGTCCATCCTGGAAGTGAGCTTGGAGTGGTGGCTACTCTACAACACACACAGGGACCATGGAGAACAAAAGTAGACACCCTTAAGAAGGAAGGACAGTGTCAGCATGAATTCAGAGATGATTTGAAGATCTGCAGATGAGTGATACACAAATACAGCCCCTCCTATCCTGAACCATACCAGGCCACATGCCCTCAACATAGCCAGGTGGGACCCCCCTGGCAAAGCGTCTTGTCCCCATGTTGATGAGGGCTCTTCTCCACAACCCTGGTCCGGTGGTTGTGGGGGTCTGAGGGCAGGGCGCTAATCGGAACTTGGAAGCCCTCCTTAAGAAAAAAGGGGACCCACAAATACCCCCCCACATTAATGAGAAAGGGGTACATAATACCCCTACTCACAAAAAAAGTGAAAGTGTAAATGTGGACACACATACAATGTAGCTTATTTGTATATCACTTGGCTGTAGATCCTCAAATCATCTGAATTCATGCTCTCCTTCCCTCTGGAGGTTTGCTACTTTTGTCCCCTATAGTCCCTGCGTGTCTTGTAAAGTAACCAGCACTCCAAACTCCCTCCTGTGATGGGCTACAAACACAATACAAATTAGTAAACTAAACATGAGATTGTAGTCCATCCTGGGAGTGAGCTTGGAGCGGTGGCTTCTTTACAACACACACAGGGACCATGAGGAACAAAGGTAGCCACCCTCTGAAGGAAGGACAGCGTCTGCACCAATTCAGAGATGATTTGAGGATCTACAGCTGAGTGACACACAAATAAGATACAGTTTTGTTAATAGTTAAGGCACTTGAATGCATTTTTAAGATTTAACTCCTGAGTTTATTGTCACTTCAAAATTCATACATTTCCTGTGGGAATTAAAAATCAAAGGGGGGGTTGAAGTTCCTCTTTAACCCTTCTCTCTACAACCAGTTCATGCAATAATATATACAGCTGCAGGGTATTGCACCTTCATTCGATACCTATACTTCATGACACAATCTTTATCTTTCAGTCTATAGAGCATCATAATAGTTGAAATATTCACACAACACGTGGTGTTGATCTGTAATATAGCAACTATGTAAATTACCTTTAACTCCACACTATAAACCGTGATTCATGAATTCTTCTGCAGATAGGACTAGCAAATGGCATAATTATATGCTTGTTACTGATTTTATTTTAATGATGAGGTGACATACTGGACATTCAGCTAGTAATATAGTAAGCAGTAGTTGGTTTATCCTCTGAGGCAGTGATGGGTCTACTTTGATGTCCAATGCAAAAGCTGACAAAATCTACCTCCGGGTTATAGGTTAGGCTTAAAGCCCTTCTCAAAATAACACACAAAAAAACTACTCCTGCAACGGGGCTACTCCCGTACCAAGGGTTAACTGCTCATTAATGTCTAGGGCAGCTGTGTATATCATTTTACATACCTCATTTCTGCTCCTGCAGGCTCCAGGACTGATTCACGCAGCCTCTTCCCCCCTCTATTCAAGTGGTCGAAGGCCTGCTAATATCCTCACGTCTAATGCAGAGTCCGTAGCCCTGCATTATACATGAGGATGCTGAGGTACAGTCCACGAGCCAGAGCGGAGGGGAAAGATGTGAGCACCGAATGCCAGGAGAACCGGGATCAGGTAAGTAAAAAACCTTTACACATCCTCCATAGACATTACCTAGCAGTTAACCCTTGCAGTGCAGGGTTAGCCTCACTGCAAGGATATTTTTACATGGAGCTGGGATTCAAAGTATATTATATATAAACCCTAGCAATGAACTTCTCTTATTTGCTACCTTTTGGTCTATTAAATATACAGTTGATTGCATTTTTGTTATATTTGTTCGATACGTGCAAAAAGTGCACTTAATGATTCTTCTAGAAATCTTGTAAGCTGATAACAGTGCAGCGGAGGCAGAAAGCACAGGAAGTTATCAGTTACATTCTTCCCAGTTCTCTGTGAAATACAGAACATTTACCCCCTATGTTATGATGTTGAGGGGAGGGGAGGTGTTCTATTGTCCTAAAACATTTGCTTGAATGATAACCCATCTCCTATATAGATACAATACAGTGAGTGAACATTGGTAACCTTTAACAAGAAGTGTGTTACTGGCGGGATTACCAGGTAAAAAAAAACTGAATAAAGAAAACCAATGCAAGCATCATAACTAAGGAGTGGTAAGCTGCAATATATTACACTTTTGTTCTCAGGTTTAGATTCATTATGGTTTTTTTTCATGGGTACTTACAAAAGGACTTAAATGTATTGAAACTGATAAATCAGAGTCAAAATGGAACAGGGGCGTGTCCAGGACATGGCGGCGGCTAGACATGCTTAGCTGGAGCTCCGACCTTGTTGCCCACTTTTTCGACATCCCATAATCAGGCGAACCCTCTGCTCTTCGCCCGCATCATGGGTAAGAAGACTGCACGCCAGGAAGCCTCTAAACACCCTGTCCGCCGGTATTAAAAAGTACCTAGCGACCGATCGGCCGGGCTCGGAGACCCCATACACAGACTTCAACGGAGCTCCCATACAAATCTTTATTGACTTGGCCAGGGAAACTCTCCTCCGGCGCAGGGCTCTGCATGCGTTGCTGGACCTCCTCCGCGCCAACAACATCCAATATTGATGGGGCTTCCCGGCCTGTCTGATTGCCTGCGAAGACAAGGCAGGACGTCAGTCCTACGCTTCCCTGAAGACCTGGTGGGCTTTTGTAAGACTCTCCATAACACTTCCCCGCAGCTGCCTGGATGGGGTGATATGCTGCCTACCCTAACTCTGCTGCCTGATCCACCGTGGAAGGCCGTTGGCGCCTCAACGCCCCCTGCTCGGCGCAATACCTAAACGGGCGCTGTTTGTTTTACTTTTTCTTTGTTTCTTCTGCCAAGCCCTTGTTAGTGTGCCTTTACACCTGGCTGAGTGCTGAAGACCCCTGAAAAGTTATCTCATTCTGATTTGTGCCAGGATGTACTACGTTAAGATGTTGCTAACTCCCGTCAATATCCTACTTGGTACTACAGTACCTCGCTATCCAGTAAGCGCAGTGGTGTAGCCATCGGATTCCACAGACGTCTCACATTTAAACTCCTTGATATGAAAACTGACTCTGCCGGGAGATTCATGTTCCTATGAGGGTAGATGGGGCAGCACGTATATACCCTGGCAAATGTATATGGTCCAAGCCAAACCCAGATTCCGTTCCTTAACCACATTTTACACTCTCTGAGGAGAGGCTATAGCCTCTTCTCCGACAGGTAAGAGCCCTGGGCCAGATGGGTTCACGCTCAAATATTACAAAACTTTCCAGCCTCTCCTCATTCCCCATCTCTGCAAAATACATTAACACGTTCCCCACAGGTGCTCCCCCAGCCCCAGCCACATTACACGCCCACATCTCATTCTTCCCTAAAGCCAATAAGGATCCGTCTGTTTGTGGCAGTTATAGGTCCATATCTCTGCTAAACGTGGACATTAAATGATATGCTAAGGTCTTGGCCAACCGATTGGCACCATTGCTACCCCAACTTATATCACCTGACCAGGCTGGATTCATGCCGTGTAGGGAGGCCAGAGATAACACGCAATGGGCATTGACGCTGATCCATCACACTTCAACCTTGCCTCTATCGACTATTCTCCTCTCCACCGACGCTGAAAAAGCGCTTCACAGAGTCGACTGGGACTACTTGGCCACCACGCTTGAGCACATTGAGCTAGGCCCTAGAATGTTGCACTCAGTCAAGTCCATCTACTGTCACCCCACTGCACAAATTAAGGTAAACGGCACTTTATCCCCCACCTTTGAACTCTACAACGGCACCCGTCAGGGATGTCCCTTATCACCTCTCCTATTCACCCTACCCCTGGAACCTCTACTCATCTCTATCAGAAAAAACGTGAACATCAGGGGAATTGAAGTGCAAGGTTATGAACATAAAATAGCGGCCTATGCCGATGACATCCTCTTTTTCGTTCGACAGCCCAGAATAACTTTCCCGAACCTTCTTAAGGAATTCGAACAATTCGGCCTAGTATCTAACTTTAAAATTAATCTCCATAAATCTGAGCTATTGAACCTCACTGCCTTTCCTTCTGAATGCCAACACCTCCACCACTCCCTCCCGTGTATTGTAACCATATTCCTCTACTGAATAATATAAAACTTGACCTACCATATCTAGGTGGATTAATGACCGACCCTTCCTCACTTTGACGAGCAGGATCAACGCCATCAAAATGAATATACTGCCGAGGGTACTGTACATGCTGCAAACAATCCCTATCCCCCTGACAGCTTAATACCTTAGGACCCTGCGTAAAGTGATTATTATGTTTGTTTTTGGAATCGTTCCAGGGCCAGGATCTACCGCCAGATTTTTATTAGGAGCAATCGAGATGGAGGCCTGGCCCTTCCAGACTTCACTTTATACTATTATGCTGTTGCCATTAATAGAGTTTTGGACTGTACCTATCAGATGGAGGGTAAATGGTGGTTTGATGTAGAATCTTCCCTATCTGCTCAATCCTTATCAACAATATGATGGATCCCACCGGCATACAGGGAGCTTCGGGGTACCACCTCCCCTCTGACTCGGTCCATTCTAAACATTTGGACTAAACTCTATCCTCAATTAAGTGGCTCCTATAACTCTCCACTATTACCCCTATTGGGTCATCCATTCTTTCCTCCTGGTCACTCGGATGCTAGTTTTCGTTTTTGGTCTGCAACTACAACTCATAAACTACATGAGGTCCTACAGGACAATGGTCTGCTTAGTCTACAACAACTACAAAACAGGTTTGGCACTAGACCTCTTGACTTTTGGCGATATCGCCAAATGCATCATTTCATCTCTTCTCTCCCCAAGCCCTTACGAATACTCAATTACCTATGCCCTCTAGAAGTCCTTTTGTCTCACACCTCCCCTCCAACACATGGTCTCAAACATATACTCAGTCTCCACTATTCATCCTCCATCAGCACTCATGTAGTGGAATCCTCATTCAAATTGCTTGCACGCTGGTACTATACACCAGACCGTCTACATGCAATAGGCACAAAGGCACCCATGGTCACATCTGGTGGTTCTGCCCAAAGCTCAAACCCTTCTGGCATCAAGTCACTCATCTCATTAATTATATAGCCGGTCAACCAACCCCTAATGACCCGTGGACTTGTGTACTACACCTGTCAGACATGCCACCTGGAACATACAAGAAATCCCTGATGCCACACTTACTAAATGCAGCAAAGTTACTCATCCCAAAACACTGGAACTACCCTGAAATACCATCAATGACAGAATGGCTGCATAAAGTGGACTACTTATATCTTATGGAGGAACTTACCCTTGCTAGACAGGACCGCACAAACCTTTTTGAAACCTTATGTTCTCCCTGAACTGCCTTCAGAGCCACCCCCCAATACTTAAATTTGATTCGCTGAATGTCTATTCGTCCGGCACTCCTGGCTATTGCAGCTCATCTCAACTACATGAAAGGTGCAGCCTCACATGTGTTCTCAGAACTTGAAGTTATTGCCTTTCAAATGAATGTAATACTGTCATGGATTGTATGGGCTCCCGCACATGTATACCCCCTATCCCCCCCGCCCCACACACACACACAACCTTCTCTGTCCCTATTCCTTGATCTTTCCTTTCCAGCTGTCGTCTTGCTCTCTTCTGTTCCTATTTTTCTTCTTGATCCTTGTCTTTCCAAGGTTCAGTTGAGCAAGTATCGTGTCTTACCAAGTTTGACGTAAAGCAGACTTTTTGTGTATTGCCTTATCTCTTGCTGACTGCACCTGATATTGTACCTGATTTGTACTTGTGTCATGAATTGGGATGTGATTGGGATGTTTGTTTTAATAGGAAATCCTACCTGATCCATTCAAAAGCATCCACTACGACTACGCCATTCTCTATCTTGAACATTATTAATCTACTCTAAATGACATATGAAACAAATAAATGACAGGCATAAGTAAAGAAGCTGCCATTCACATCTGAGTGATTTGTTGTGCATTTCCCAAAGAGCAAGAACATTAAACATGACAATTCCCATTATATCCAATGGTCTCAGTTCACATCTGAGTGCCATGCTCCCACTTGCTCGAAAAAGTACATAAGCTTTTTTTGGAGCAGAATTGCATGTTTTTGGCCCCATAGACTTCAATGAGAAGGAATAAAAATTAGCATTTTTTAAACATTTGTTTTGTAAATGTTTGCGCCTAATAACCGGTCTCCTCCTTTAAGCAACCCCATGCATGTGAACAAAATGGAGAATTCAGGAGTGTCCTTTAAAAAAGCAGATATATTCAACTGCCTGGTGAGATCCCACAAAAACCTCTATGACCCCAGTGATGCCCTTTACAAGAACCGTGGTAAACAGCAGAGGGCTCGGGAAGAAATTGGACATGCAGTTTTCCCAGATTGGGAGGTCTGGTAACACAAGACACCACAACTACACACAGAAGAACCAAGAAGGAGACACAAGAACAATGCTGACATATGATGTCACAGATGATACTGCTTTCATTGACCAAAACAAAAACACCTGAAGCTTGAAAACACATAAAAATTAGTTCAAAAATGTACTGAAAAATGCTTAAAAATTGGCTGAAAACGCTCAATTGTGAATGGGGGATAATTGTAGCTATTGAAATGAAAAACCTGCTATGAAATACAAAAGTGCAGATTCTATGCTTGATTTCAAAATTCTATAAATACATTAACATCAATATGTAGTGTGATATGTTAATTTATCATTGATTATTTATCCATTTTTACTGGATAGCTGAAAGTTAGCAAGACATTTCTATTGTGATATTTACCATTGTCCAATGAAGCCTTGTGGCTGTAATCTGTCATTAGAATATTCTTACTTATTTTCATATAAAATCCTCTAAATTGCATTATAGAATTAGCTAGCAGCTGTGTCACTGAAGAGTCAACTAATGACATTGTAGTTATGTGTATTTGTAGTTATGAGTAATAGTACTGCACCACATGAATAGCTGAATACTATAACATGATTAATAACTACACAGCTCTATGATTATTTCTTGTAGGACACATTTTGATAAAGAAAAAATGTTGCTTGGCACTATCTAGCTTCTTCAGTTAATGCAAGAAACAGCTGTACAGTGCAGAATCAGATAGCAAGCAGTTAGCTTTCAGATCACTGCAGTCCTTTGCCTAAGGGACAAACTCTGATTGTTTGCAGTTGGTACTTCCTTTTGCACATTGCAGATGCTCTTTGCACTGCCATGTATTTGGCCTGTCTCGGGGATGGAATTAGCAGACTGATCAACCTTAGCCCGTTTCAGCCAGTGATCATCAGTCAGGATGGTGGAAGAGTCTACAAACATATAAAAAGTCAATGATCTAACCATATCGTCTATTGTCTGTAGTTACCTTTAGTCTAAATATCCTTTAATGTGAAATAGGATAACCAATATTTACATGGCTATGTCAAAACTTAAATCACCTGACCATTTATAGTGTTAAAGGAGATGTCATAATTTCCTCTAAAAACATCTAAAAGGCTGTTTTACAATAGTGATGGGGCACAAAATAGGGTCTTTTCCCTAGGCCCACCTATGATTTAATCTTGTCCTGATCGAGGTAGTCAATTTGAAGCAGCAATGTCATTCATTTACTAGTCTCAGTTTTCTCTCTACTTCATTTTTACACAGATAGCAAAGTAGAATGATAGAAATCCAACCTCCCCCAATGTTCGGTGCCTGAAGACACTGAGGGAACGTTATTGTGGTTGTTAATTTTCATTTTAAACTGCATAGTGCCAACAACTAATGAGAATGAAGTAACACATAAATGAACAATAGTACCCTGTTTTCAAAAGAGCTGAAAACCTTTTTGGTATTGTATGCATAATAGTGATATATATGTGTGTGTGTGTGTGTGTGTGTGTGTGTGTGTGTGTGTGTGTGTGTGTGTGTGAAACAAGCAGTAGATTGGTGGGTTGTGTTCCCTCTGTGCTAGTTGAGGTTTGCTTTTAATTTGTTCAATCCTGGTACCTTCAGCCAGGTATCATTCGTTTTTTACTATCAGTATCTATCTCTCTCTAGAATCATTTGTCAGCACTTAGCAAATACACCTCCTCCAACCCAGTGTATTTTCTAACTTTGAGATTTAGCAGTAACTCACAATTATCACTGATTTCTGATGTTCATCTAACTGCTTTCAGACGTTATTTTATTTGTTTTAGAAAGCTTGTGAAAAATCTAGAACCTTTGCCAGATTGTTATTGATATCTGGGATACTATTGGGAGGCTTTCCCCTTCACTGGTGACATCAGGACAAGAAATGAGTGTGTGTTACCAGGACAAGAAGACACATGGCAATAAACTCACCAATAAAAAAAAGTTCAGTGTTGCTCTCTCTCTCTCTCTCTCTCTCTCTCTCTCTCTCTCTCCCGCCTCCTTTCAAAGATCTTCCATTACTTTCTGTTCCTATGACATCCTGTATTCAGGATAAGATGTAAGGTGTAAGCTCACTAATGTGAGCAAAGACAACTATAAACACTTCATTTAATTTAGAACAAACCTTCTTCACTCTGTCTAAAACAAAGACAAAAGTTCGAGTGGAGTTGGGCTTTAAATAAGAACTATTTATTCACACATGATGGCGGCAGCAGCAGCAGTCTGCACCAATATACTCTCCAACTTCTTCTTCAAAAAGTATTTGTAAAAGGGTTACTGCTACCTGTTAATCTGGGGAAGGAGACTACAGTATGAACTGCTTGTGATGTTAATGATGGCGCGCTGAAGAGAAGCAGCATCATTCATGAAAACACAAGCCCATAAGCTGGCATCTAGTACTCTGAGCCCAAACCTGCTTGCCTGCTATTCTGGACAGAGGGACTAGAATATTAACTGCCGGCTTATGTTGTGGACTTGTGTTTTTTTGAATGATGGCACTCATCGGAGGGTGCACTGTTGACCACGCTAACTCAGCAACCAAGACATGGATCAGTGTTCTATGCACTAGGTCTCCTGAAGTATTCTGCAAAGATTTATTATTAAAGTGATACTTCTTCTTTAAAGCTGAACTCCAGATAGTTAGTTACAGACCCAAGGAGGCAGGGTGGGCTGACATTCCACCTCAGGGTGAAAGTCCACAGCCGGTTGTGGGATGCAATGTAAAGTTGGGTGCCAGTCACTTTAAAAGGTTTTAAAGATTTCATTTCTTCAGCAAGTCACACGGGAGGAATGATTAAGGGCTACAGACAGCTAGGACAGTACAGACCCCAGACTCACTGACCACCTCCCAGTGCAGACAGCCTTTAAGGCAAACGCGTCAGCACTGTGCATGACAGAACTTCAGCTGGTTAGCAGACATAGCACAAACTGCCTGGGTGAGACGCTAGACTCCCTGTGAGGTCCAAGCCAATCTATAGTTTTTCAGGCACCTCCAACAGCCAAAGTTCCTCCTTGGTGCTCCTTCCCAGGAACAGCTCCACTCCCTCCTGGAAACAACCTTCAGCAAGCCAGTGCGAGCCTAGGCCCAAACTGTGGCCTTACAGCATAGCACATGTGGCCTAGGTAAAGCCATTCCCCAGACCATTACTTTTTTAGGTTTTAGATAGAGCGGAGAGGAGTTGGAAGCTCTGCCAGATTTGGCAAACATAATAGTGTAAAGGGGATCAGGAAGGAATGTTTTCCCTGTTGGAGCAAACTGGACCAGCACTACATCATGGGTGAAAGTGGAAAGGATCCCATGCTACCCATCCACAGGTATCCTCATGTATGCCAGCTGGCAAATGAAGTGGTGCGGGAGTGAGATATAGGTAAGTATCTGTGAGAGGGGTCTAATATTTGCCCTTTCCGGACAAAGTGTGAGGTTTCTTTTAAATAAGCTTGTTTCTGTTCTTACATTGATTGTTTATCATGTGTTGTGGCTGTGATTTGAATCCCTGACTTACCTCTTCATTTGCAAAACACTATATTTAATTTCTCAATGAAAAGACGATTCCAGCATTTCTGCAACCCAAACTACAAAATGGGGCCTTGTGCTTTCTAACATAGCAGAGTCTTACTGTGTAAGCCATTAAATAATATAGAAAGTTTGGAGTTTAAATGATACACTTTATTGGCCAAGTTAAAGGAGAACTATGGGGGTGGGCTTTTCCCCATAGTTCTCCGAAGGTTAACGTGAGGAAACAAACTAGCGCCCTCCCTTTACCCAAAGCTCAGTATACCGCAAGCTGCAGCTCGCGGTATACTGAGACGCCGCTGCTGAAACGGATTCCGACAATTATGTCTGGATCCATCCAGCTGCGTGAGTGACAGCTGGCTTTGCCTATCTAGAGGTAGAGCCAGCTGTACCCGCCCCCTCCCTCGTCCGTTCCGCCAGTCAGCGCTGGAGGATCGGGCAGGGGGAAATACAATCACTCCCCTGTTACGGCTCACCGGCGGGGATAGATCAAGAAGTGAGCGAGCGCTGGTATGTGTTCACTCACTTCCCGATCTACTGAGCCGACCTGTGACAGTTTCATTGTCACAGGTCGGCTCAGATTATGAGGCTGAGTGAAATGCACTCACCTCATAACTTCTCCTTTAAGTCATTAAAGGATATTGTACTGTATGGCAAAGTGCACATATCCTTTTTGCCCCTTTTCCCTGACCTAATTTAACCTACCCTCCACCTCCACAGATTCATACTATCCTCAATCTGATGCCGCTGCCTTCAGTGTTAGTTTAAATCCAGCACCACGAGTCTCGCTCTCCTGGCTGGGCCTGGCCATTACAGCTCCATAGACTTCAATGGTGCTGTCTCCTCAGGCCAGAGATGAAAGGAGATGGCCTCAGAGAAATCTATGGAGCTGTTTTGAACAGTTGTGGCCAATAAATAAACATGTGTTTAAGGCCTTCCCATTTAAAAGTCTATGGGGCCAAAACCTCATGATTCTGCTCCTTTACTACACATTGCGCGTACAAATAATTGAAATACAAGCAAAAAAACCTCTGAATCACCTTGCTACACTCATGCTTACCTGTAAATGGAGTCTAAGAGCTCTTACATATGGGCACTGGATATAAGGACAGAGTGTGGGGTGCGGTTTATATGCCATGCACATAAATCAGGTGCATTGGGAGAGCGAGGTTGTCTTATCACTGGAGTGGAGGTGAGCAAAGTGGACTGTAGTTCCAGTTTAAGTCTAAGGATTGGCAAAACAAGCTAGGCAACTAGCATTTTCAAAAACATAGGTCAGCACTCCCAGCCATTTCTATTCCTTCTGTAAAGGTTTCTTTTAAGAGTCTGAAAGACCAGAGGAACATGTAAATATTAGTTTTGCTGGTAGTCGTTTCTGTTCACTCTAACTCCTTGGTTCTCAACTGGTGGGTCGTGACCCAAAGGTGGGTCGGGACTCCATGTTTAGTGGGTCGCTGCGTGCCTTCCACTTTTCCAGGTAAGAGGCTTCTCAGTCTCTTCCTAGCGCAACACAGTCAGTTCTCGCACCAAGCAGCATTCAAAACATGCTGTCCTGCGCTGAGTGTCAGCTTGAGGTGGGGTGGGCTGGAGCTCTGGCCAATAGGGAGCTCCATCCATAGGTGCATTGCTTACAGCTCCCTCTCATGCCCTGTAGAGGTTCCTGGATTAACCCTAGAGCTTTGTCCAGTGCCCTGCCAGCACTTTTACTGTTCTTTCTGCCTGAAAACTTGTAAACGTCCATGGCATACAAAACGTGTCCCCTTAGGTCAAAAGCTATTTTAGACCAGGTAGAAAACAGCGATAGTAAATTAGAATCACTTGCAGAAGTGATTGATAGTGATTTGTTGGGAAATTCGTCATCAGACACTGAAAGTGACAACAGCGACGATTCTGCGACCAAACTCAGTGATGTGCGAACTTGGTACTCTATTGACTGTGGTACAGATCAGGCAGCACCCCCAGAATTCCCATTTACTGGACCATTTTTTAAATTATTATGTTATATTTTTTTATAATTATTTATAATTTATTATATTATCATTTTTTAATTTCGTGTTTCAAACTTTATCATACCTGGGATGTCTACTGGACTCTTGTTTGGACAGATTTAGGTGAGTTATTCCCATGATTTACTATGAATTACAGGCAAACAATATAAAACAACAAATTTCCATGAAAAACAATGTACCACTTTGGGATGCTAAAATCCATAATAATCATACCGCCAGGGAGGTTAAAATAAATAAATAATTTTTTTGGAGTGTGTACAGTATATGTGTGCTAGAATGTGTCTGTGGTTGTGTGTGTCTGTCAGTGTTTTGGAGGGCCCGTTCACTCTAGTATAGTGTATTAATTGCATAGTCTCGTGTGATTAATGCACTGCACCATGCAATCGCATCCACTGTGCGTTCTGGGGCGGGAGGTGTGTTGCGCTGCCATTCATTTGAATGGTACCCCAAATGCACCTCCCACCCACAGTTCGATTGCCTGCACCGGAACGCGTAGTACCGCAATGCCGTGTGTTCCATTGCAGTGCGACTTGGGTCACGACTTAATGACCAAGGACAAATGTGGGTCCCGAGGTTGCACATTTTGAGAAACACTGCTCTAACTACTACTATCGGGGCTGGCAGGGCACACTGGGTCTTATAGTCCCCAGGCTGGAAGAAAGCCATTGGCTTATACACTACAAGGCTATATGTTTGAGGAGAGCTAACTATCACAGCTACTCTATAAGGCCCAAAGTTTGCGGACACCCCTCTAAATGATTGAGTTCAGGTGTTTCCAGTAAAGGTTACTGGTAATGCTACAGTATACAGTACAAAGACAATTTAGACAGTTGTGTGCCAACCTTGTGCCAACAGTTTGGGGAAGGCCCCTCTCTATTCCAGCAGGACTATGCCCCTGTGCACAAAGCCAGGTCCATAGTGATATGGAATGACAAGGTGTGGGGAAGTGCGAGTGTCCTGCAGAGAGCTTTGATCCCAACCCTTTTAAACACAGATGGAATAATATTGGAATGCGAATTGTGCGCCAGGTCTTCTCATCCAAGATCAGTTCCTGACCTCACAAATGCTTTTTTTTTTATGAATGGGCAACACAGACACACTCCAGATGTTTTTCTAAAGTGTAAAAAAGGAAAGCATGTGTAAATGGAGCCTAAGAGCTCTAACAGATGGGCAATAGATATATAGACAGTTTGTGGGGTGCCATTTACGTGCCATGCACATAGAGCAAATGTCCAAGGACGTGTAGCACACCTTACCGGACTTCCCATATGAAAACATGGGTGCTCACAGTGACTACGGATGGCGCCGTATGAAGTAGAAACGTTGTGTATAGATGTCACCAGCACTCCAAATATGACAAAATACGTCAAAGTTTTAGTGAACCTTCATTTTTATTTTTGAAGTCACTCAAAGTGGAATCACATTCCACTTTGAGTGACTTCAAAAATAAAAATGAAGGTTCACTAAAACTTTGACGTATTTTGTCATATTTGGAGTGCTGGTAACATCTATACACAATGCACATAGAGCAGGTGCGTTGCAATGCATTGTGGGGACATGTGGTAATGCATATTTTACTGCACATTGCATCAACGCACAAGTGTGACTTGGCCCTAAAGCTTTTCTGACATCAAAGCAAACCTCTCTTTTCGGGCATACTGGGAATATCACAGAAAACACTGAATAAGCGTATCTTAAATGTTTACAATGTATTTACTTATATCCATTTTTGCAAATAGGTCCAGTTTACACCAACGCAGCAGCACTGGGAGACCATGCTGCATGTATTACAACACATCACAGTGCTCTGCAGTGCATGCTGGGGAAAGAAAAATCAAATATGTTCTGAAAATAAATGCACGTTAATGCAACACGGTGCGCTAACAAAAGCATGTCAATGCACAATTTAAGTGCATTTAGTGCTCATCAATGCGCGCTAAACGCAATAAAAGTGGTGTGAACCCAGCAGGACTCGCAATCAGGAGCCAAAAAAAGGTTGCAGCAGATGTTTTCATAAGCTACGCGCACATAGTCATTCGTGTGTAGACACATGGATGATCACATTATTAATTATTATTTATTAATTATTATTTATTATTATGAATCATAAATATTGACTCAAGTGGATGAGCGTTGAAAAGGCTAAAATAAAAGTGG
This sequence comes from Nanorana parkeri, assembly GCF_000935625.1. Classification (NCBI taxonomy): domain Eukaryota; kingdom Metazoa; phylum Chordata; class Amphibia; order Anura; family Dicroglossidae; genus Nanorana; species Nanorana parkeri. The sequence continues at coordinate 2,577,379 of NW_017306412.1, read as the reverse complement.
CATCAGTATGTATTCCAGAACTATTTCGTGTTCTAGTACACACATGGACAGTTCTGCTCTGGTGTCAGAGAAGCTTGAAAAACACTGACAAAACGTTATGTTAAGGTTTCCCTTGTAAAAGCTATATAAGCATTGACAAGCTTTACAGTATGACTAAAGGCAAAGCTTTTTATAGGGGGTTATTCACAAAAGAGTGAAGAGTTTGGAGAAGGCAGGAGAAGTGAACAATCTAGGACAAAATAGCTGATTTGGAAACATTCTCCACTTCAGCTCACTTTCCAGTTCAGCTATGTTGCCCTAGATTGTTCCCTTCTCCTGCCTTCTCTATAACCCTGCGATTTGGATAGAGTGATGAGGGGTTAGAATCCCTTTTATATTTTTGTTGTTGTCTGTGTCTTGTTAAGGAGATTCACTCTGTCTCTCATTGTCCTGATCACCAATTAGTGAGGTTAAGGGCTCAGTTGACGAAAAAGGTCACCAGCACTCAAAAAGTTTTAAAAATGAATAAGTCCTTTTTATTGGACCATGGTCCAATAAAAAGGACTTATTCATTTTTAAACCTTTTTGAGTGTTAGTGACCTTTTTCGTCAAATGTTCGTTTTGCACGGTGCCATCCATGGAGTTACTGCAAGCACCATCCCTGTGTACTGGCCGGGATTGCTGAAAGGTGTGCGGAGAGCACCCTCACCCTACTGCAACAGGTTAAGGGCTCATTCACACTGGAATCAGCCCGCACGTACAGTTCCGTGCTGCGTGCACGGCCGTATCGAGCAGCTCCAGGGAAGGACAGGTGCTGCGTGTGATTAGTACACAGCCCCCGTCCTTCTCTATGGGACTACGCGGCCGTACGCCCCCCTACACTGACCCACCCTGCACGTCCATGCGGGTGAGCATACTCGTATGCTGACAGGATGGATCCTGTCTGCGTCCGAGCCAGGAAACACGCACCCCTACGGACCTGCACTTGAGGTGAGCATAGGGGGGCGTACGGCCGCGTAGTCCCATGGAGAAGGACGGGGGCAGTGTACTAATCACATGCAGCACCCGTCCTTCCCGGGAGCTGCCCGATACAGCCGTGCACGCAGCACGGAGCTGTACGTGCGGGCTGATTGCAGTCGGAATGAGCTGCCCCTAGAACAGGAATAGAAGAAAAATCTTCCAGTGGGGACACTTGTTCCTGTGATAGCTAAGATGGGATTTTTCATTCACTTTGGAAAGATATCCTCTCGCTTCCTGTTGAGTCTACAGGACAGGAAGTGATTACTTTTTTTTGTGAATTTTTGTGTGTTTTTTCAGGCAAAACCCAGGCTTGAGATTTCTGTTTTAGTCAATGGAATGCTAGGTGAAGGAAGGAGAAGCTGGTTGTAGAGGGTCCATGCACACCATAGCATTGCTGAGCTGAGAGAGTTGTAGCTGTTTGGAACCATAATGGAGGGGGAGGGGAGGAGAGATTCCTAAATATTGGAAAAGACAGAATCTGGAGCAGTTGCCCATGGCAACCTATTAGCTTTTCTCTCTCATTTTCAAAGCTTACCTGAACAAACTGAAGAGAGAAGCTGATTGGTTGCTATAAGAAAACGGCTCCATTTTTTTAAAGAATCCCCCCAAATGACTGAAGTGTGTGGGCAGACATATACAGAACTACAATGCTGGGCAATGTATATTGGTTTGATCTGGATTCAATATTGAAAAAAGTTTGACAGTTTTAAACTACTTTAACCCTCTTCTGTATCCAAAATGAAAAAAGTTTTGGCTTTAGATAGACATTAACTCCTAATGTACAAGGCCTGAAAAGTAAGTTGTAGGAAGTCCCCTCTCCATGAATGGCTTATCTCTGAGTGAAGAAATGAATGCAGCCAGCCCTCCTCCCAGCTCTGTGTTCTCAGCTTCTTTCTATCACACACATATAGATGATTCATGGGCAGACATTCCCTCTGTCTGTACACAGGACTTTGCCCTGCCTTCTACCTATGACTCGCCCTACAGTCAGATGAAGAAAGGAGGAGCAGAGCTTCAATAAAAAGTGTCTTTGTGTCCCTCCCAGTCACACCTACTGTCAAATCCCACCTTCCTGGGGGAGACACAGGTGCGAAGTGATCGCAGGGAAGAAAAGGAACACGGCACACCGAGCTGACTGCTGGAGCTCAGCTCACCATCCACACACACAAGCCGGCCGAGTCGGAGGGGACAGGCTGCTTTCTGCTGGGCTATTGTGATCGTGTATACCTGGGATCACCGCCGCTTGGGTAAACAACCTGCTAAGAAGAGCCACCTACTTTCCTGGATCTCTACACAGCGATCGGGTTCTGGGGTCTATTGGAAAGTCCTTCTTATGGGGTCACCCAGAGGATCTGGCACTATGTGCTGCTGGTTTTACCTGGCACTGCTCCTGGTGAGTGCTTTGTCTTACCCACAGAAGAAAAATCGACACTATTATTACTCAAGTTTAATTTTGTTTACTTACTTTCAGTCAGTGTTGCAAAAAACATATTTATACTTGTTAGTGTAACAATCTGAAACTACAGTAGTTATTGTTACTCTTGTATATAAGAAAAAGGTATGCGTGTATGTTTGTATACAATATATATATTTGTGTGTGTATGTGTGTATACAATATATATTTTAGATTTGTATGTATGTATGTATGTATGCATGTGTGTGTGTGATTATATATATATATAGATATATATACACACACATACATTACACACACATACACTTATTTTTCTTTTTCTGAAATCACACTTCTAGAAATACACTTCTAGAGACTGGTAGAAGATCGAGTTGGCCACTCCTCGATTAAGTTATATGGAAGGTATTACCTGCAGCCTAGTGGCTAACCAGGGAAAACAGAACAGAAGAATAATCCATTGTTCACAGAAATAATGTTTGCCCTTCATCAAAGCATTCTTCTGATCAGAGGTGTACTTAAATTTTTTATTTTTTTTTGACAGTGGGTAGACTCTTTTACATGGGCATCAGCTTTGCTGTTATCTATGATATATGATTTGATGGTGGTTTTTCTTACATCAGCGATATTTTCAGTTTATATGACAGCTTGTTCCAAAAAGTCAAAGAATTACAGATCACGAGAAGCTGATAACTGAGCAAGTCTGGAGTTGTCGGGCTTTTCCACTAATATTTCTAACCAGCTGCGGTTTAATATAAAGATAAAATGCTCTAGGCTGACATGTACTAACAGTGCCTTTTAGTTTGTCACAACACCTCCAAAAATAACCTTATGTTATGAAACCTAAAGGTCCCAGCGTAGTGCTCATCAGGTTTGTTTTGTTTTGTCAGGTAGACATTAAAATTGGTCTGTTATGGATTCATTTATTGTCAATTGGCGATTCATTTGACTGTCACAACTTTAATTTCAAGTATGGTGATCTTTATGTACGTCTTTTGTGAGATGTTTAGTTCCGCTGAACAGAAACATGGAATTATTTTGTAATTTGCATATTTGTGCAGTGTTTTTACTATGGGGCCTTTGCTCTAATCAATTATTGTCTGCTTATACTTGTCGGTTTATACTTGTGGATGTTCTTTCATTAGTTTCACTTTGATCAGGTCTTATACAGGTAGATTTTTAGTGGTCACAGGTATGATTATGTCAGTGCTGGAAAAGGTTCTGCCTCTGCTTTTATTCAGGCCTACAGTGGCTACATCGTTACTGGAAATACGGCATTACTTCTGCTCACAGTGCCACAGTTTTAAGAGAGGTGTAGATTCGAAGAGTAATCACTATAAACAGGATTATTCACAAAGGGGTGAAGAGTTTGGAGAAGGGAACAAGCTAGGACAACATAGCTAAGCTGGAAAGTGAGCTGAATTGGATAATTTTTTCCAAATCAGCTATTTTGGCCTAGATTGTTCATGTCTCCTGCCTTCTCCAACCTCTTCACCCTTTTGTGAATAACACTGATAGTTTGTATGATGTCTGCAAAGTTTGCTAGTGAGATATTTTCCCATTGTTACATTTGTAATACAGTATAAATCAGCAAAGCTGGTAATCAGGAAATCTTTCTAGATTCTCCTAGTCAACCCTTCGGTTATTTTTTATTATTAATAATAATAATTTTGATATTCTTTACTTTTGTACAGTGAAGTGTATTTTTTAGCATTTTAGTTAAAATAATAAAGGGTTTTGTCTAATGTTTCAAATTTAAATGGACATTCTTTTTATAGTCGGAGATTTGATGCAGTTTTGCAGGATATGAGACGTTTTGTGGTGAGCTAGCCACTAATAAATCCGAGGTAGCCCTCTAGGGGAGAGTTTAGGAGTGGGGTGGGAGACAAACTACTATGGAATTCAGGATCCTGTGTGCCCAAAAGAGTATTTGAAGTGGAACTTTAGCTTTGACAAACAATCTTTTGCTTGCAGAAAGAAGAGTCTCTGGATGTCTGTTCTACAATAAGTGTTTTGCCTGCCTGCTACCTAGTTTCTAAAGATTGTACCGATCATGCATGTGCAGCTCAGTGTACATTGTTGACATTCCTTGGTGGCGGGATAAATAAGACCATGCAATCATAGAAATGCTGGTAATAAGGGAGAGCACGGTCTTATCACAGGAATGGAGTTGAGCAAAGTGGATTGTACTTCCAATTTAAGTCCAGCGATTAGCAAAACAAACCAGGCAGCCAGCATTATCTGAAACATAGCCCAGCATTTGCAGCCATTTGTAGTGCTTCTATTAGAGTTTCCTCTAAGAATAAAATGTGAATATTAGCTTTGCTTGTTGTTGTTTCTGCTTACTCTACCCAATACTACAGTGGCTGGCATGGCACACTGGATCTTATAGTACCCAGGCTAGAAGAAACCCATTTGTTCTACACTATGAGACCATAGACCTGACTATAGCAGCTACACTATGAGGTCAAAAGTATGTGGACACTCCTCTACATTATTGAGTTCATGTGCTTCCACAGAAGGGTATTATCAATGCTACAGTATACAGTACAAAGACAATTTAGACTGTTGTGTGCAAACCTTGTGCCAACAGTTTGGGGAAGGCCCTTCTCTCTTCCAGAAAGACTTTGCCCCTGTGCACAAAGCCAGGTTTATAGAGATGTGGTATGATGAGTTAGGTGTGTCGGGGGGGGGGTGGGGTTATGAGTGGCCTGCACAGAGCCCTGTCCTCAACCCCTTTAAACACTGATGGGATAATATTTGGAATTATTATTATGAGCCTGAGCCGGGTCTTCTCATCCAAGAACAGTACCTGATGGCAGTAGCCGTGGCTGAATAGGCAACACAGACACATAGGGGTAATGGTCAAGTGTCCACAAACGTTTGTCCATATGTGTATCTGTTTGGCCAGCTTTGTTTCTAGTAGCATACACTTGGTTTTCAGGTTTTCTCTTTCAAATGAAAGAAAGTTTATATTATTTTGTGATGTGTTTGTAATATTGCATAAGAGTGCTGGTGTTAAAGAGCCCTCATAGCTAGCATGTGTTTTTTTGTTGTTATAGCTGCTGAAACACATATGTTTTGCACATTTATGCTTCTCTTTTGTCCTGTTGATAACACAAACTGTGTTCATTGTCACTTGTAGCAGGTTCATGTATAAGGGAACCCTTTACCTTCTATATAGAAGCTGCACCTGTTGTATGTACATTACTTTGCACTAGTATGTCTAGTGTGATTAGTGTCACGTGTAGTGACCACACTCCCTTACGTAATGATTGGTTGGAAATACAATAAAGTCAATTGCCTGTTTTATTTCACTACATTTTCTGCCTCTAGCAGTATGGTACAAACATTATAACATAGTCTTTATATGCTTCAGTTTCAACATTTTCTGCTGTATATCAGTGGCATCACAAGGGAGTGCGGGGGGTGCAACCTGCACCGGGTGACACCATCAGAGGGGGTGACACCAAAATGGCTGGCAGTAATTTTGCTGCAACCACCACTGAAATTCGGGCACCGAGAGCCTGACAGCTGCACGAGAGCGGAGGGCATACCTTTTCTTGCTGGATGGACGTCCCTTCCTTTCTCTGCCAGCATCCACCACTGAGATGGCCACTGGCAGTTAACTGCACGTGACAACATTATGCACTTGCATAATGATGTCATGAGTGCGTAATTACGTCACCCACTTCCTTGATGATGTCCCAGTGGGTGACACCCGGCCTGGGGAGGCCTCTGCTGTACATATGCATAGAGTGGGCAAGAGTAGGGCCTTTCTCACACCATATCCGTTGAGCTGCATTAATCGGCAAAGATCAACGCAGGTTCATTGTAAGGGGAAATAGGAGAGCTTTACTTGCCAGGCAAGCTATAAGGATATGAGGAAAGTTTATCTCACACAGTCTGTGGTCTATAGCAAACAGTTTCATCAATGAAAGGCAATTCTTCTTTCAGACACTTTGGTAATTTACATTAATTGTGTCTGAAGTAAAAGCTTTTGTGACAGTCGTTCAGTAGCTGTGTCAGTCAGCTGCACCAAAAACTTAGCATATCAAAGTGACAAGGAAGAATATAACATTACTCATGGATGAACGGACCTTATTTTAGTTAGTGTTAAGTTTAGGACACTTAGGCTAGGACGGTTGATAGCCGTTTTTTCCGGCCTTCAGGAGGCGATGGCGTCACCTCCTGAATGCCTGTGTTTTGTTTTTTTTTAATGATCCCAAGGCAGATTTTGCATTGCAGTACCACACCAAAACTGCGTGGCAAGCGGTTGGCATATGGTTGTAGCACAGTCCCATTGACTGCAATCGTTGTGTTTGGCAAGCAGCACTGCCTGCCAAATGTGACATGCTGTATAATATTTGCCTTGGCATGTGTATAAACCCGAGCGGCTACCATGTTAGGTTTAGGTGGGTAGTTGGAGGGGAGAGGGTTAAAATACAGGTCAACTGCCTGTTTTTACCACTCCTTTGCTGCTTAAAGAAGGCCTTAGGGGCCCATTTATAAAGTATTGGTAAGATCTAAAGCAAGCTATACCACTGCATTTCTAAAACTCCTCGGGCACATTTATACAGAACTGCTGTGTTAAGCAAGTAAAGTCCCATTCATTCTTTAGATAAAGAAAAAACTACTAGAAGGAGGAGGAAACCTGTCACATGACTTTGAAACAGCTCTCCTGTCCGCAAGTGTCCTGTGAAGTGCTATGCGGTGAATACTCTGGAGAGCATTGCAGGCTTTACAGTGTACAATTTGTCTTACCAGGCAGAAATATTTAATTATTTAAAACAACTCAGAGTAATTACTCTTTTCTATCTGTTAAGAATTTTTAAGAGGAAGAAATGAAATATATAAATGTATTATTCTTATTCTTTTTATTTATTTATTTTACCTCCTTGGTCTGTAATGAATGTGATCTAACTTGGGCCTCATTCATATAAGGCCTTTATGGCTGGAGATGGATTCCTGTGGCAAGCTACCTCTGGGGCGATTATCTGTATCTAACAGCAGGTAATTGTTACATGTGCGATTACATCCGAATACACGCGTAGAGCACCGGGTCCTATCAGCCTGTCATTTCTTTCTACACGCTGAGCGGACGCAGCTGTCCAGAACTACCTTTGATTCCTGCCCCAGAAATTCACCTCCAGGCACAAAAGTTTCATATGAATGAGGCTTTACTGTCCACTGTCAGGAGAAGGGCCCATTTACAGTTGTGTTTTTTACTGCATTAAAGCAGACAGGTTTTATAAAATGCATTTTAAGTAGCCATCCCACTCACATCTCTATGCTGCAGCTTAGCTTGGTTTTCTTAAAAATTGGACACCTAACATCTTGTGTTAAGCAGAGCGATTGAATTGTTTGGTAAATGTACACAAATCCATGTGTCATGCAATTTTGTGCACCTTGGTGAATGAAAATTTAAAAATATATCCAAATGTGCATCTAAATTCAAGAACATGTCATATTTTGCAGCTTCTCATTTCTTAAATGTGGTGGCTGCATTAGTTTTCCCTTTTTAAAGTCATTTTTTCCTTTATTTTCACCTGGCAAGCTGCAGTGGGGCTACCCCCTCCCTGCAAGGGTTAACTGCTCCTTTTTGTCTAGGAGACTGAATAAAGAAAATATACTCACCTGAGCCTGGCTTCTAGACCAGTTCCTGCTGCCTTGTTCCCCCACCATTCCGCAATGGAATGTCCATCGGCATCCTTACGTCTAATACACTGTATTAGATGTGATGACTCATGAGACCTTAGACCACCAGAGCTGAGGGTGGAAGAGGCTGCTGGGACCTTGTTGTATTAGTGCAAGGTCTGGTTTAGGAATGTGTGCATTATACTCAGCTCACAAGTCTGCTGTTTTCATTAGGGTCAGACTTGATCAATAAAATGTGTACCCAGCAAAGGGCATTGCAAATCTGTTCAGCCACTCTTGTGATCCTGTTAGACAGCACAGCCGAGTCTTTTACCTCCCTGCAGGATACATTGCAGGTAACCAATGCAACCTGGTCCAGGTCCACAGGTAGCAGCCTGTGATTGGACAATAAAGGACATGTGGTACACTGATGAAGTGATCCCCATGCTTTTCGATTCCTGTTGACATGTTCAAACTGAGTGCTGACTCTCTCTCATACCCTCAGTGGTGCAGTTAGAGGTGGTAAAAGGAGGCACAATATCTGAACCTGGATTCTCATATCTACCCCAGTCTAGCCTGTATACCAGTGCCTAGCCATAACCAGTGGTTATATTTTGCAATAAGTAAAATGCAGTAGGAGTGGCACAAAAGGATGCTGAGCACAGGAGTCCAGAAGGGAGATTTTGTCCTTGAAACCCTATAAATTTTAAATAATCAGGGGGGTTATTACGCTCTTAAGCATCTACTATACAAATAATAGTTTTGTGTCATAAGGCAACATCTTGTTCTTGAGAGGAAGCAGGGAATTGTAGATGGAATTCCGTGTTTATTTTGTAGCTGGTAGAGGATGAAGTCATGAAGAGCACACACACACAACAGTAAAAAAAAATGTCTGTGGTACATATCATATCACAGTCAAAACTGGCAAGCTATAATTCTAAACCATTTTTGGAACATGTCAGGCTCTATGTTAAAGTAACACTTCCTTCTGGAGGGTGGCTACTTTTCTTCCCCATGGTCCCTGTGTGTGTTGTAAAGTAGCCACCGCTCCAAGCTCGTTCACGTTATGGACTACAAGCTCAATACAAATTAGTAAATTAAACATGAGATTGCAGTCCATCACAGGAGTGAGCTTGGAGCAGTGACTTACAACACATACAGGGACCATGGGGAACAGTAGCCACCCTCCAGAAGGAAGGACAGTGTCAGCACCAATTCAGAGATGATTTGAGGATCTGCAGCTGACTGATACACAAATAAGCTACATTTTTGTTAATAGTTAAGATGGAACTCCTGAGTTTAGTGTCACTTTAATTTAAAAAGGATGCTGATTTTAACTTGTGAGATAAAGATTATTATAATTTACTTGTATGAAAGCTTTTTAAAGTAAATGTTATTTTTTTTTGCTTCTTTTAGCCATTGGTTGTAGCTGAAAAATCTTGTCATAAGATAAAACTTCCCGTACCTCATAATATTCTTACTGGATCCTTGGTTGGCACTGGTAAGTTCATGTTGTCTTTTGCTTAAATAGACATTGCTTGATGTTTACTTGGGAAACGTCACATTTTTACACACAGTTTTGATAGGAACCCTAAAATGGTTGTGGCAGAGCAAAAAAGGTACATGAAATGGAATGTTTACCTTTTGAATGTGTATATGGGGATTGCAAGATTTCACCATCAATTTAATCTAATTGGATCTTCCAATAATGAATTGAAAATTAAACTGATTTAGTTAATCGCCCCCAAAAAACAGTTTCCCGAGTTTTGGCAACATCCTTGGTTTGGGACATATGTTTCTATTCTTCAGTGGACTTCCATTGACTACTGTTTATGTGAAGCTTAGAACCAATGTGAGGAGGTCCCCAATTCCCCAGTGCAGACATGGATATGCTGAAGAGCTTTGCTGTATGTTCTTTAGCAAATAAGACCTGAACATTTGTGTGTATGTGTATAGATATCTTCTGCTTGCAGTTTGATACCTTTCCAGAAAGTCACAAAATGTAGGACTGCTGGAGGCCAAGATGGACTCTTTAATCCAGGCACTTTAAAGAACATTGCTGGGCAACAAGTAAAATCATCCACAAACTGTAATGTAGTTCTGCACACTGTGTAATAATACCAAAATAAGCAAGTTGACTTGTTTTTACCCTGATACCATTTTTGTTTCTCGTAACATTCTACAGCTGGATTGGAGATGACTTCTGCATACATTGGGCAGGACTGCAGTGTCTTGCCAGACTTTCTTGCTACCCAACTTCTTGCTTAGCAGTGCTTTTACTGCACTGTACTAGGAGAGTCCTAGAACATACATGATTACAATATTTACAAAGAGACAAAGATGAGTGGAGCTAGGAGAATCTGCCTCGCATAATCATAGGCTCTGGGATTCCCTGAACAAAAACTCACATCTAGAGGACTTCACGGAAATTCTGAGCCAGAAGGACCCTATATGCACTGCCATTATAAATCTGATAAAATGTTTAACTTTTTAAATGTCCTTTCTTGATCTTTTATTTCATTTTAAGGAATTTTAACCCCATGCATTTTGTTTTACTCCATAGTAAATCTCCATAACTGCTTGCACCCTAACGATGCAGTTGCTGGAACAAGCAATTCTAAATTTGCAATTGAACATGATGGTTCCACGTACGCCTTATATGCCAAAAAACATGTTAAGATGCCCAATCACCCTGTTTCAGTTGGAATAATACTCCGGAATCTAAATTCCAAAAAGGAAAAGATTATTCCAGTAACACTTGTACCTGAAACAAATGTAAGTGACGCATTTTTATTGCTTTATGACATTGTCTTTTGGATACTGGTCTGTGGAGACATGGCAGGGATATATGCATCCTAAGGTCACTGCAAAGGACAAGGGGGCACTATTTGCGTCTGGAGGAAAAGAGGTTTAACCTTTGCATACGAAAAGGATTCTTGACAGTTAGAGCTGTGAAAATGTGGATTAGACTCCCCCAGAAGCTGGTTCTAGCTAGCTCGGTAAATTGTTTAAAAAAATATCTGGATGTATTCCTAAATGCACAGAATATTACTGGATATTGAGTTATTATAGGTATATTAGGCATCAGAGATTGTTGATCCAGGGAATATACGACTGGATCAACAGTGGGTAATAGTGTTCTGTTTAGGCTTTTCTTTTTTTTTTTTTCTCTATAGGTTGAACTCGATGGACTTGTGTCCATTTTCAACCTGAGTAACTATAACTATATGTAACTATAGCAAGGAAAACAGTAGTCGCATCAAAAACCCCTGCATGCTGAGTGGACAGTGAGGGAACAAGAGCACACACACAGATGTCATCCCCATGCTCACTATTATACTATTACTCCCGCATTAAAGTGATATTAAAATCAAAATGTTTTTAAGCTATTTCAAATGCTAAATATAGATGCAAGCAGTAGAGCCGGTCATAGCACGTGAGAAGATATTGTAGGTAGAGAGAAAAATAGCAGGGCATGATTTAATAAATTATTTTAAAAAATCAAATTCAAAATGGCTGCTGACCTTGGTGACCTTTGGAACGCCATATTGTATTTGGCAGTTATGATATTGAGTTATCATATGTATAACATGTTTATTGCAATAGGAAAATAAATGCACGTTTATGCAATTTGATGCAATGTTAAAAGTGACTGGCTTGTGGCGGCCATATTGATTTTGGAATCGGGCCTGGTTTTACAACCGTGGTAGAAGAGGTAGCTATGGACATATGTGCAAAGTTTTGAGTTATTCTGATAAATAATTTCAGAGTTTAAGTTGTTTGCAGAATATTGCACAATCCAAAATGGCTGCCAAACCATGTGGTCACATGACTTGTAGTTAACATATATGACTTCAGAGCTTTGAACATCCTTATATAGCAATTTGTATATCTGTAGCCTTAGCGGTTAGGAAAAAACAGATGTTTGAAAATTGTCAGAAATAGGTTTGCTTAAACCAGGAAGGAAGCCAGAGCATGTGACCTATGACCTTTATATTGCCAAGGATTAAACACAACACAGTCCTCTACCATTGTTCCAAATTTGATGAGTTTTTACATAACGGTGTGGCAATAATTAGCATTTGAAAAAAAGAGCATCAAAATAATAGAAATATTGTCGAATTTGACACAATGCAATATGGCTGCCGACCCATGTAAAAAATTGACCTGTAATGATCAGTTGTGAATGCAGATCATACCATGACTATACACAGCAATTTGTTCATCTGTAGCTTTATCAGTTTCTGAGAAATGGATTTTTGAATATTGAGCTGAATATAATCACCTAAAACAAGATGGCTGCCAGGCAATGTGACCTATGACCTTTATGTTGCAAACTATTAGGCATAGCATAGAGCTCTACCATTGGGCCAAGTTGCATCAGTTTGTGAGTAACAGTGCGCTTATTACAGGCTTTTGAAAAAAAGGCCATCACAATAATAACATCATCTATACAGCATTGGCTTGCAGCGGCCATTTTGATTTTGGGATCGGGCCTATTTCTACAATCCTGGCAGAAGAGGTCGCCCTTGACATATGTGCAAAGTTTTGAGTTATATGGTTTCTGATATATGGTTTCAGAGTTTAAGTTGTTTGCAGAATATTGCACAATCCAAAATGGCTGCCAAACCATGTGACCAATAGCGCTAAAATGCACACATGTGGCAGCAGATCACAGCATAAGCTCACAAAGCAAGATGTACATCTGCAGCTTCAGAGGTTCTGGAGATGCAGGCTTCTGAATAGTTCACAAAAATTGTTACAAAAACCAAGATGGCTGCCACATCATGTGACCTATGACCTTTATATTGTAATAAGCTCTGCAGAGCACAGGGCTGTACCATTGTGCAAAGTTTCATGAGTTTTTGACTAGCAGTGCACTTGTTACAGACATTTGAAAAAAGCGGCATAATAATAATAATAATAATCAACACAATAACCAGAGGTGTCCTTGCAACTTCGTTGCTAGGCCACCTAATTAAATCACTTACAATGGATGCTGCTCCTTGGTGTGTAATAGTTATAGGGGTCTATTCACTAAGCTGCCGTAGGCAGCCGAGTGACTAACCAACCCCAAGCGAAGTGAGCTGTTCGGCTATTCACTTCAGGCTGGTACGGCTGATTCTAGCCGTATATCGGCTGTATTCAGCCGTACATCGTGTGGCTTCGGGTCGGCCAAACATGCTCCGCATGTTCAGCCGACCTGAAGTGCAGGAGTTCGACTTAGCCGATCCAACATCTGGATCGGCTAAGCCGAACCTCCGGCAGGCTACTCGCTGCTGTTCGGTCTATTCTCATAGATGCCGAACAGCAGTGAGAAAATAGCCGAATGCCGCTGAGCGGCATTTGGCTAGGCTGTTCTGCCCAGTCCCTCTGTGGTACCGGGCAGAATAGAAAAATAGTTAAACAAATAGAAAAAAAAAAGATTAGAAAACGATTGTGCGGAACTAGCAGTGACAGCTAGCTCCGCCCAACTGTTTTCTATTGGCTGGGCGGTTCTGCTGCCGTCAGAAAAAAACCAAAACGAACACTCCATAGGAATGCATAGCTAGATTCCTATTGGCTATTTCAATTTGCAATAGCCAATAGCAAACTACCTACTGCACCCGCCCTCTGCTGCTGTCAATCACCAGAGGGGGACCTGATGGAGAACTGCAGGTCCCCCTCTGCTGATTGACAGCAGCAGTGGGCGGGTGCAATAGCTAGTTTGCTATTGGCTATTGCAAATTGAAATAGCCAATAGGAATCTAGCTATGCATTCCTATGGTGATTTTCTCTTTTTATTTTCTTCTGACAGCAGCCAAAACGGCTCCAATGTCAGAAGAAAAAAAAAAACGAGCAGGGAAAGGTTTACTCTGCTCGATCGAGTGAACGTTTCTGGGAGAAAGTGTTTCTTTCCCGGGAGGCCAGGAGTCTATTAGAGTCCAAGAGCGTCCGGGGGAGGAATGACAGATGGCGTTCCTGGTTACCAGGTTTCCAGTAATGCAAAACCACTTGAAGCAAGTCAAATTCAGATCATAAGGTCAACTGCAGGATAAATGTACCTGTCAACGATTTCTGAATGATCGCTGAAGTATCTCAAACTGATGCCATTCACGCCCATCATCATGAACCCTTGCTCTAACCAAGTACAGTACTTTCCTGTAGACTATTTAGAATACTTAATAAAACCTAATAACACAGGCTAATATCATTATGCTTTGTAAATACATATGTTACTTATATGGTATATTTGTAAATACTTATGTTATTTCCTGTATTTTATTATTTTTAGGCTGTAAAAGGAAGATATACCAGAGAATTGCTAAGACGAACAAAAAGGAGATGGAGTCCTATGCCCATCATACATAATGAGAACTACCGAGGGAAATTTCCTTGTTTTCTTGAACGGGTAGGACTCAGATCCCAATATATACATAGAGTTTTTGTATATTAGCTGGTTGATTCAGTGAAACAATGCAAAAGAGATCTGATGAGGTTCAGTGTCAGATTCCAGTTTAATAACCAGAGATGAATTCTGACAGGTTGCTGTCACTGCATTTTGTGTATTCTTTTCTGAATAAGCAATAGGGCAATTATGCTTTTCTGTAAAGGTGATGCCAAATAAAAAGTTATATCTTTAGTTATTTAGATAAACAAAAATTGTATGTTTTAATTTCCCTAAAAAACATCTACTTCTTTCAAACTATATCTAGTATCCCACGGGGTTATTCACAAAAGGGTGAAGGGTTTGGAGAAGGCAGGAGAAGTGAACAATCTAGGACAACATAGCTAAACTGGAAAGTGAGCTGAATTGGAGAATTTTTCAAAATCGGCTATTTTGGCTGAGATTGTTCACTCCTGCCTTCTCCAAACTCTTCACCCTTCTGTGAATAACCCTGCCAGTCATTTATTTCCCAGTTGTTGGTGAGGGTTTTAAAGCCGCATAAGCCAAAAATACATGTGATGCCATGTAATGTTATACTAAATGTATCTTTTCCATGCTAGACTAAATTATTATCAAACCTATCCAGCAGCTGACACTCAAAATGTGAAACAACACACAATAATGCCAACTATAAAAACAAAATAGTGCAGCGCTCCATTTACAAAGTGAATAAAGCCCAAAAATATGTGATACAAATATATGTAATATAAACAATATATACAAAAATATTGGATTGGAAACACAGTTTATAAAGTCCCGCTTTGTTTGTTGAACTGTGCGGACTAGTTTATAATAAAAGTGGGACTTTATATACTGTGTTTCCAATCACTTAGATTCGTTGTGATATAGAGTGGAACTCTTATATTTTTGTATATATTGTTTATATTTCATATATTTTTTTATTACATTGTTAGATTGGGGGATACACTGTTTTCTGTGCTTTATTCACTTTTGTAAATGAAGCGCTGCACTGTTTTGTTTTTTATATATGTGATGCTATATTGTTGAACACATGATACTTGGGCTGGGGTAGCATGAGAGCTTTCCATACTTGCAAATTTGAACTGCCGCTACATTTTTGATATTTGGGAAATGCTCTGATTCTCTCAAATGATGTATCTTTACCCGGAAAATACCTGACTTTTACATTATTATGAATTTTTGTGGTTACCCCATTTCAAAAGCATGGGCATTAATATGGAGTTGTCCCCTCTCTCTGCCTTCCATTGCAACTATAACCGTTTTCAAACTTTTAAAAAATGTGGCTATGGGAATTTGTGCCTCTTTATCCAAATCAGAATTTGTAAGGTCAGGTACTACTGTTGGATGAATCTACCTGGCTCGAGTGCCTCCATATCCTACTCATCATACCATGCTTTTGTGGAC
Source organism: Nanorana parkeri (assembly GCF_000935625.1). Classification (NCBI taxonomy): domain Eukaryota; kingdom Metazoa; phylum Chordata; class Amphibia; order Anura; family Dicroglossidae; genus Nanorana; species Nanorana parkeri. The sequence goes on along the minus strand of NW_017306412.1, from coordinate 2,561,519 downwards.
TTGCCTTTGTGCACTGTTATGCTAGAACCTCAAAGGCTTTCCCCAAACTGTTGACACAAGGTTGGAAGCACACTACTTTATCTTTGTATGCTGTAACATTAACAGTACCCTTCACTAGCATTACCTGAACTTGGTAATTTGGAGATGAACCCTTATACCTTTTTTTCTCTCTAATAGTATGGGGGATGGTCTGGTTTCCACAAACGTTTTACCATATAGTGTAATACACATTGCTACTTTTAGGAAGAAGATTTTCTTGTTTGATAGAACCAAAGCATTTTCTGTAGACTACCATACTTCCATATTGCGATGTTCTGTTATCTATTTGAGTGAGAAATATCAATAAAGTGATTATTGAAGTAAACATATGTGGGGTAAGAGGAGGGTCAGACAAAAGCATTACATACTTTAAATTTTTAATTTCCAAAATGTATGCAGCAAGCTATTCTTGCACAATTAAACAGGAACCATGGATTTTTTAATTAACCCTTGCAGTGGGGATACCCCGGCACAGAAAGGGTTAAGTGCTTGGTGGTGTCTAAGTTAAAAAAAAGTTATATTCGCTCAAACCTCTGAGTCGGCTTCTTCTTAGATCAGTCTTTCCAACGTCTCTGCCCCTCCTCTGCAGCGGTCTAAGGTCCCATAAATCATCACGTCTATACACAGTATATAGATGTGAGGATGCTGAGGAAGATTACAATGATGCAGTTAGGTGGAGGCTGGAGAGAGTGCTGTGGCAGCTGGCCGGCTTGGAGCTTCAGGTGAGTATAGCTTTATTAATTTAGCAGATAGACACAAATGAGCACAAGTTCTTCTTTTAGATGGAATAGTAATTGAGACAATTCTATATAATATGTATTTTTTCTTTTCCCCACAGGTCCAATCTGACACTCAGGCGATGTATGACATTATTTACAGTATTTCAGGACCAGGAGTGGATTCACCACCTGTGGGTTTGTTTTGGGTTGATCCCAAAACTGGAGACCTGTACATCAATGGCATAGTGGATCGGGAAGAATACCCTTCCTATCCGGTAGGCGTATTTCCTCTTGGTATTCCAGAATGAAAATATTTATCAAAATTTACTGGCAACTATTGTTCATATTTTATTAAATTGAATATTTGTGTTATTTTACTTTGCAATTTAAATCCCAACTACAGCCCAATCATTTTTATGTTGTTATGGATAGACTGTGGCAGAGTTAGAGTTTTCCATTCGTGTCTTTAAATCCTGGTAACAACCACATCTGCCTATCCCATTCTTTTGTATGAATGTTACAAGGACAAATAGGGTTACAAAGAAAAATAGTAACCTGACAGAAATGTTAACTCTTTATTACTCGCCAAAGTAAAAAAAAGGCTGAAGTTAGCTTTTAAAGAAAAACTGTCAACAAAGATTTTAAATCCTTCGGGTATCCCCCAGGGGACCAAATACATGGAGCCATTAATCTTTTTTTTCTGTGCTGTAGCTACACCTCAGGCTGAAGCCCAATATATGGGCATACCCAATGAGGACTTACAGCACAGCACTAGCCCTCACCCATTTTCATAGAAGCAGCAGCCTGCACCAATACAGTAGGTTTACTACTGCCAGGGGCGTCCCGAGGCTGGGTGACACACGGAGTGGAGATCGGGTGACACCCTGCCGTGATGTCATCGCACATGTGCAGTCATCTTATTGACGACTGCCGGCAGCCATCTTGGTGATGGACGCCGGCAGAGAGAGGAGGGGACGTTCACCTGGCGGGATGAGGTATGTCGCTGGGTCCCCTCCTATCTCCTGACTCTGTCGGGCAACTTTTCATATGGGTTGACACCAGAATGATTGTCAGTCATTTTGGTGTTACCCCTCCAATGGTGGCACCCGTGTGCGAGCCGCACCCCCCTTGTGACGCCACTGACTACTGCCTGCTGATCTGGAGTAAGAGACTACAGTACTACCTGCTGACTCGTGTTGTGAATGACGGCACGCTGGATACAAGAGCCTCAAAGCTAGTACTCTCAGGCAACTGAGCCCAGAGCGGCTTGCTTGCTATTGTAGGGAGAGGTAGTAGTTGTTGGCTTGTGTTGGGAGCTTTTGTGTTTTTTATGTATGATGGTACTCATCTGGAGCCACTGTCAATTATAACACAAGCTGTCAGCTACTACCTTGATCTCTCTCCCCGCAATAGTTGGTGAACGGGTTGAGCTCAGTCAGTCTCCATCTTTCCTCCGTGTCTTTCCACTTGTACAAGGTAGAGCAGAGGAGATGGAGAACTGCAGATTGAATTGAAGTTCTAGGTCTTATACCTCTCTCGCTCATCACTGTTCAATGTCCATGACTGTCTGTCACTGCCCCCTTTCCGTGTCTGTCAGTTTTACTTAATTATACATTTGTCTCCTTGCAAGCTGCATGGTTGGCCAGTGGTGCATGGATCAGAACAGCAGTACAGTATAAGGCAGACAATTGTACTATACACTTGATATTTGGCTTTTCTGAATAGTATAGCACAGTGTACCCCACTAACTCTCCTCCCTTAGGATGCTTCATTAGCTCAATATACAATTGAATGGGGTTAGTCTCCTTTATCACATCAAGGAGAGCAATTGAGCTTGCAAAAATATTGCCATAAATATATTGTCACCAGGACAAACAGAGAAGATGAATGTCTCCAGCCGGGACAACACTAAAAAGTTGACAGAGGTTCCAACCCTTCACCATTCTAAAACTTATAAAAATGTTTTGGCTTTAGATGTACTTTAACTGTTTCTTCCCTAGAAACTTGCATAAACCTGTACTTATCTTTCAAAGTTATCTATTTCTGTGACGTATTTTGTAAAAAATTACTAACCTTCCAATTTTATATCTTACATTCAGCTAATCGTTTATGCAACAAGTGTAGATGGATTTTCACCTGAGTCTCCTCTGACGTTACCAGTTGTCATAGAAGATGATAATGATAATGCTCCAGTGTTTACTGAAGCAACGTTTTGTGCTGAAGTGTTGGAGCACAGTAAATCTGGTAAGCTTACTTTTTAGTAGTCATCAGATTTTTAGTGTCATATTTGAAAATGTTATAAAAGCGAAACATCTTGTGGTCTATTGTGGGCAAGTCTTACTTTTTTCCCTTTCTGACATTTTTTATACACAAGACCCTCTGTATATTCAAAATGGTGTCAGTTGCCTCCCAACATCAAAAGTCTCATAAATGCAATTTTATTCTATAGGCATTCTAAAAAGAGTTTTAATCGTAGTGGCATGAGATTAAGCTTTTTTTTTTTTTTTACTGATGACTAATGTAAACATATTAAAAGCTATATTCTGCAAATTATGTGATTACCATTAAGAAGTTTGTTTTGTGCTACTAAGCAATTGAAAATGCTTTGGTAGCTTAGCCCTAAGTTTAAACCAAAGGATGGCCTTTGGGTGGCACTAAGAGCATTTAGTGTCACAAAAGTAAGTCTAGGAGGTTAAGTTATGGTTTTAAGTGCTAGATTAGTTTTAAGGATTAGATGTTAAGGTAATTTTTACTTTTAAAGTCAGGTTAAGTATCAAGGCAAGTTAAAGGGAAGACATAATTTCCCCTTCTTGTGTAATGTTGCCTGATCCTACATTGGCCTAAATTAATTCTACAGTAAGGTGTTTACCTCTGCTTTAGTGTAACTTTTTTTTATTATTCAGTGCCGTTACTCATTTTAAATTATGAATGTATTTGATAATGTCTAGTTATTTTCATCAGAGCTGTGTTATGAAGTACAGTTATGCGTGTATTATTTTTATTTTGACTTCTGTTAATGTATTGTGATGTGTTCTTATTTGAAGGTACTGTTGTGGGAAGAGTTAATGCCACAGACAGAGATGAGCCAAAATCTCGGCACACCCTGCTAAGATATTATCTTATTAACCAAATTCCTCCATCACCTATCATGTTTGCCGTGAATGCGGAGTATGGCATAATCACAACAACTTCATTGTCAAACAAGCTTGATAGAGAGGTAAGGTGTTTTTCCATAGTTCAAGATCATTTTTAGAGTTCTTCCATACAAAATACACTTACTGAGGCTAAAACTCAGATGTATTCCAGCAGGTCTGCTAATTATTCTTACTATCTTTGGCTAAGCTCTATAGGAATGTATCCCACATACCATTTTTTTTAGCACCTAGACACAAATGAGTACTTAACCCTTGCAGTGCAATATTTTCCAGGAGTCCTTCTTTAACTACTAAGACTGATTGTGCCCCTTTACATGAATATCAAGTGCAAACTTTTTTATTTGTATTAAATATTGAAATATTCTACTGTTTGAACATATGTAAAAGTATATTAAACTATAAGTAAAGTTTTATCAAAAATTTTAAGCGTGGTGGAATGCATGGTAGACATGGTGGATTGTAGTGCTTGCTCAGTGAATGTGGAAGCAGGGTTTATTCAGTCATGTGCAAGTAAAATTCCTATTTTTGTTTTCATTTTCCTTGCACATGTTTGGTTATTCCTTGCAAAGTGAACATGCTTTACTGCTTTAGTAAATCAACTTCTGTGTGTAGTGTTGCACTCTAGGAATTGGTAAATGCATGTGACAGTGAAACAGGGTTGCCCAGCAGTAGATCTTTAGGTCCCTCCTTTTGACCTTTTAGATCTCATACAAACTGTAATAAATAATATACCCTCTTCTATGAATAGGTTTTTAATATATCTACATTTGTTATGCAACTGTCCAATGTAATAATGTATCTGTTAAAACGGAACTTCATGCCAAGCAGATATTAGAAACGTGTTTCTTGCCAAATTTGTAATTCTGTGCTGACTCTCCCAGTCTGTGTGCTGCTGTACTAGAGTTGCAGGAAGCTGATATCAAAATAAATTCAAATACTTAATCTAGCGCCATTTAAAAATACATTTTTAACGACTATATAACCAGATTACATTTTAAGCATTCATATTGTATCAGGGCTATTTACAAAAGGGAGAAGGCAGGAGTAGTGAATAATCTAGGACAAATGGCTGATTTGGAAACATTCTCCAATTCAGCTCACTTTCGAGTTCAGTTATGTTGGCCTAGATTGTTCACTTCTCCTGCCTTCACCAAACTCTTTACTCCTTTGTGAATAACCCTGTATATCTTACATAAGTTTATCTTTAAGGGTATGGATGTGTTTAAACAATGTTGTTCTAATATTTCAATAAAGGTTACAATGGCAACTACATATATTTAGTTTGGTTCAAAAAGACACAAGTCCAGCGATTTCAACCTATAGAGAAAAACAAAGGAATAGAAAAACCTCCATAAACAGAACTCTATGCCCACAGTTACCCACAGATGATCAATAGGAAAGCAAAAAAAAAAAAACAACTCTAAAAAGCAGGCATCAATTTGCTCCAACAGGGGGAAAAAAAAAAACCTTCTTGGTCCCCTAAGGCAATTAGATATTCCCTGAATCAACATTGTGGTGGGTTTTTTTAAACTACTAAAATGTTAAAGAGTTCCTGAGGTAGCCTATCCCAGTTTGTCATAGCTATTACTGTGAAGAGGCCTTTTCCTCCAGAAGCAAAGAATGCCACCTTGTCCTTTGCTGTGACCTTAAAGAAATAATTTTGCACCAAGTTCACTCGTTTATGTATTTGTAGAAGGTATATCCCCTTTAATTGCCTCTTCTCAAGAGCATGTTTAAAGTATGCGTTTTATTTGTGTTTCTTGTCACTATTTTTAATCAAGTGCTGTTTTAGTCAGAATTTTCTGTAAACTGTATATGTATGTGCTTAACTCCACAGACAATGGACCAGTACACTCTTCTACTTGAAGTGCGTGATATGGGTGGCGACAGAGGTTGTTTGTCTTCAACTGGCACCATGTCTATAACGGTCCTTGATATTAATGATTTTGCACCAGTCTTCACACAACAATCAGTAAGTTTTCAGTGTTCCTTGCTTTAAACTTTAAAACACTTGCACTGGTCAAGATGAATTCAGTTCATGCAAATGTATTACGTTTCCAAGCAGTCATAAATCTATGCTAGCATACATATGTTCACATGGGCTAGATGTTCCTTTGTATGGCTTAAACAAAACAGTAGTTGAATATAAATTGTTATGGCTCACTGAGTATAATCAATCTTTCTACCATTTAGTATCAGGCTGAAGTGAATGAAAATGAAAGTGGAGTGCTCATACTAAGAATCCCCGTAACAGACAATGACATGTACAACACTTCAAACTGGAGAGCTGTGTATAAAATCACACAAGGAAACGAAAAGAACTTTTTCAATATAACTACTGATCCACAGACAAACGAAGGGCTGCTTCACGTTATAAAGGTAATTGCCATTACCATTTCGTTTTCATGTTTTGCATGCTTGCCTTGGATTTGCCTTTCCTAATTGTAATGACAAAGTAAAGGAATCTGTCACCTGTGAGGAAATTCAACAGCATTTGTAAATCATATGGAAAACCATTTATACTGTTCAAAATTCATGCTGCCATTAAAAGCCATCTCCAGCCAAACTGAGCCGAGAAGGGTTAGAGCCTTTGTTAGGAGTTTGAAGTTTAAGTGATACACTTTTTTAGCTTACTTAATTTATCCAAGATGCAAGCTTTCGCCATTCCTTCATCAGGCTTTATGCATTTCATCAAGCCTGACAAAAGGATTTAAGGAATATTGAAAGTTTGCATCTTTAATAAGTAACCCTGGGTATACGCAGTTATAGTTATGTTCATTTTTTAGAACGTCAGTCCGATTTTCTAATGGTTCATGGGGTCAAATTGATGATCCACTGTGGTGATGAAAAAAAATCGATGGAAAGAGCAATGACTGCTCTTTTCATGCAGAAAACTAAATTTATTCTAGAATTAAATGTTAACTGTTTAAGTAAATGTGAACAACTTTTTTTAAAGGCTTTTTGGTCAATTGTATGGCACCTAGAAATCAAATATTAATTTGTATAAATGTGTTTTTAGGGAATAAACTATGAAGAAATCCAAAGTTTTCTACTACAAGTTTCAGTAACTAATGAAGTAAGCCTGGTAACACAATCTGGGACAAAAAGCAGTGGTTCTTCTACTGTTCCAGTCAACATCATTGTTAAAAATGTTGATGAAGGTCCTGAATGTCAGCCTAGTATTAAAGAAGTGAATTTTCAAGAAAATAAGACAATTGGTACAATCGTTACAGAATATCTGGCTATTGATCCTGAAACTAAAAGTTCTACTGGCATACGGTATGTGAATATAAATGGCTTATTACACCTGCTGCTTTACGATATGGCTTTGCAGAACAAAGTAATAGTTTCATTTAACTGCTGCCCTCCCCAGGAACACATACTTGCATTCTCTTTGCCCCCCCCCTCATGACCTCTGGTAGCAAAGATATACTCAGCACTTCTATCTGTGGGAAACATGTGAGTCATTCCCCTTCCTCCCACATGGCCGCAATGGTGCTTGATGGTTAGCAATTTAGGAACCCAATTTTGTCACATGGGGTTTGAGATAGTCCTTAGCCCTTTCTAAGCTCCAAGTCATGAGCTGTAGATTACACTGGGCTTTCTTTATTCACTCCTGGTGGTGAGGAGATAAAAGAAAATAGCAGGGGAAGGCAGCAGTTAAGTGAACTTGTTGCTTTACCGTGGATGGGCAAAGCACAGGCTCATGTTGAGGAACTATGTATGGTTTTCAATGGGTTAACGTGTCTAAATCTTTCCCACAGATACGAGAAGTTGTTAGATCCACTGGGGTGGGTCAATGTGGCTGATAATGGTCGAATTTCTACTGCCAAAGTTTTGGACTATGACTCCAAAGATGTTCCAAAAAAGTATAATATAACATTTTTGGCAACTGATACGTGTAAGGTTTTAATTAAGTTTTTTTTGGCATTTGAAGTGTGCATGTGTGTGTTTGTATTCAAGGCCACAGTCAGTACAGATGTCTAATACTTAAAAGAGAACTATGGGGTAAGTGTTTTTCCCCATAGGTTTTGTAAGGGTCATGGGAGGACATAAACTAGCGTCCTCCCATGACCCAAAGCTCAGTAAATCGCGAGCTACAGCTCGCGGTATACTGAGAGCTCCGCAGCCAGAATGGATCCCGACATTACTCTCGAGATCCACCCAGCTGCATGAGTGACATGCCCTAGAGGCAGAGGCAGCTGTACCTGCCCCCTCCCCCGTCCATTCCTCCAGTCCGTGCTGGAGGATGTCACGACTCTCTGAAGGGACATGATCGAGAAGTGAGCGAACAACGGTATGTGTTCGCTCACTTCCCGATCTATTGAGCTGACGTGTGACAGTTTTTTCCAGAGCAGCCAACCACAATTAATGTATTTATTTAATATGACCAATAGTTGGTACCATTTAGGTTTAGATTCTTGAATATGATATTATTTTGTTTCATATCAAAGTGTGTTTCAGTGTGCAGGCCCGAATTTCCCACAAGGCCACAGAGTGCAGAGGGGCGGCAGCGGTGACCTTGTGGGGAAGTTGCGGGCGCCAGTGTAAGGTGTCCTGGCGGCGGACCGTAGTGTGCGGCCGCCGGCCAATCATGGCGCTGCAGGCAACAACTCCTCCCCCCAGCTGTCAGATATAGGGCGCGAGGTATGAATCCACCGGCGTCCTGTTAATGTTGATTAACGCCAGAGGAAGTAGCCATCTACCTTGCTATCACACAGAGGATTGTTATCTCCTGTGTGATAGCAATTATGTAATATTATTGCGTATTGCGTATTGTGGAACTGTGTGTGTGTGTGTATATATATATATACTGTAAATGTTCTAAAATTAAAAATGTTTGAAATTTTAGTAACCATGGTTCGGTCAAGTATTATGATGAACTTTAGACTTTCCATATTTTCGTGACAAATTAGGACAGTGATACCACATTTAGAAAAACAATTGTGGTTTTGCCAAATATAAGCAGATCACTGTGGAGTATAACTGAAATAACGCAATGGGTTCATGGCACCAAGGCCGAGTGTAAATCCTGAAGCTACCCTAAGTAGCCTTAACTTTCAAGCAACCCTTTTCAAGCCCACCTGAAGTCACAGAAGTACTGTAGATATGCAGTCAGACCAACATTGTACAAACAACCTCCATTTTGTTATCTTACTCTACTTTCCTGTTAGACTAGTTGTGTAGGATATTTAAATATGACCGTGCAGTCCAGTAGTCACCAGAATTACACTGAGTGCCCTCAGTAATCAGCATGAAGTAACAGATCTGGTCTGACACACCACTCTCCTCTGCAATTCATGTCTGCTTAAGGAAACTTGTGATAAAGGTTGTGCATGTTACTCAGCTATGCCAACATAGAGCACTGGAGAGAAGCAGCATTTTGACAAAGAGAAAGGGGTATTTTAAGGCATTTCCAAGCAAACGTCAGTCACAAGTCATAGCATGCAATGGTATAGGACTATAAAGCAATAAAAAGGTGGTAGACTCCAATTGGATTTTACCCTACTTGCTGCTTGAACCCTTAGCATTTAGCCTAAACTCTAAGATAATGTCTACATTTGTACCCCACTTTTCCCCTTATCCTATGGTTTAATACTTACCTTGACACTAATACTAAATTGTAATTCTAATATATTTAAAAAACAATGAGCCAAACAAGCACTGGTGGGGAATAAGTCACTGTCGTTAAAAAACGACTCCAAAAAACATGCATCTGCAGTGAATGTCAGATTAACTGTTTTATAAATATTATCCTTAACCCTCCAAGACAAGCAAAGCAAATTTTTAAATTTAAACAACTGTATTTCTAACAGAAATTTAATTTGAGGAGATGTTGATTATGTATATGTTATATAATAAATATATTAGCTACATTAAAGAGCTTTCAGCCACATTCTTTGTTATTTCATTAACCAGCTAGCATGACTGGCACCTGTACTCTTGTGATAAACCTGACGGATCTTGATGAATATCAACCGAATCTAGCAAGGAGCGATGCCACCATTTGCAGAAATGGCAGAGCATATGACATCATTGAAGCAGTTGACAGAGATGGAAGTGCCACCAAATTTCCATACAGATTTCGAATAGATGGCAGCATAGATCCAAGGGTTCAGAGCCAGTGGCGCCTTACCCAAGACAAGGGTATGTGACTAATTTGACCAATACTGTAAAGTTTTGTCCAACACTTTAAAAAAATCCAATACTCAACTTGTGCTTAGATAAATTCTGACCTATCTTTTTATTAATCTGCTTCTCATATGTACATTTCTGCCTTTCTCCCGAATCTTAAACCTCATGCTTGAGTGTTTGTCTTTTAAATAAACATCATGGGGGTGATTTACTAACCTAAACACACACACACACCAGGTGTGTGTGATTTTCACACAGCAAAACGTATTTATCAACCAAAAAGTCTCTAAAAGCATATTTCCACAAATGCCATATATGGAAAAATCATGCACATGATGCATATATAATGCTGCTTCACAGTTTAGACAAAAATGGTTAGCTCATGCATTTACATTCCTTGCATTCATCAACGCAAGCAACACAACATAGAGCTAATTTACCCAACATCACCTTGGAATTCCTTCAGGGCTTTGCACAACACACCTGCTGGGTGTGTACACATTACAAAGGTGTTTAGATTCCACCCATAGATCATGCTGGGAGGGAACACACTGCAGAGGTGTATACACGTTCGTGGTGTGTTTATAAGGTTAGTAAATCAACCCCTATGAGTCAAGGGACAGGGGTATAAGTCAATCATTCAGATTACATTTTCAAGATTACAATAAATGTCGGGATTATTTTTTGTGAATCTGGAGAAGGCACAGAGCCGAGCACTAGCAGAGAGGGGAGAACAAAATGAGACCCATCAGGGCAGAAGAAAGTCTCTTTCAGTTTTCACTATTTTTCACAAACATTTAGGCATATGTTTGTCACTTTTGAGATAACTAATTTGCAGTGGATGGAGAGGGCAAATGTCAGCAAATGTAACTAAGGATTTAGAGCCAAAATATTGAGCATCAGATATTGATCAAATTTAGCAAGTAGAGCTCAGTTTTTCCTCCATATGAATCAATGTTGGATCTTTTGGGGTTGATTAAGTAGGAGTGTTTACTATGCAAAATAAATGGTCACCCAGCCTAGTTAAAAGGTGAATTTATGTATACTTCAGTAATCCAAAGAAGTGAAAGCAAAAATCAATTTTTACTCATGCATTTTGTTTGAACGTGATTTGTATTAAAATTTAACATAGCTTTACCTTATTTAGTAAGCTAAGTAAACTTTAACTTTGCAAAGTGAACATGCTCTACTCCTTTAGTAATTCAGCACCACTGTTAAAATCTGGATTTCCTATAGAAGAGTGCGAAAGCTGGATAAGTGTGAATGGCAAAGAGATGTGACCAAGTGTGGCAAACACATGGGTGAATGTGGCTCTTGAATGCGCTCTGTAATTGTTGAGAAAGATCTGCTGGTGTCTCAACAGTAAATAAGTGGCAAATAATTAGCTGCATTATAAATATGCCCCTGTGTTAAAATGTCTTTCTGGAGAAAGCTCTTTTTTTCACACACTAAACATCTTACTTTGTTCATGAAACACATAAACTGAGACAAAGAACTTATATAAACTGCACGCAAGACTTTACTGATAATTTCTTTTAAACTGTATTGAAAATTATTCATTTTGCTTTTGTCGCTATAGCAGAGCATGAAAAATGAAGTGACGCAGGAACTCAGCAATACCTAGATTATTATCCTAATGTCATTACAAATGTTCTTTTCATTTTATCTATTAATAACTATTTTGTTGAGTTAAATAAATGTCTTTTTCTGCCTCCACAGATAATACCATGAAAATTGAAGATGCTGCTAATCATGAAACTGGAGTATATACAGTTCCAGTACAGATAGTGGATCATTTAGGTCGTGTCTCAAATGAAAATGTGAGAGTTTCAATATGTCACTGCCCTGATGGTCAGAACTGCGCTAGTCAACGTACTAATTCAAATACCGCACTTGGAGGGCTGGCAATTCTTATAATGGTTCTGTCAGCACTACTGCTTGCGTTACTTCTCTGTAAGTATATTGTAATTCCTCTTCTAATGTAGCATCAAATATTATGAAAAGCTAGAATCAAGACCATCAACTTGCACCACGTACTTTTGAAATGTATTTTCAGATTCTTTATATTGAGACACAAGCCGTCTGAGTATTACATCTGATTTCCACAAACACAGTAATCTGATATATTGTGCATCAAGACACATTTTAAAAATATATTTCATTAAATGGACCAATTTTCATGAATGTCTCCTTATGGGGACTGGTATCACTTTACAATATAAGATTGATAGTATAGGGAAATGTTTCTATTTAATTTTTCTTTTAAGTGTACTAGGAAATGTGCATAGGCTGCCCACAGACAGGCAGATATCTCATCAGCCTCCACTGTCCAGTGCTGGGACCTGCTGCAATATGCGGTCAACAAAAGCATAGTGTGTGCTGCAGGTGGACACACCGCCCAACTTTCTTAGATGAGAAAGAGGGACACCTTCCAGAACAATGTATTTACACAATAGATACACACCTGCCATGCTCCCAGTTATGCAGACCATTAAGAATGTACAGTAATACCTTGGTTTACAAGTAACTTGGTTTGAGAGTGTTTTGCAAGACAAGCAAACATTTCTGAAAATTTTTGCCTTGATATACAAGCAATGTCTTGCAAGAAGAGCAAAATTTTGTAGAAAAGCACCACCCGAATAAGGCTGTAGCAGTGCGAGCGATGAGTCTTTTTAACGACAATGCAATGTCACATTGAATAGATTCCTTGTTAAGGTTCCATGAAATGAAAAAGATTCCATTGAGTCAAGGGATAGCAGTGATTCCGTTAGTGATAGTGAAAGTCGTCCTACACAATAATCCTCCTCTCTCTCGTCCCCTCACACCAGCCACGAAGGTACCGATAATTGGTTTATTTTCTTTATATTTTGTACAGTATTATATTACAGTACAGCATTGTAATCATTTTTATATGAATATTTTTGGGTTCTGGAACGAATCATCTGAATTTCCATTATTTCCTATGGGGAAATTCGCTTTGATATACAAGCGCTTTGGATTACAAGCATGCTTCCGGAACAAATTATGCTCATAAACCAAGATATCACTGTATATGCCAAAATGATTGGTAAATCCCAGAATTGTTTTTTTTTTTCTTCATTACTTTTCCTTTATACTGGCATACAAGATATTTTCATAGATATCTGTACACCAGACCAAAAGAAGGAACAGCTGAGGAATAAAAAGGGAAAAAGGGGATTTGGTTCCAGAAGAGGGACAGTTAGGAGGTATGGGTGCTGTATTTTTCCCAAAGGATCATGTTTCACTCCCAGAACTGGAAAATCTTCTTGCATGCCTACTTATTGGGCCATTTATACCCAGCGTTATCTAGCTCCTTATCATAGTCTATGCAGCATTGATTTACTTGTTATGTTCATAGCTAAAGTATATTGTATGTCCAGCCAAAATGTTTTTCTTAGTTTTGAACAGAGTAGGGAAAGGCAGGAACTCATCAGGTTTTAATGCTATCTAGGGTTCTGTTGGAGAGATTTACCCTCATTTCCTGTCCTGGCAATAATATTTCACAAGACAGCAATTGAGAGTATTAAAGAGAATTGTCATTGATCTAAGCCAAGTCTGACTGCTGCTTTTAGCAACAGATGCTGATCCTGCTCCTAAGCTCATCTCCATTTACAAGATATTTTCTGATCCAACGATTAACAACTTATTTATTGTTTAAAAATGTACAAACATATCTCTGCCTATGACCTTTGGTTTGTACACGTTTCTCCAAGAGTAGCACAGGTAGCCAAGTAGGGGAAGGTTAGAACCCCTGTCAGATTTTTTTAAATATCTTTAACTGTTGCAGATCTTCCCCAACTTCCTGTCTGCTGAAACTATTGTCAGTAGCACAGGAAGTGATGGTGAACAAAACACAAAAATATTTAATTGAATTACTTAAGGCACTAAGTTATGGACAGTTATAAAAGACTTAACATATAGCTAATATAGCTGATATTGTGACATCTGTTTGCATGTTAATATGATATCTTGTTGATGTTGGAGAGGCAAGAGTTGGCATCTGCTTCCCAAGTCTTCATGGCTTCCATTAAGAATGACTGACTGGGGAAATTATCTCAAGCATTTTTATTTGTTACAAGTATCAGGGTATTCTGCAAGTGTATCAAGAAAATTAACAAATCTTAACCCCTTCGTGACTGACAACATACAGTGTACGTTGCCAGCATCGGGGCTGTTTAAACAGACTCCCAGCGACTTTTGCCGCTGGGACTCTGTTTAAACTTGTAGAGCCGACTGTCGGCTTTACAACAGAATCGATTCTGGTGACTTACCTGTCGCCAGTTTGCTTCTGTGTCCCGAAGGAGGGGCCGCCCCCCCGCCAGACACCGCCACCGTGCTTCCTGGGCTCCGTTGCCCCTCCTACGGGCCCGGGATCGGCGTCCTTGGTGTCCGTGGGGAGGAGGTCGACAAACTTCCGTTCATCGATTCCCTCCCCGTTCTATGGGACCGGGAGCGATGCAGATTGCATCACTTCCGGTCCCTGGGCTGTCAGTTCTGGGCTCCTGCAGCCCAGCTATAAGCTATTGATGTGCTATCTGCACTTCAATAGCTTATTTCCAGTGTAAAGGTGACACTGGGGGTCTTTTGGACCCCCAGCATCACCTTAAAGAGTACCTGTCACCACCATGTGCTATCACATGGGGGGGCTTGTAAGCCCCCCCATGTGATAGCAGTCAAGGTAAAGTAAAAAAAAAACAGTTTTTAAAATTCAAATCAAATAAATCTAATAATAATAATAAAAAAATGTAAAAGTCCCCCGCGAGCACGTGCGTCGCCACGTAAACACGCGCCTACGTATGAAAACGACGAACGCGCTACACATGTTGGGTATCGCCGCGCACGCCGGAGTGAGAGCAATAATTCTAGGGCCAGTATTTTGGGGTATCTCTAAATTGATGACCTGTGGGGGCTTTTAAAGCGTCTTCTATGGACTTTTTGGGGTACTGGGGTTTTTCGCCGTTTTACGGATGCACGCAATTTGTAACCTGGGCATGTTGGGTATCGTTTTACTCGTTGTAACCTCATCTTTTATATTTCATTTAAAAAATGGGTAATTTGTTGTGTTTTGGGGCATTTAATTAAATTTGTCACTAAATTTTGGGGTTTAATAAGGAGTTGCGCTAATATTGCGCAACATAAAAATTTTCAACTACCACCATTTTATTCTATAGGGTCTTGGCATTCAGAAAATATATAATGTTGGGGGGTTTTACGTCATTTTCAGGCCTAAAATGTGGAATATAACATGGGTGCAAAAATTGAAAAAAGGGCCTCAGTCATGAAGGGGTTAAAGTTATTTTCGGGACCAATCTACGTTGCTTGCTGTCAAGCAGATCCCCGTTTGTGTTATTGACCTAAAAAAACTATGAAGCTAGTGAAGTCAGGACTTTTGACCTGCATACTTGTCCCAGGTTAAAGTACTGAAGTTAGAGGCTCAGCATTACGCATTTGGACAGCTAGCATTTTTAGAATAATGTCAGCAATGGCAGACTAGGATGGTCATTCACAAAGCTGCCGAAGGATCTAGCCGTAGCTTCGGCTGATCCTTCGGCTAGCCTCGGCCTCAACTTCGGGAACTGTACTATAGCCCGTACAGCTCCCGAAGTTGGCCGAGCGGCTCAGTCGAGCCGAAGGCATATGCTTCGGCATCTTCTGGGTCGAGGTGAAATCTGAAGCTGGCCAAACGGCCGGTCATTGGCCGCCTGAAAGCCTGCTACTGACAGCTGGGCTGAGCCACCCGTCATCTCACGGCTGGCTCCGGGCACTTGCAATGACAGATCAGCATTCTCTGTTTACCAGGTAACCAGGGGACGCCAGATCTGTCATTACAATGAGAACTCGGCAGAGCCGCTGTGATATCAGTGTGTAATAATAGTTCAGCTTTCTCTGGTTATCTAGTAACCAGAGGATGCTGAACTGTCATGAGAGCTTAGCGAAACCGACGGTGATATCAAACCCAGCTCTGCTAAGCTCTCATTGTAATGACAGAACAGCGTCCCCTGGTTACTAGGTAAACAGGGGATGCTGATCTGTCATTACTATGAGAGCTTAGTGGAGCCGGCTTTGATATCACCGCCGGCTTCGCTAAGCTCTCATTGTAATGACAGCTGGTCCCTAGGTGTTTCTCACATGGTAGGTTTCCTTTAAACCCATTAAATTTATTTTGTGGTTCGAGCCTTATCAAGTAAGTGACACCCCCCCCCCTCCCCCCCATGGCCTGTGGTGTGCCTTGGCCTTCTCAGGTCAGTATGCCAAAAAGAGGGCATACTCTGAATGTAAATGGAATGAATGAAAGCAAGGGGAATGGGCGGGTGGGGACGTTCGTGACCCGCCGACGTAAATCCCCTGTGAGCCGTGCCGTCTTTAAAGGCACAGGCTCCTCCCACAAATCCAGGCTAGCCTTCGGCCAGCCTTCAAACTTAGACAAAATATAGCAGGTGCTGGTGATAAGATGTGCAAAACTAATTTTTCTTCTTTCTTTGTCGACAGGTCTTTTGTTGGCATGCCTGTGTGGAGCTGCGGCGGGCAAGGGCAATCTGGGTTTTGTTGATGATGCAGCACAGCAAAACTTGATTGTTGCAAATACAGAAGCACCTGGAGCAGATGTCATGGTAATCCCATCTCTTACACTGTTTATCATACTTGCCATTTAGCTTCTATTTCTGAAGGCCAGGTTGGCAGAATTAGATTTTAAACAGAATGAATATTGCATTTAATGAACACAAATTTTATAATTATTAATGCATTGGCTACAAAATATATCCTCCCTTTTTTTTTTTGGGATAGTGGAGAAAGATTAGTTGCAGCAGCCAGTTTAAAAGAGAAGTAAAGACGAACCTTTTTTGGCTTTACTTTTCTTTTGGGTTACAGGAGTACATTTACTAATAGACCCAAAGTCAGTATATGGCTGGCTACTGCCTGCTATATGCTGACAGCATAGAGCCATGCTACAGCCAGGTAGAATCCTGACAATGTTGTTGGGATCCACCTGAATGCCTGATTGATAGCTAGCTCTGCCTCTTCTCTAGAGCCAGAGCAAGCTGTCCCAGCCACACTGGGAGGCTGAGATTGGTTTATTGATCATGCAATTGCTGCTATTAGCTGTAACATTGGTCACACAATCGAGAGCTTGGCTAACAATCGTAAACAGTGACTGGAAGTACTGAGGACCATTCTTCTGTGCACACTATCAGCATAAAACAGCAGGCTGGCTGATGCATATTTGCGTAAAGCTGGCGTTGGGACCCACCCAACGAGGTGGCACGTATAGGTGTTACACTGGCAGGAAGGTGTTATAAATAGAAAAAAAATATGCATCAGAACCCCAACACATGTTCACTAAGGGTTCTGGTGTGGTCTGGTTTCAGAAATAGTAATTGTTGACTATCAGAAATAATAATTGGTGCTACTGTCTTGTAAAATCATCTGTAATTAATGTAATTAAGTAGATGTGCAGCTACTTCTCTGTAGATTTAATACCTGTCCATAAACTGGTAAAAGCAAATGAACTAAAGAATGGTTGCCTATCTATTTTTTTTTCTCTTCTCTCTTAGGATCCAAATTTTAAAGTCCCGATTTCTATAATAAACAGCAATAAAAGTGGAAATACTTTTTCTGGTTCATATGATCAGAATGGTCAGGAAATGACTCAAATCAAACATCAGCAGATCAATACTTCAAAAACGATAGACCACCACCTAAATGCAGGTGATGGAATGGGAACTTTGGGAAGAGGAGGAGGAGTAGGAGGAGGAGGAGTAGGACATCAAAGGTTTGACTCCAGCAGACAAACCTACGCAGAATGGCAGACTTTTATGAACGGTCACCTTGGAGATGTAAGCACACTTCTGTATTGATGATCTTGATTCTCGATCTCCATTAAATAATAATTTAAGAATTGCATTTTTAATTGCAGGGTATGAATTTACATCATTATATTCTGTCTGAAGGGCCAACAAAGTATTTTTAAGGAACTAAACATAGACTATTACAAAAATGTTTTGTTTGCATAAAAAACATTGCCTTTAACTGTCCATTTTCCAAAAATATTGCATTGACATTGAAGGCAATCCATTCAAAACTGATGTTTTATTTTGGATAGCTGCTGGCAGGCTAAACAACCCACTATCTTTTCTTATCTGCAGGACTTGACATGCACTTGTTGTTCCTAAATTCTTCCTTCGTGATATCTCTGTACCCTAAGCTTACTGCATACACTTGTTCCTAAATTCTTCTTTAGTGCTATCTCTGTACCTTAAGCTTACCACCCACAACTCAATTTTCAGCTGATTTCTGCAGAATCACCCAAAATTTGAGTTGTGGGTGACCCTCTTGGCACCACCTGCTTCGACAAAATTCGATTGTTGAACAATTTGTATGGGAAATTATTGGCTGAACAGTGCCTGCATTCAAATCAGATGCAGACACTGTTCATCTATTCAGCAGCTGTGGAAGTAGGGGCTGCGGAATACAATAGCAACCAATAGGGACTCCTTTATCCAAGCTGCTTAGCGTGGATGAAAGAAATTAATAGTTTCTAACAGGATTCTAAAGAAATTAATGGTTTCTAACAGTATTCTAATAAAAGCTAACAGTGTGTGGTTGCACTAAGCTCACATCCTACCTGTTGCATACACTGTTGAATTTCTCATTTATTTTATATAACGATGAATGCAACTGTAGGAATGACACTTCAGAGATGAACAGAGTAGACCTGGTAACTATGATGGTAAAATCCCAGAAAAAGCCAGCAGGTGATGACAGTTTAATGCTTGTGCGGTGAAAGTATAATTTTTTGTGTGATTTGACCTATAATTGCCTACGTTTTTTCCCCTCTATTGAGAGTAATATTAGTGATCCGTTTTCTGCATTTCATTATGTAAACTTTCACTGCTCCAAAATCTATGTTAATAGTTCATGCCTTGTTCCTACGTGATCACAACACTGTTTTTTATCTTATAGCATCAGTTGTGTATGTAGAAGTGATGCGATCTCATGATTACCTTTGCTGGTGTTCTATGTCAATAGGAATATTTTAAGAGTTTATTTAACCTTCCTTATTTATCCTTCTTGCAGAAACTATACCTGTGCGGACAAAATGAGGAAATTAAACATGGTGAGGATTATGTTGTCCCATACAATTATGAAGGAAGAGGATCAGCAGCTGGTTCTGTAGGTTGTTGCAGTGAATTTCGAGGAGATGAAGATAGGATGGACTTTTTGAATCATCTAGAACCAAAATTCAAGAGATTAGCAGAAGTTTGTTCAAAGAAATGAGTGGTTCCTCAGCAGCCCGTCTTAACAATATGTACTCAGTCTCCTTTAGTATCTCATTATAAACAGGGTTTCATGTGTTACTTTTAAAATTGATTATTGCCTACAGCACATAAAGGCATCCCAGAAAAAGTGGTTTTTATATTAACATTGGTTTACTTGAAAGGTAACTCCAGTCGTAATTGTTACGTTAAGACCTAACAAGTCTGTGTTCCAAACAGCTGCTTATAAAATCTCAAATGTCAGTGTTTTATGCAAACCTGTCAGTTGTTGTCAGTTTGCCAATATTCATGGAACCAAAAAGCTTTGGTGCCATAGAAGAAAATATCGGACAATAATATGGAGAAATGGATTTTAGGACCACTCTAAGATCATTAACTATAAATATGCCCACATTTGTTTTAAAGATAACTATTTGGGTTGGATTATTTTCTAGATGTTAATATCATTTTGTGTATATTTTTTGTAAAAAATGTTTGTGATCTTGGCACGGGATCAAATATTGGGTTTATCAAAAACATTTAAATGTAGGAAAAATCAAATTCCAGTTGAACATTCTATGAATCTGGCCATCAATAAAAAGCGGGGAATGTGACCTGTTTTTAGCACTTATTTCAATTGACATTTTTCAAACATTGCTCTTGCAATATCATTATTTATATACAGTAATGGATATAGTGCAAAGTCCAGTTGGTGTAAAGAAGTGTCCTGTATTACTTTAGTATAGAAGTTTATATGTACCATACTTTTTTTTTCTTCTTTTTTTTCCCTGCAAAGCTTGTAATAGAAACTTAAGGTTATGTGTTTTGTAGTAAGCTGCATTGTTTAGAGCACATGGTAAAAATACAACTTTTTGTGTTTCTTTATGCCTTCACACGTTAGTACTCTACATTTTTACATTGAGATATGCTGCACTTTTTTCATTGGGCATCCCCCAAGCATAAATGCTTACAACATACAGCTGCAACACAAAAGCAAAATATTAATATGACTTTCACAAAATAATTATTGCAAAAATACTCTTTTTGTCACATGCTAGGCTACAATTTGACTATCTAGTTTAAGATCGCTATGTTTTAACCTATTTCTGTACAGCATTCACATGTCCAAACCATAACTCTTTGGGGAAGGGCTTTGTATGGTGTGTATTCGCCATTTGAATGAAACTATGTGGTCAAACACTAACTTACAAAAGTTAATTGGTAAGGTAGTATGAGGAATTGCCATATATAGCCCATTGTGACAATGCCACTCTAAAGTAACTTATACTATTTATTTAAGAACTAATTTAGTCCATTCCCAGTGACATACACAGATATATAATTGATTGATTAATATGTTGTGTTTTTTCTATGCCATGGCAAATTGCACTGATGTTATTTAAATATGTACCTTTTATAGAATTCCAAAAGTGGTGTGTTCTTTGTTCTAAATAGTTAGGTACTCAATTTGTGTTATGTCTTGTATTATCTAAAGCCAGAAAGTGTACAATAGTCTGTTCATGTGTAAGATACCTTTTTGTAGATGCACATAAAACACCACTTAAAATAAAATGTACAGATTTTTTTTATTTTTTTTGTAAGACTATGCTTTTGCATTACAACTTTTTTTCATAGATCTGTCTGCCAAATATAATACTGTATAATATGTATGAACTATTTTCAGATCCTTTTTAGTGCTTCCTTATGCCTCGTGATACATGTAGGGATTTCTGTAGACTAAATTAAAAAGCCATCAGTTGTTCTGAAAATATTGAAGCTCTAGCAACAGTAGGTTACAAAGAATACTTGAATTGAAAGCTGTAGTTTCTTTGCATGATAGCATATATCTGTGATCTGATTTCAGTTATCTTAAAGTCCTGTGGAAGCCGAGAACTTGTTTTTTAAAGGTGCAAGTTCCTGGACTGACCTCCCTTATCCTTGCTCCAATTTCTGGAGAATCTTTAACTAGGAGCAAGTATGCTGATCAGTTAGCAAAGCTAACAGGTTTCCTTTAATACTGTAGCAATTACATTTTTGTATGATCACATAGAGTTAACAATTATCTGGAAATGGCAAATTTCTGTGCTTCAGTGGGTACAGCTCTATAGTATTTTTAAATAAAATGTAAAATATTTAAAGCTGCGGTTGTCATTATTTGTGTAGAAATAAGATTGAAGACATTGGTGAGTGCACAGTTCATATTAGCTCTAGATACCTTTTGAAATCAGAGACTTTGACACACTTTTTGGGGCAAGGGCACATTTCAATATACAACTAAGGAATGTCCCTGTCCTTATCCTGTCATATTATATCTGTTAAAGCATTATGTGTGGTAATTTTCCAAACCAGTGGAAGTGAAAATTGGTTACTTAGGGAAGCATATTTACACATTTCTGTTTTAGAATATGTTTACAGGGAAGGTTTAGCATCTCTTTGTCTCTATGCCAACTTTCCATCTGTTCTATTTGTACACTATGTAGCTAAATGTTTGTGGACACCTACCTTTCACATCCTATATGATTTTGTTGGACTCTAAAATAGAGTTGGGCATTCATTAAGAGTTGCCCCATCCACTTCCTTGAGGCTATAACAGTCTTCACTCATCTGGAAAGGCTTTCCACAAAATTTTGGAGTGTGTCTGTGGAAACTTCTGTCCATTTAGCAAAATAAGCATTTGTGAGGTCAGGTACTGATAGATGAAATGGCTTTCAATCAGCATTCAAAGTTATTCCAAAGTTATTCAGTAGGGTTGAGGTCGGGGCACTGTGGAGGCCACTCTAGTTTCTTATCACTGAACTCATCAAACATGTCTTTATGGACCTGGTTATGTGTAGAAAGGCAGCCATACCTGAACAGAAAAGAGCCTACCCCAAACTGTTGCCATAAATTTGGTAGTGCACAATTGTCTAAAAGGTAGTTGTGTGATGTTTCAGAAACTGTAAACTGCACTGGAATCATCTGCATTCAATAATTCAGAAGGGTGTCCACAAAACTTTGGCCATACAGTGTATCATCCTGAAGACTTACTGCTGTGAAGAAGAGCTTGCAATCTATGTGTAATGAATTATGCCCACCATACTGTGTGTGAGCTCACCAAATATCACTATACCAATCTGAACAAGCACTGCAGTATTATATGTTACATAGTATTTGAGGTTGAATAAAGACATTAGTCCATCAACTGTGATTTTTATTTTTCAGGCCAAGCAGTTGGGACATTCCCTTCCTCTAGTCCAAACAGTGCTGATACACAGAGGTTTAATAAAATGGCCATACAAATTATACAATTAATCTAAATTAAAAAAATAAATAAAAGTGAGTCAGATAAGGAGTAATATAGGCTTTGGTAGAGCCACAGAGGTGAGAAGGGTCTTAAAAATATCAAAATGTACAAAAATGACCCTCAAAAATTGTGTAACTAACACCATTACCTTCTCCCTTTTAAAAGTTATCTGGTTGCTTACGGGCTATGGAGCAAAGGTTGACAAGAAGACATTACTATCTTTCATTGTTACATAGTAACAGTTGATAAGGTTGAAAACTGAGATGAACAAAGGCCTATCTAGTACACTCTTCTAATAATTACGAATTCCCAAAGCCTGTATATAATGCTGACTGAGGAGAACATCTAAAGTCTTATAAATTTATCAACACTTTCCGCTCATACCACTTCCTGGGGAAGAGTTTCACATTTTTACTGCTCTAACCGTAAGGCCTGGTTCACACCTGGGCGTTTTACAGCAAATATGCGCGTTTGTCGTGCCTTTTCGTGCCGCACGTTTTTACTGCGATTCACGGTAAAAAAACGCGCGCCAAATGCGCGTTTCCGAGGGCTAACTGGCTGTGGGGCGTTTTACAGCGCGCTCTTACGCTCTGTAAAACAGTAGAAAGGCATCATGGCACACTCACAAACTAGCATGTAAAACAACTTGTCTCACCACTAAGGACAATGACAGTTGCCCAGCAGCCAGGTAGCCCTCAGAAACGCGCGTTTGGCGTGCGTTTTTTACCGCGAATCGCAGTAAAAACGCGCGGCACGAAACGCACGACAAACGCGCATATTCGATACGCCTAGGTGTGAACCCAGCCTTAAGAAACCCTTTCACAGTTTAAGTTTAAACTTCTTTTCATCCAGTTTTAAATTGTGTCCATGCAACTTCAGGAACCTTAGAATAAAACATTCTTACAGTTTATATGATCATGATATATTTGTACATTGTGATTATATCCCCTTGAAGCACCTTTTCTCCATAATGAATAACTGCGTCGTGCTTTATCTAAAATATTTGTCCTGGATTGCATAGCAATCTTCAAAGTATAGGCATTTACACAAATCAGGGTGTAAAACATGTATCTTTACTGGATAACAGTGATAATATAATCAGGAGCTTGGAGCGATGGCTACTTTACAACACACACAAGGACAATGGAGAACAAAAGCAGCCTTGTAATTTTGTCCATTTATTCTTGTGATGCACACACACACTCCTGCCAGTCAATAAGATCATTACTTTTTGCCGGATTAGCTCCCTGCTAACTGTTCTTTACTTTGGTGATTAAATCTCTTTGTTACACAGTGATGTATCCGATTGTTGGAGGTAACCTCTCTTTCAACACACTAAAATCAGTGTGTTGCTTATGAAATCAAAGGCAACAAGTTGCTAGATCTCTCAGTAGTAAATAGATGTAATCACAAGTGTGGCCCCATGTTTAGAAAGCTGAATTGCTTAATCAGGAACTATATATGTCACCTATCTGGCTGTGCAGTGGAAAATATGTGTAACTCACATGTTGTTATTATGTATTTAGCTGTTTTACTAGATTTTTGCTTTAATGTAACAGTGTAAATCCATGGAATTGTTGGCTATTATAATGGCCACTACTAACACCACAGCAAAATCATGCCATTCTTCAAAAAACTACAAAATAATTTATAATGCTCTTCAAATGTATTTACTCTAGTCAATACTGCTGGAATTCAACTGTTTGATGATAGATTTCCGACATTACAAATGAAGTCAAAGCATCCTGCTACAAATATGTTTTATTTTAAAATAATACAAATAAGTATAAAACGAACACCATCTTCACTGGGAACTATTGGTTATCTAATACAATATATTTGTACTGATATTACAAGTTTGCCAGAAAAATTATTCATATGTACAGATGAACGTACCAAGCAAAGTTTGATTTGCTGGAGGTTCAGCGAACCCATTGGGAAGTCCACAAACCCTGAACATAGAGTGGAACCTTATGTAAATCTATAAATAAATTGTGTTGTTTTTTTTTTCCATTTCCTTTTGTAATGCTATAAGGCAAGCTATTCTTAAAAATTGCTTATGGGTAGCTGGATATAGGGGATATATACCAATGCAAAAACAAATTTACCTTGTTCGGTCCTGTGCTAATTGGCCCACCTTTTGGCACATCTTCTGACCCAAACAACTGTGCAGCTTAGCACCCTGATGTATCGGCAATGTGGTCGTACCTTGGGCTCCTGACTCCCATTTGGTTTCAACAGTCTTGGTGCTCTGTTGCCTGGCAACCCTGTTGTGTCTCTGATGCTAACTCTTGGCTTTCTGATGCTTAGCAAAACCTGCAGAATTCTCCTCCCTCCTTGCCTTTTACTGGCCCTGTGTCTACTGGCGCCTGATTAAAACCTCATTGGCCCTGCTCCAGGATCCACATACCTCTGGTTACTCTCCAGCCAAGGCACCTGTCTTGCCATTCTCTGCAGTCATCTGTATTTTTCTACCACACACACTTTTTTTCTACCCTTGGTCATCCTCTTGTGCTACCTGGCCAGAGAGTATAGAATTTTGTAAACCATGGGGGGAATTAGGTACTGGTAGACCTGCTTTCATTAGGGGAACACGGGCTGGTATATGTGGACATTAGCCAGCTATATTTTTTGACCATTTGTAGAGGAGCAAACATTACAAAAATATGGTCATGGCCATATACAGGTGAAACTCGATTAATTAGAATATCATGCAAAGTTCATTTATTTCACTAATGCAACTTAAAAGGTGAAACTAATATATGAGATAGACTCATTACATGCAAAGCAAGATAGTTCAAGCCGTGATTTGTCATAATTGTGATGATTATGGCTTACAGCTCATGAAAACCCCAAAAACCACAAATCCACAATCTCAGAAAATTATAATATTACATGCAATCAATAAAACAAGGATTGTACATAGAACAATATCGGACCTCTGAAAAGTACAAGCATGCATATGTACTCAGTACTTGGTTTGGGCCCCTTTTGCAGCAATTACTGCCATTACTTTTGCACGATATTCTAATTATTCGAGTTTCACCTGTATTTGTAAAGTGACATTGCCCATGATTCTCGAATGGTTTGTGTTACAAAAAGCAGCTAAAGATTGGTGCAGATGTACTGACAGAAATTGCCATTTTGTTTGGCCATTCAGTAAACCGTGAACAGGCTGGGTTCAGCTCGACCGCTCCTAAATACAACCCCAATTCCCAAAAAGTTGGGACGCTTTGTAAAGTCTACATAACAACAGAATGCAATTGGCTGTAAATCTCTTAAACCCATATTTTATTCACAATATAGAATAGAAAACATATAAAAAGTTTAAACTGAGAACATTTACCATTTATAAAAAAAATTAAGTCATTTTGAAATTGATGGCAGCAACACCTCTCAAAAAAGTTGGTAAAATAAGTGGTACTGACAAGAAAGAGCTGGAAGAACATTTTGCAACTGATTAGATTAATTGGCAACAGGTGAGTAACATGATTGAGTATAAAAAAAGCATCTTAGAGAGTCAGAGGGGCTGATTTACGAAGCCCAACACGCACATGCTATGCTATGCTATGCTTCTGTGCATACAAACATTCTACATAACACTTACAAACTGGTAAAAGATTTAAAAATTGTTGAACAATTTCAGAATAATGTAATGTAAAATTGCAAAGACTTTAAATATATCACTATCCATAATACATGTTATCATCAAAAAATTCAGAGAATCTGGAGAAATCTCTGAGGGCTAGGGACAAGGCCGAAACGCAATATTGGATGCCTGTGATCTTTGAGTCCTCAGACGGCACTGCATTAAAAACAGTCATGATTCACTGCCTGTGGACACAGCTTGCTGTGCCATTCAAAAATGCAAGTTAAAGCTAGATCATGCAAAGAATAAGCCATATCTGAACATAATCCAGAAACGCTGCCATCTTCTTTGGGCCAAAGCTCATTTAAAATGGACAAAGTGGAAAACTGTTCTGTGATCAGACGAATCGAAATCTAACATTCTATTTGGCAACCATGGGCGCCTCATTCTGTGGACTAAAGAGGAGAGGGACCTTCAGGCTTGTTATTAGTGCTTACTAAAAAAGCCTGCATCTCTGATGGTATGGAGGTGCATTATTGTGTATGGGATGGGCTTGCACAAATGGAAAAGCAACATGAATGCTGAAAGATATATCCAGGTTTTAGAGCATCATATGCTCCCATCCAGATGATGTCTTTTTCAGGGAAGGCCTTTTATATTTCAGCAGGACAATGCTAAACCGCATACTGCATCTATGACAACAGCATGGCTTCATAGTAGAAGAGTCCGGGTGCTTGACTGGACTGCCTGCAGACCAGACCTTTCACCAATTGAAAATATTTGGCACATCTTAAAACAAAAAATACAGCAAAGAAGACCCAGGACTGTCGAGCAGTTAGAATCCTATGACAGGCAAGAATGGGACAACATTGCTCTCCCAAAATTCAAGCAACTGGTCTCCTCAGTTTCCAGACATTTACAGAGTGTTGTTAAAAGAAGAGGGGGTGCTACAGCGTGGTAAACATGGCACTGTCCCCACTTTTATGAGAAGTGTTGCTGCCATCAATTTCAAAATGACCTTATTTTCTTCTTAAAATTGTATATTTTCTCAGTTTAACCCCTTAAGGACCAAGACCTTTTTTTCGTTTTTTGCTTGCGTGTTATAATCCCCATTTTAGGCCAGAAAATTATTTCAAACCCCCAAACGAAATATATTTTCTGAAAGCCAAGGACCTGTAGAATAAAATGATGGCAGTTGCAAATTTTTATTTTTCACAACATTAGTGCAACTTATTATCAAACTCCAAACTTTTGTGAAAAATGCACTTAAAAGTGATATTAAAGTATATTGTTTTCCCTCCCCCCAATGTCAACTCTTACCGTAAATGATGTCTCCTAATCCGATCTTCCTCTTCTTTCCTGATGTTTTCATCTGTCCCTCTAGCGGTGCGGCGGCTCTCTGATCCAGTGCTGACTCCTCTCTGCTTGCAGGCACCGATCCAGCGGTGTCTGCATGCGGGTGCACGCGTCCATAGACTTACCTTGCGTCTCTGCCCGTCTCCCAGCTGAGAATCCGAACTGCGCATGCGCCCACCCCAAGATGCTTTGCGGTCGCCCGAGCAGTTTCGTTTTCGCGGACAGGAGCGCGCAGCAAAAACAAGGTAAGTTTAAACCGCTGTTTTTTAAAAAAACTTTAAAAAACTTTTTGCCTATATCTACTGCTTCCTAGCAGTAGATATAGGCAAAAAAACGGAGGGTTTAGAATCCCTTTAAGTTAAATTTAGTGCCCTATAATGCAATATAAACCCCCTTTTATTATAAAATATAAGATGAGGTTACAACGAGTAAATAGATACCCAACATTAAATAAAAAATTGTGTGCATCTATGAAACTGCAACAAAATTCAGTACCCCAAAAAGTCCATAGTTAACACTTTAAAAGCCCCTACAGGTCATCAGTTTAGAGATACATGTGAATATCGGCCCTAGAATTATTGCTCTCACTCTGGCGTGTGCTTTGATACCCAACATGTGTAACTCGATCGTCATTTTCATACACAGGCGCACCTGACGCTTGTTTACGTAAAGATGTGCATGCTCACGGGGGCGAGGGACTGTAAAAAAAAAATTTTACATCATTTTTACATTCATTTTATTTAATATTATTTTTAACCTCCATGGCGGTATGATTATTCAGGATTTTAGCATCCCAAAGCGGTACATTGTTTTCCATGGAAATTTGTTGTTTTATATTGTAGGCTTGTAATTCTTAGTTAATCCTAGGAATAACTCACCTAAATCTGTCCACACAAGAGTCCAGTAGACATCCCAGGTATGATAAAGTTTGAAACACGCAATTAAAAAATAAACCAGGTAGAAAACAGCGATAGTCAATTAGAATCACTTGCAGAATTGAGCGATTCGTTGGGAAATTCGTCATCAGACACTGAAAGTGACTGAGTTTTTTTTTTAACTTTAATTGCTATCACATAGGGGGGTTTACAAGCACCTCGTGTGATAGCATATTGGCAGTGACAGGTCCTCTTTCAGGTGATTCTGGGGGTCCAAAAGAAAAAGTATCACCTTTCACCTTTAAATAAGCTACTGAAGTGCAGATCTTATAGCTTATTGCTCGGCTCCAGGAGCCGAGCAATGACAGCTATGGGACTGAAAGTGATGTAATCAGTGTCGTTCTCAGTGCCATAGTGCAGAGAGGAGATCAGTGAATGGAAGATTGCTGATCTCCTCCCCAGCTTCCCACCGACACCCGACATGCCAGTCGTGGGCCCGCAGGAGGGGCAGTGGAGCCTGGGAAATACATCGGAGATGTCGGGCATGGGGGGGAAGCGGGGAGGCCACTTTACCGGCCAGTCGCCAGATTTGCTTCTAATGTAAAGCTTGCCGCCGGCTCTACAACTGTGAACAGAGTCTGTTTATCCCCTTGAGGACCCATGCCGGAATTATCCCATCATGGGTTGTCAAGGGTTTAAACATTTGCTATGTTTTCTAATTTCTATTCTGAATGAAATATAGGTTTATGAGATTTGCAAATTATTGCATTCTGTTTTTATGTAGATTTTACACAGTGTCTCAACTTTTATTTGGAATTGGTGTTGTAAACTGGTGTGTGTTAATTACCTGCTATCACTGTCAATATACTAACATACATTATACACCTCTTCAACAAATATGACAGATGGCAGCACATTTAAACAATTTTAGCAAATTAAATCACTGAAATTAATGCTCACATCCACCTGTAGTAAAATGTTGTGATGTGGAGTCATCTATTTCAGGGCACTGACAAGACTTAAACTCTATTAGATTGATTTACTAAAGACAAAGGCTATTGAAACGTATATTTCACTTTACAGGGGGATTTCCCTTAGCTTAATGAATTTGATGAAAATTCACTTTGCAAAGAATACCCAATCATGTGCAAGCAAAATAAAAATAAAACAGTATTTTGCTTGTGCATTATTCAATGATGGAAGTCAGCAGAGCTCCACCTTATTCACTAGGGAAATTCCCTTGCACTATATGAAAAGTCACTTGCAAGGTAGAGAAGGGTTAAACCTCTATCAGTTTTTTTTTTTTTGCTGTCTGTGTTGCATTGGATAGATTTTCCTTTCCTTCCTAACTTGGAGACTTAACAGGGAGTGAAAAGAAATCTTCACAAAATGAGAGGAATTCCCATCTTAGACAGAACATTGTCCCCGCTGAAAAATGTCACCTTAACTTTCTTCTGACTTTCTTTCTGATTATGGTCAACATGACAAATAGAGGGGTAAATCTCCCCAGTAGAAACACAGACAGAAATAAAACCTTAGCAGAGGGCCTACCTCTTCCACACTCCTACTAAACATAAAAAATAGTTTGGTATTTACATACATTTTAAGGGCTTATGCAGATGGGTGCAAATACAGACATCTAGGCATACAGCACAAAATATGCCTGTGTTTGCGGTTCCCGGGGACCCAGCTGCTGTGTTTTTCTGTCCAGAAAATTTACAGAAAATTTACACAGGTATTGCATGTAAAAGTCGGTACCACCATTTACATGTTCACGAGCATAAGTTCCAAACGCGAAACCTCCAAGTTCGGGAATTTGCACACGCATAAATGGCAGTACTGGTTTTTACATGCACATACCCACCAGTACCAGCATTTACACAGGAATACCCACCTACAACCTTTTCCGTTAAAACAGTCCTATGGACAGAAAAATTTAGCAACTGGGGCTCCTGGGCACCACAAATACATGTGTATCTTACACTGTATGCCTATATACTTGTATTTGCACCCGTGTGCATGAACCCTAACTGTAAAGTGCAGCAGGACATAGCATCATCTTGTGTCAAAATAATATTTTAATCCATGTGAAATTGGTGAAATTTCTTCTGGACTTGATTAGGTTTTAGAAGTACAATGATGATATACAAAGTTTAGTAACCCATAGCAATCAGTTACACATTATCGTTAAAGCCCAATGGAAGTGTCACACCTTTTATCTTTTTATAGACTTGTACCACTGTATTTAGGGTTAGAATTTTTAAATGATTTTCACTTAGAAATGCCTTAAAAGAGCATTTTCTCTTTGTGAAATGTGCTTCCTGCCCTCCCACTCCCAAGCGCTCTGTACTGCCATTAGGAATAAGGGTTGGATTCATCGCTACCATTTGTTGGCTATGAATCCTGCAGTTTGAAATTCATAGTCCTAGCAAATGTATGTACAAATTCACCCATGTGATTTTTTTTAAAAACAATAATGTACTGCATGACCTGGGAACCATGACTAACAGGTTTAGAAAACCAATAAAGGGGGTTCTGCTGCAAGGATTATTTAAAAATAAGTTAAGAAACCCCCAACAAGTCAGGTTTTGTTTTAGGGGTTGTATTTTGGGGCTTTAAATTATTATGGGGATATATTGGTCCCTTTTTACGTTTGTGCTCACAGCACAGAATTCACTTGTTACTGACCATCTGTTTTTTAAACTGCTTTCTGGTTTGAAAGAGAAAAAAAAATATGTGCAAGAACAGTGTGCACCTAAATCACCTAAAATGTGATCACATTATCCATGATTAGAACTGTCCAATTTTACACTGCCAAATTCTGTGCAGTAACCTAATTTTTGTAAAAGCCCTTCTTGTGCTCTTTGTCTCTAGTAGAATTGGACCCAATCTTGCTTTTTAAAACTGGCTTGCTGCTGGACAGTTTTTCACTTTTGTATCACCTACAGTATCTGAAATATTGTAATATAAAATGTCTGCCTGTACTTTGCATCTCCAATACATTTTCCCTCATTAAACATGTCCTGCTGCTGCAATTTTACATGGCTGGATTGTCAATGGAAACCTTAATTCTTAATGCGATCTCTATAAATTAAAGTATTTGTCTTACTTTAATGTCTCCCTTGAAGCCACATGAAAATACCCTCTCCCTGATGTATGGTATATATTCTTTTAAATTATTGGCATTGGTACATGTGCCCCCATGTCAGTGCTCAGCTTCCCATGCCTCATTTTACAATAGTTTGTCTGTTAGCCCTCAAAGGGTCAGAATTTACAGAAGTCACACTTCATTGATTTCATTGTGATTGGCTGCTAAGTTTGGATTCACTTAATTTCAACCAGGATTTACTGAACCCTCAGTGAATTGAACCCAGGCAGTTTCTCTCATCCCTAACTGCCATAGATGAGTAATGACCACATTCTTTCTTACAAGTATTCTCACACAGGCTTGTAATGCGGAGGAAGAAAGAGGGAGTTTCAGACCATGTCTGTTAAATGATTCCCTGCACTGGGCAGTGTGGTCATACTCCATTGACCACTGGACTGCACAGTCATATTAAGACAAAGCGTGTAACTACAATAGCAGATACGTTGAAGTAAAACTATGAATTGTAGGTTGCTATTATGGTGCCTATCTGATGGAATATCTATTTCTATGTAATTAGTTGGGTTTTACCTGGTTTGATTCCAGCAAAAGAGATATAATTAATACTATGGGTTACTGCAAACTGCCAGTCACTGGTGCTTCTTGTGTTACTTCATTAAATACATTTACAAAAATGTGCAGTAAATGGTCTTTTTATATGATAGACCAAGGTATCAAGGCAGATACCCGTGCCCAGACTTTGCACATTTAAGTATCTGCATATTATGAACATGCAATAAATACACTTTAAAACAAGCCTTCATTAACTTCTGTAGCTACAGGCATTGCTGGCAAATGCATCTTTGTTCACAACAGGGGAACTGAAATCATAACTCCTTCCCCCTTTAAATCCTATGGAGAGCAGAATCTTAGCAGCTGCCAGCCTTCTAATGAAAACAAACACCTGGCTCTGTAAACTGTAAGAAACCAATTCAAACCCAAATTGAAGAGTCTTTATATATAGTGATTTTTGAGGATAAATTATTTCACAATACATACAGCTTGATCAAAAAAAGCCTATTATAAACCTCTTTTACTGCATGTTAAGAATGCATTGAAACGTTAACATATGCATTGTAATGCATTGGGGAAATTACTGCATCAGACATGTCCTTACCTTTAGATAAAACATAATTCCCCTAACATGGGGAAGATAAATGTGGTAATCACCTCTCTGACTATGGGGTCTATTCACGAAGCTGCCGAGGGATCTGGCCGTAGCTTCGGCCGATCCTTCGGCTAGCTTCGGCCCCAGGACCCCTTCGGTTCAGAAGAACCGAGGGGGTGCTGTACGGGCTATTCACAATAGCCCGTACAGCTCCCGATCATGGCCGAGCGGCTCAGTCGAGTCGATCGCATATGCATCAGCTCGGCTGAGCTGTGCAGAAAGCCGAAGCTGGCCGACAGCCTGCTTCTGACAGCTGGGCAGAGCCAGCCGTGATTGATGTTGGATCGGCTGAGTCAAACTCCTTCTGCACTTTGGGTCGGCCGAACATGCTGAGCATATTCGGCCAAACCGAAGCCACACGAAGCAGGCCGATGTACGGCGGATTTCAGCCGATGTACGGCTGAAATCAGCCGTACCAGCCTGAAGTGAATAGCCGAACAGTGTTCGGCTCACTTCACTTCTGATCGGTCATTCACTCTGCTGCCCTCGGCAGCAGAATGAATAGACCCCTATATTTTATAGACAGACTCACACTGGATATATCATCTTTGCATTATAATGATTCGTTCTGGCTTGTTGTTGAATGTTAACATGTGTTGTAAAATTTAAGGACAAATGCCAAAAAACCCAGAGTTTCTTTTTTTTTCTTTGCTTTTATTCTCCCCTTCCATTTCTTACTTTTTTATCCTGTACTTTCATGGAATGAGAACAGCAACATTTCATCCAGTATGCAATATTGGTGAAAAAAATACAGCAATTGTCAATATTTACCACAAGATGGTGCTATAACTTAATCAAAATGTCTAGCAGCTGATTTTTAGCATTAATTCACAATAGTCTACACACAAGACATGATTTCTCTGTAAAAAAAAAAATGTACTACTTTGTAATAGATAAAGCCCTTAATGTCTCTTCAGAATGGCATATATTACACCAATTGTTTTTAGAAAAATTTTAGTTAAATTTTATTTGGTTTTCTATGTCACTTTTGGCCAGTAAAACATATAAATCTGTATCTTAATCATGCAGACTCTTTAAAGTTTTTTTCATACTACTCATACACTTAAAGTGAACCTTTCACCCTTTATAATACATCTGCCCCTAATATTTACCCTACCCACCCCATAAAAACCTAATCTATAGCCCTGCATTTAGTTAAAAATAGATGGATCTATCTGTGTCCATCTACCAGCTAATCTGCATAAGCACAGGTGACGTAACCAGTACCTCCCTGCTTCTGTCTGGGAAAGCCACATTACTGCTCTCGCGAACATAATTGCAAAATCTTGTGATTTCAGCAATTTACTGGGATTTTGGTTATTCATTTACACGTGAAGAGAGCTAATTATTTCATATTTTGGTTTCAAAAAGTTACCTTTTAATGGAAAAATACAAAAGTTATGTGTGTGGCCTCTTTATTGATATGTTATTTTAAATTCTGATAATTTTTAGAACTTAATTCAATCAATAAGTGATTCTATCAATATAAAATGAACAGATATCCCTGGCTGAAAATTGATTTGAATTTGATCAAAGTGATATTTTTGTTTGCTGCACTAAACAAGCATTTTATAGTGACAGATATATATGATCAATTGACTGTTAATTGCTGCAGATATAGCCAGCATTATGCTGACCATAAAGGCAATAATAACATTGTTTTACATAATGATAATTTTGATGAAAGAATATCTGATATTAATAAGTTATAACAAGTTGGTGGTTTGATTAAAAAATGATTTGAGTGAAATGAATGATTGCTCCTGTTGGAAGATTTAATCTTATGATTCAGCTTAAGGTAATTACTTATTTTTGAACAAAAGAATCTTTGAAATTATGAAACCTATGACCAATCATTTGCTGTATAATCAGCATGTGACAATTCAGAAAGGCAAACCTTTCCTTCCCAAGATAATCTACACTACAAGTGAAGATAAATAGTAGACAATATATAGGGTCAGATTTTTGTGGTTCATATTGTCAGGAAGCAGGGGGTGTTACCTCTACTCGGGGACCACGGGCACGGCGCAGGGCACGGGTTCCCCTTCAGCTCGGTAGAACACCTGGTACCCGAGGTGCAGGTGCGCATGCGCGAGTCAAGCGGCGTGTGCGCATGCGCAGTACGCAGGCTGCACGTGCATCCCCGGGAGCATATCTAGCTATCAGGTGTGAGCCTTGCTGGGGGAGGTTCCTAGTACACACCTTCCATCTTCCTCGCCTGCCATTGGTTCCCGGGGAGGGAGGCCTAATGGTTGCCTCGGTGACCAGGGGGTGGTCCTACCTCCCCTGGCTATAAAAACCTGGCCTGAGCTCTGGCTTATTTTGAACCTTCGCTGCCTGCCTCGACCCGGATTGGACATTGACTACCCCTCTTGGATTATCCCTAAACTTGTACCGCATTTCTGGACTGTCAGCTGCTTACTGCCAGTGGGTTCCTCATCTCACTACTAGCTCCCTGGGACATCTGACACATATAGGATTTTAAGAGCATTGCGGGTTCTCCAACAAGAGAGCACAGCAGATGCTGCTGGATTTCAGACTTCTTCTAGCCAACTGAAGACAATATGGAGCTTTCTAAAAAGGCAAAAAACTAGTAGAGGAAAAATTATTATTTCAGTTGTCTATGTAAATTCACATTGAGCTATTGAGCTCTGTAAAAACCAGCTTTTTTTCAGTAAAGTTAATAAGTATAGTCTAGAAAATGTGCAAAAGTGCTTAGGTCTCCAACTGCTAGCTTTAAGTGAGAATAGATTACTTATATGCAACATTTCATATTTACCAAAATGTATTTTCCTATTTCTTCTTTTTCTAAAAGTATTTTTGAAATGTTATACTTTTAACTATTGATCATTATAAATCTGAGAATGACTATACCTTTCCTTTAAGAAGAGAGCCCCTGGCATAGCAGAGAGCAGATGTTTAAAAGTTGCACATAAATAGCATCTGTGTGATTTTATATCTGCAAGGTGAAAAATGATTTAGAGGCTTTCATGAAGTGAAATATTGAGGACCAATAAAAGTAGTGCATCACATAGTACTCACTGATGTATTAGATATATCCCTGAGGCAGATGTGGTACAGTCACTGTATTAGGGTATAAATGTTCAGGGCTGGCTTAACAAAAGACATGAATAACTATTATGTCTTAACCAGTGGCGTAACTACCGCTTAGCGACCCACGCGGTCGCTATGGGGCCCGGATCAGAGGTGGGCCCGGTCCAGGGCCAGATTAACAGGGTCGCGTGGAGTTCTGCTCCGGGTCTGCCCCTGCAGATAGGCTCGGCTGGGAGTCGGAGGAGAGACTGGGGACAAAGGCACTGCCGTTTATCATGAGGTTGGGGGGG
>NW_017306412.1:2519440-2524520 GCF_000935625.1 Nanorana parkeri | reverse complement strand
CCCCCTGACTATACCCAGCACTGTGCCCTCTGACCATATCCCCCACTGTACCCCCTGACTATACCCAGCACTGTAGCCCCTGACTATACCCAGCACTGTACCCCCTGACTATATCCAGCACTGTACCCCCTGACTATACCCAGCACTGTGCCCCCTGACTATACCCAGCACTGTGCCCTCTGACTATGCCCAGCACTCTACCCTCTGACTATACCCAGCACTGTACCCTCTGACTATACCCAGCACTGTGCCCTCTGACCAGTGGCATAACTACAAAGACGGCGCAGGCACGGGAACATGTTCTGGGGGTAGGTTGCGGAGGAGGGTGTTGGGGCGGTTTGGGGGGCCCCATATAAAATTTGGCTATGGGGCCCTGTGAGTTCTAGTTACGCCCCTGGTCTTAACTGAAAGGTTATTCTCCTAATTCTTTAAAGTGAATAAGTAAATTCATTTAAATATGCATATAAAGAAGATGACACCATTGTGTAGCCTCTGTGAGATCACTAATAGGAGTGGTGGCAGGACAAAGCACACTTTCTTTAAAAGGTAATTAGGCATACCAAATTTTTGTGTGTTTTCCATTTAATTGTAATACATTCATATAACAAAGAACAAAATAATTTCTGTTTTGTTCTGTTTATTTTTCTCTTGCCTCTCAATTATTCTAGTAATTATGAAGTTAATCAGTTTACATTAGATACAATTAAAATGCAAATCGGAAAACAACATTTCACAATTGAGACAACTGCTAAATAAATGGGACTTCCTATTGCATGCTTTTTCCATTGCATTTATAAGTCTTCAATATGCTTGTAGCTAGTGGAGAAACTGAGATAAACAGAGTTGGAGCAGTTGTACAACTACTCCATATTCTGTCTGCTCCAGTTTTGATAAATTCCCCTCTATGTATAAAGATGGCAGACATGTCATATACAATATATGATTTAAAGTGTAAGATAATCAAACTACGAAAATCTCATATAAGCTGTAACATTTTAAAGTGTATATATACAACTAGAACCTTTTTCTATCTTAGATATAGTAGGGAAGATTAAAATCCCTGTTAGGTTATATTGGTGTCCGTTTCCCTGTTGGAAAAGTTCATCCACTCTCTTTGTTCTGGCGGCCATTGACACTGGGACAATAAGTGATTAGAAGTCCAAAATTTTAGCATTGTCACAAGAAAAGGAAAGGACTGCCTTTGTGTACAAACATAAATATAAATACATACAGAACATACAATTAAAAAAAAACAAACATTAATGACATTATTTACATCATGCTGATCTTTTTTTACATGTTAAAAGATATTGAAGAACTTTACATTCTATTTAGAAAGAAAAATATATTGTGCTGTACTATAAAGGACCTTTCCCATGTAGAGGTCATGTAGCCTGATATGGTTTAACAAGGGGGAGGGCAAATGCTTGCTGCCCCTCCCTATCCTGACCAGCCAGGCTACATGTACCAACAAGGGTCTGGCATGGATTTTGGGGGCCCTATGCCTTTTTTTGTGTGAGGTTCCCATTAAAAATTCCATACCAGACTCCTACCTAGGAAAAGGATCTGGTAGGGATTTTGGGGAACCCCATGCCATTTATATCTGTGAGGTTCCCCTTAAAAATCCATACCAGACCCTTATCTAGGATACGTGCCTGTTGTAGATTCTGAGAAGAAAACACACCATTTTTTTTTTTTCATTGGAAGACACCTTTTCTCCATAATGATGAGAACAAGGACCATATCCCTGCAGTGGATGTGGGGGTCTGTATCTGTAAAATAAAGGGGCCCCCAAAGATCCAACCCCCCCTCCACATGAATAAGTACATATAGTAAAGTAAAACCTAAATTGCAAATTAAACACACGCACCCTAGAAAAAGTATTTTATTAAAAAAGTCCACCCTAGTAACAGCATGTACATCCACTATTAATCATGACACGAACATGAACACCCATGCACAATTACCTTCTTCCACCTCAGTACCACCGCAAATGACAGCTCCGCTGTTGAATATCAGCACACTGGTCAGTGATGCTGGCTGACATCATAGACCATATACAGTAATGACCATATTTGGTCAATGACATCCCCTGGGATGCCTGCCAGTTTGTCTACAATTAAAAACTTAATTTAGTGGTGGTACTTCTGATTTCAGCAACTGGAGTTTCGAGTGGGAGGTCGAACTGGCCA
The DNA here is from genome assembly GCF_000935625.1 of Nanorana parkeri. Taxonomy (NCBI): domain Eukaryota; kingdom Metazoa; phylum Chordata; class Amphibia; order Anura; family Dicroglossidae; genus Nanorana; species Nanorana parkeri. Next base: position 2,522,328 of record NW_017306412.1, on the reverse strand, counting down.
AATTTGGCTGGTTAATTTGTCCATTCATTGAACTGCAAACAGCTTGGGTTTGAGTCAAACTTATGGATTACCTGAACCCAAAGCTTATCCCAAAGTAGCTGTGTCAGAGCTGTGCAAAATTACAAACCAAGGAAGAACAGAACGGCCAATCATAAAAACTAGATCAATCTAGGGGAGCAGAATCACAGGATTTAATGGATATGATTAAAATTTTGGGGGGTATATGATCTCCTTTAACATTAACTGTGCAAGTACTATGGGCCTAGCTAGATGGAAAGTGCAAAACCTCTTTTAGGCATTATCACACACCCACAGTTAGCAAACTGATCACTTTTCCATTGGTGGAAAATACTGCCAGAAAATGAGAGCAGGGACATCAAATGAGATTGGCGCATACATATTATTCATTAACAAGCAGTAAGTAAGCTTTAAAACAAGCCCCCTTGCCCTTTGTTTCTGTTGGCACTGTGATACAATTTATCCTCAAATATCTCAACAGAACCAGTGAAGTAATCCAAGTTGGGTCTCAGCAGTCTGCACTTCCCTACTTCCCTTGCATCTGCTCTTTGTTTATGTTAGAGATACAAAGAGTAACAGGCTGCCAAGTCAGGGCTGGGAGGGGAGCAGAAAAAGCTGGGCTACTGAAATAAAACTGCAAGTACAATGGCTGCTGTAATCTTTGAGGATAAATTACTCCACAGTGTCAGCAGCTATGGGGATAAGTAGAAATTTTAAAGCTTATTTACTGTGTGTAAAGGACATGTAAATAGATGAATGTCCATACACAAATGTTTGGGTCCTATAAGAAATAAGACCACTGCAAAAGTTACATTATAGACCAGAGTCACTCAGTCCATAGTATTTAAAAGGAATCATCTTTATTCTTGAAACCTTTTAAATATACATATCATTTATTAAATAAATTCCTACACTGCACCAGAGGACACCTCTGAATAAAATGACAACATTGTTAAGTCACACACACATTCAAACACACCCACATGACCCACCCACTATGCTCAAAATTCTAAATCTTGATGCCTCTATAAGAATGTATATTAGAACATAGGGACGTAATTTCTGTGTCTCCACCAATGCATTAGAGGATAGATGTTGTCATAGCTTTCTTTGAACTAGTCACTCCTTCAAAGATGTAAGTGTATTCGATCTTTCATACTCTGTTGATTAGTATAACATTCATCAATTCAGAGCAAAGATTTGTTTGCCTGTTTGGTTATACATTGTAACTGGTACTCATTGTGAAGATACACTCTCTGCACTTTCTGTGTCACAGTCTCGAAGAGTGTAATTACTTGCTCTGTGCTGGATGTTGTCTCAGCTTCAAATCTTCTAATTTCATTTAATCCTTTCCTTTACCCCTACTGTTTCCCATGCATGTTTTTAAATTGAAAGGAGGGACTTAAAACAACAAATAAGCATCATTTTGGTAACCCGCTGATAAGCCGCAGGATTCCCAGGTACTAAATTCACTGGCTTAATCTCTAAATAGTCCAATGCCAGCTTTTAATAGTATCCAGTTGCAGTACCCGAATCACTCATTCATTTAAAAAAATCAGAGTTCATGTAGGAGCTCTCACCAATTTGCAGCTTGTTCAGCTGCACAACTCACGGAGAAAAGAAGATTTCCAAGGCTGTTCACTGTCATTCATTTGAAGGATTGTTGTTGTTAATCTTGCACATATCCTCTACCGCAACATTTCCCAGCCTGCGTATCACAGATTATTCTTTGGCATTTTCCCAAACGCTCATCCCATGTTCAAATGAATGACAGAGAACAGCCTTGGAAATCTCCTTTCTTTCGTCTAATGCATTGGCGGAGACACAAAAATTACATCCCTGTGTTCTAATATACAGGCTTATAGAGACATCAAGATTTAACATAGTGAGCAAAGTGGATGGGTCATGAATGTATGGGTGATTTGACAACATTGTCATCTTAATCAGAGGTGTCCTTTGGTGCGGTGTAGGAATTTATTTAATAAATTATATGTATATTTAAGGTTTCAAGAATAAAGATTATGTGACTTCTGTAGTGGTCTTATTTCCTATAGGACCAAAACTTTTCTGAGTTGTAAATAAAGTCACTGTCCGAAGTCTCTGTTAAGTAGACCAGACTCCTGGGTGCTTTTTTATATATATATTTGTGTGATATGAATGTCCATAGCCTGGCCATGGTTCTACTTCCTTTAAAGTAAAAATAGATCTGAAACAGATTAATTTGCAAATAAGTGCTCATAGTCTCATGTACATGTATCTATTTAAAATGATTTATAACAGCCTAGAAATATTAATATATAACAATGTTTTGTTGCCTGTTGTTCTACAATGTTTTATTAGATATGTATTTATGCTAAAGGAGGCTGTGCACAGTGTAATATCTTCCCCACAATTACACTTTTATCTTGAATATCTTCTGATAAGCTCTTAAAACTTTGACATTTATCTAAGAATAATACCAGTTTTTGAATATAAATCAATATTATTCATATTAATGCCCTTTAAGCATCTTCCTTTAAGTGAAGTAAGTGGAACATAATATTTAAGTCACACCACTCATTAAAACTTAATTAAAAACGTCAGATGATAAAGCTGACATCTTGAGCAGATTGGCTCCTGTATGATTTATCAAAGGAAGACAAGTCTATTTCTCCCTTGTGGGTGTAAGCAACAATGCTTTTGAGGTGAGTCCTGGGACAAGAGACAGAGGTTGACAAACTAACTTTTCTTGGCACATCACGGCTGTTCTCAGAAATTAAGTTGCTGTGCGACTAAAAACAAATAAGAGCTGCAACAGGTTCTGTGATGTGGCTACAGTGGAGGAAGGAAATAAAGTAATGCTTTAAAGAAACACGGTATGATCAAATCTT
>NW_017306412.1:2517576-2519418 GCF_000935625.1 Nanorana parkeri | reverse complement strand
ATTACAGCTGATTCCCAAAGACTGTCAAAGGCTCTGTCATAATCTCAATTTTTCAAAAGAGGCAAGACACACAGAATGTAGAAACAGATGCCCCATCATATGCCTCAGTTGTCCAATGAATTTTACTGAAGGATATTGTAAACAAAACTTTGAAATAACAACTGTTAGAGGACCAATGCAAGTTCAGACCTGGTTGTGCCACCCAGGATCTCATCTGCTCCTTGAAACAAAGCTCACAGATCGTAAGGGCTTATGCAGAGGTGTGTTGTTTTCCTGCGTTTGATATGCAATTTGAACGCACATCAAATGCAGGTCAGTAGATTCCCACTGACATTAATGTAGTAGTGTAGATGACAGTCCAGAGTCTGCGTATGACCTTCTTGGCATTTCTTTGGACATAGCATGTCTTATTGAGGTCCATGTGCATTTTGTTATCAAATGCTGTGTTTTGCATTGAAACCCAAGCATTTGAACAGCACTGCTTTTGAATGCAAAAGGTTGTGTTTGACAGGAACTCTCATCTACATAAGCCATATAGCACAACAAAGAGGCCCACATAGAATTCTTAGACATCAGGGGTATGTATCCTTGACACTCCAGATGTGGTGAAACTACAATTTCCATCATGCCGAGGTTGCCTACCCGTTGCCTACATTATTGTAGCACTGGAAGGGCTCTGGAGGGTTTTCAATGGAGGAGAATTAGTATAAGTCTAACTTTTGGTGTCCTGAGCTTTTGTAAGATTGTCTACACTATAGAAGCACATCAAATACTTATTTCACAAAGTTTTTCACAACAGCTGAAGTGTAACGGGGAGACAGTCTATCGGCATGTTGATAGTGCTGACTAGAGTGTACCTTTCCGAAAAGCCTTCGGTGTCCATATGCTAACAGTTCAGTTAAAGTGACATTAAACCCTCAGATTTTTTAACATAAAACAATACTGTAATGTGTGCCTTACTGTAATCCATGGTTGTTTCCCTTCTCTTTGCTGCTCTTCCTTTTAAATCTGTATCTGTTCTCATGCTCTGCAGAACTTCTGTTTTGCAGCAGACTGCCTTGTCTCAGGAATGGATACACGGTGTCTGTGTATAGGTTTGTATAGGCTTGTAACCTGAGCCAGCACTACAGGAAGAGGCCCTGAGCTGAAAAGGGAAGTTCTCCCCAAGCATGAAAAGACATGAGGATTTAAAAGGAAGAGCAGCAAAGAGAAGGGAAACAACCATGGATTACAGTAAGGCACACATTACAGTATTGGTTTATGTTAAAAAATCTGAGGGTTTAATGTTACTTTAAGTAGTTCTAAATATGCCTTTTTAAACTGAATAGATTAGTGCCTGTGCATTGCAATATCTGTATGATGTGTCACAGCTTTGTTTACAGGAAAATAACCTGGTTTAAGGAGCACACATTTTAACACATTTTGATCTCAGTGTGTTAAAGTAGAATTATTTGCAAAGCACTTTGGTATTAGGAGGAAAAAGGAAAAATGTACAATTCTCATGGGGTGATCTAAATAGTCTATTCATTTTATAGGATCCTTACACATTCTGGTCCTTTGTTGTAGATTTTGTTTGAAAATTCCTTTGTCTGTAATCAAAAACATGTTGCTTGCCAAGGTTTTCATAGCATGATATTGCACAATGCTTTTGTCAATCTAAAAACTATTACTCTAAAACACAATTGGTGCTGGTATGCAATTGTTGTGATAGTAGGAAAAAGCATTTCAAAAGCATTGCTACAAGTTGTTTTCATCACCTCAAAATATGAAATATACCTTTGAAAATATTTGAATATTTGTTTAATGATGATACTATATGTAAATGTATATATATATATATAT
>NW_017306412.1:2489943-2516171 GCF_000935625.1 Nanorana parkeri | reverse complement strand
AGAGAGAGAGAGAGAGAGAGAGAGAGAGAGAGAGAGAGATTACAAAAGGCATATTTTGATTTTGTTTGTGTTCAGAATAGGAACTTTTTGAAAAAACTTGGAACTGTAGGTGACATATGCTAACATTAACTTAAACTCTAAATAAATAAATCACTCAAAACTCTTTTATTTAAATTGGCATTAATTGGCCGCGGCATTTTTATTGGATTAATATTAAATCAAACTCTAATAACCAATCTAATAATCAACCAATAACTATTAAACTTTCACCATATTGCCCAGTTTTCGAAACTCGAGCAATATATCAATCAAGGGAATAGTCCCCACTAGCCTGGCTTGCGCCTACGCAAGCCAAGGCACCACCACCAGCCGCGACCATCTCAATGCAATTCTGCAACCCTAAATTAAAAATATCCAAAGCCACATCTGATAGATGCACCTCGTCCTGTCGATAAAAACCCTCTAAACCACCCTCCAAATCCCTATGTCTAAACGAAAACCCTCCCAAACTCGGCATAAATTTCTCCATCGCTCTATTTAGGCGCCTACGAATTTTCTCAAACGGGCGAACGGTTGTAGTATTCAACCAAATCCTTCTAGGCGCTATTTCAGAAAAAACAAAAAACGTGCCAAGCAATGCGGATTTTAAAGCAGCTAACTCCCCTTTCATTTGAAACAATAAATCTAACGTACCGACTTTACCTATATCATTACCCCCCATATGAAATAATAAGATATCTGGTGTAGGCCAGCAGAGCAATACATTTTGCAAAACCCCTAATAACTGACCCCACCTCAAACCTTTAATCCCCTTCCAAAAAACACAAAAAACATCTTTCGGCATACTCAAATTCTCGGTATAACAATGAAGAGCCGCTCTGTTCTGCGCCCAAAAGATAAACAAATGTACCACGATCCACACCACAAACCTCCGTCCTGAAATCAAATAGACAGGTTAGGGCGCACATACAGATGAAATCTATCCGAACCCCACCTTCCAATTTTCTTAATAATAGAGTCTGCCAGGCCCAACTGCGCCGCCTCCGTTTCTGCCCCTATCCTAAAAGAATGGGATGAAAATTGCAAACCTCCTAATCCTAAATAAGCTAAGCATTTCTTAAAAACACAATTGAATTGAAAAATCGTAACCGGCGACCCGTCTAAATGAATTAGAAAACTACCATCTACTTGTGGTCTGGATAAGAGGTACGTGCGCACCCTCACTACTGGACACAGAAAAGGATCACTGCACGCTCTCAAAGTTAGGCAATGTCCCACTCCCAACGAATCTGTTTTGGATTTAGCGATTTTCAAAGAAATGTAAGTAAAATTCCGACGAACTTGTGTCAATCACTATGCCCAGGAACTGCAATGATACAGTAGGCAGGACCGACTTTTCTTCCGCTAAAGGAATTCCGAAATAACCGCAAATAGCACCAAAAAGCTTAAATACATTTAGGCATACCGGGGAATCGTGAGGGCCCTCAAACAAGAAATCGTCCAAATAGTGAACAATACCCCCAAAACCAGCTTCCACCGATACCACCCACTCTAAAAAAGAAGAAAACGTTTCAAAATAAAAACAAGACAATGAACACCCCATGAGTAAACACTTATCGAAAAAATAACAACCATCAAAATAAAAACCCAAAGAATTAAAAGCGGCTGGTACTATAGGCAGGAGCCTAAAAGCCGACTGAATATCAGCTTTAGCCAACAAAGCATCCCGACCAAATTTCTTAACCTCGGCAATTGCGTCATCAAAAGTGGTATATGAAACAGAACATAACGTTCTATCTATATCCAAATTCAGCGAATCGTCCTTAGGATAAGAAAGGTGGTGAATTAATCTAAACGAATTGGGCTCTTTTTTAGGAACCAAACCCAACGGGGAAATGCGAAAATTCACAAAAGGTGGTGCAGCAAAAGGACCTGCAAATATCCCAGCCAAAATTTCCTTGTAAATTTTTGTTTTAACTATAGAATGATAAGCTTGCACTGAACTCAAATTTTTTACCACCGTACACCCCGTACCGGTAAAGGTAGGGAGATAAAAACCGAACCGGAACCCCTCAACGAGCAATCGGGCCTTCTCCCGACTTGGGTACTGCACCAGCCAAGGCAGCATTTTTTCCAGTCTCACAGGCATGCAGGCTTTTATGAAAAATATCCTTTGCTGTCGTGGCAGGAACACTACCCTTCTTAAAACACTTGCTCAATTGATGTGATCCAGCACAGAATGAACATTCGTGCCTATATTTACAAGCCACAGCCCACTTGCAGTGTCCTTCATTAAACGCAAAACAAAAACCCTTGCGAAGCGGGGACGAAGAAGCAGTAACCGGCTGTTTAAAAGTTGTCTGTCGTTGTGATGATAAAAGATTCAACCACAACCCAACATCCTTCATCCCCCACTTAAGAGAAGTGAACACCGACTTTTTCTGTCTAAAAGATTCATCATATTGAAACCATCCCAAACCACCGAAATTCCTATAAGCTTCCAGGATGATTTCAATATGCTGAAAAAGCCCAACACACTGCTCCGGATGCCTCTCTCCCAATATACTAGCGTATATACAAAAAGCTTGAAGCCAATTATTAAAATTACGCGTGACGGGCCTGCGACGATCATCCTCAGAGCCGTCATCTATTTTTCTAATAAGAAATTCCTTAGCAGAAGGTAACAATGACAGTAAGTCAATAAAATCTCCTTTCCAAATCTTCTCTTTCAAAGAACTATTCAAATGCATTCCTAAAGGGGAAACCTCACAAGGCAATGGTTCTTTCAAGCAAGATTCGGGAATTCTAGAAGAAAAAATAGGTGCAACAACCGGGGGAACTATATGAGCACTACCTCCAAATGCCCCCTGCTGATCCCAAACAGACGCGAGAGAAGAGGAAGGGGCAGACATTTTTTCAGCAATTTTGGACAATAAAGATAACAAATCATTTAAAACATTACTATTTTCAGATTCTCTATTGTAATTACCTGGAGTATGTGCAGGAAAGGTATTATGAACTGCGACGCCGCTTCCGACCAGTGGTGACACCTGGGGAAGACGGCATGCGTCAGAAAGCACTTGCTCCTCGCCAACTGACATCTGTGCAGGCATAGGGTCCCCACACACCTTACGATTATCGTACGAGAATCGCGGGAAATCCCGCGATCGTAAGATGATCGTAAGGTGTGTGGAAGCCGTGCGACCTCTACTACTGTAAGGTTGCACGACTTTAAACTTACGGACATGTTTGAAAACCCGCCGAGCATCGTACGATGTTCGGCGGGTTTGTGGCATGTCCGTACGATAACAGCCGCACGGGCCGGTGTGCGCAAGCGCACACTGCCCATTCGGCATTGCAGTCATCGGAAGCCCGCCCCTCAGGGGGCGTGGCTTGCGATCATCGCAAGTACGATCTGCCTATGCAACATAGGCAGATCGTATGTTTTTTTAAGTACCTTACAACCATCGCAAGACAGAAGTCTTGCGATGGTTGTAAGGTGTGTGCCCAGCCTTAGACATGAGAGAGGAAAACTGTCCACTGGTCAACTCACATGATGCTGGATAACTGCGGAAAGAAGCTCCTGCTGAATCAGAAGTGGAAGACAAAAGGCTTGCTGCGGCATTAACCCTCCCCTCGCTGATTGACGTCTGTGCTGGCGTAGAAAAAAGAGGAGCAAACTGTCCCACTGCCAATTCAGTAATGCCATCAACCTGGCATAAAGGGGCTGCAACTGCCACAGTGGCCGTTAAACGACCTGAACCTGCCCCCTCAGTCATAACCGCTGTAGTTAGACCGTTATATATGTCCCTCCGTTCAACTGTCATACAGCCGAACTGTCAACCCCGGCGTCTGCTCGTTGCCTAGGGGATGTTGTACGGCCCCTGACTCCTCCCTTCCTCCTCCTAATAGGAGACAGCGAGTAAGCACGTCCTTTACGTCTTGTGCGCTTAGCCACGCCCCCTCCGCCGGCGACTTCCGGCTCATCTCCTCCATTTGACACGGCGCGAAGAAGTCCAGTCACTCGTCTCTTCGCCGCCGCCGCGATACTATTCCGGTCCTTCCTCCCATCCGCATCCAGGGCAACTCCCGGCGGGCCACATCGAGGGGATGACAGCACCTCAGCCGCACACCGCTGGCCTTTCATCTCTCCGGTCTTCCGACGCCGACGGGTAAGATACTGCATCCATCGCTGTCTTTTCTTCCAGGCTGTGACGAAGCCAGTCTTCTCCCCCAGCTTCCTGCGCTTTCTCCAATACTTTTTTCATCAGATGCTCCATCTTGATTGTAGTCAGGTTTCCACAGTCTTTCAGGAAGCTTCTAAAACGAGATTCCAACTGGATACTTCAATCCTAGCAGCACCTCTTTATATAGGGCATCATTCAAACTGCCATATATCCTTGTGGTGATATTTTCCCTCCAAATTAACGTTTTTCCCGCCAAAAATAAATTACCGTTGAATTCTCTTAAAGGGGCAGTGTACTGAAAGATAAAAAACACGAGAAAAACACCAAAAACGCACCTAACTAAAAGTCCCCCCATTCCCATGAAAATGGGCATCTAATGGATGCCATTTTTACATTACCCCCTACTTATGCTACATACCCAAGGGTAACAGAAGGAGTCATCACACTGAGGCCCCATTCACACCTATGCGTATTGTAATATGCACGTCTGTGGCGCGGCCGTCACGCGTTTTTTTTACCGCGATTCGCGGTAAAAAAGTCGCGCGACCGTCGCGCGATTCCAAAGGCTACTTGGCAGTATACAAATGGAAAACGCCCTACAAAACGGACCAATACGCAGCAAAAAACGCTCCGGGACCTTTTCATGCGTGGGCCGTTTTGTAGTGCGTTCGGGACGGGCGGAAATACGGACAGGTGGGAACGATACCATTGACTACAATGCTATTTATTTTTTTGACCGTTTTGTAGAGCGTTCATCGAGCGTAGGACGCGCTACAAAACGGTCAGGTGTGAATGGGGCCTAATGCTGGCTATAAATGCAAATACTGAGCCATACTAAAATACTTCAAAAATAATTTTTCGTTTTGAACAAGTAGGGAAAGGTTTAGAACCTTCATAAATCTTTTTTTTTTGCTGTCTGTGGCACCACAGGGAAAATTTCCCCTCACTGTGTTACCCTCTAAAACCCCAGTAAAACCAGCACAAAACATAAGAAGGGGAATTTATCAAAACTGAAGCAGGCAACACCTGGAGCAGATTTGCACTGCAACCAGTCAGCTTCTCTATCTCATTTCCAAATCTTACCTGAGCAAACTGAAGAGAGATGCGGATTGGTTGCCATGGGCAACTGCTCCAGATTCTGTCTGCTCCAGTTTTGATCAATTCCCCCCAATGAATTTGGGGGTCACTGGAGCAAGAAGGCACACACAGTACTAAAAACGAAATCAACCTTTCCACACAGTACTATAAAATGTAGGCTGTTGCTGTCTCTATCCTGATTGCAGAGATTTCCCATCACCTTCTGTCCTTTGGACTTCAGGTCGCACTTGCTGGGGACCTCAGTAGACTTCATGAGAACCATGGCATCTATTTACAGGACCAGCCATACATCTCCTCCTCCTTATCGGGGAACCCCACTACCCTCATGATCCTCCAGACCCCCTGGTGAGCCCACCACAGCCCTCCTGAGACCCCACATAGCCCACCTGGGACTCTGTACAGCCCTCCTGAGACCCTACACAACCCACCTGAGATGCCACACTGGCCTCCTGAGACCCTGCACAGCCCACCAGAGACCCCTCACTGCCCTCCTAAGACCCCTCACAGCACAACTGAGACCGATTTATGTGGTAGTACATGTTTTTACTGAGCCTAGAATCTGTAGTTAGTTTTGTTAGTCTCCACTTGTTAAGTTTATTTTATCCATATGGGATTTACCCTATGGGGCAATGTCATCAATGGTCATTATTCTGAGTGTGTCAGCAGATAATACTTAGGTTTAAAGTGTGGTGGGTTATTTTACCCTTAAATGTCAATTATTGGTCACCATTATAAGCACAATATACTCTGGTAGGGTTTAAGGCTGTTTTTACACGTAGCCTCATAATTTAGGGGTTCCTTGTATTATATGGAAATATACTTATATACATGGGGTAAATCTGATGTGTGATTACTTACCTAAAGTACCTCCTACATAGGCAGTTATCTATAGGAGGTGCCGTTGTAGTATAGCTAGTAGAGGCCTTTGCATAAATAATATGTTGAGTTACACCATTACTTTTTATATATCAGAGTGATATTCCCAGCTGGCTTAGTGCCTTGTATCTATTCCCTTCTGTGATCTCCCACTGAGGTACTGCTCACATGCTTTTATTAAGTGTTGAAACATCGAGCTGCATTGCATAAGCATATGGACCGTTGCATATTTTAATGGATATAAATCCATACTATTGAATGATTTTTCATTCATACTACAGAACATATCCCTCCTGAGGAAGCAATTGTATCTAAACACATTGAGATATTAAACCATCATGGCAGTACCCACCTTCTGAAATTGAGCTACTATACAATTAATAAGGAAATCCAACGGGAGTGCCACTCTTATTCAGATACTGTATGGTTTAAAAGAAGATTTTTCTCATGCACTTAGCATATTTTAACCTTGCGAATAACGTTTTAACCAATAAACATGTTTTGTTTTATGACTTTAATCGATAGATATTTAACGGTGTACCAAAAAGCCCCATGTAACTCGAGACAACTTCAAAATTTGGTTTGTGAGTGGTGTGGTACTCTAACCGAAACTATGGCCCATCCAGAGTACATTACATAATGATAAACACCTCTGGAGGTTTTTCTTTCCATAACCACTTTACTTCCACTTTAAGGACTTGGTAGTCTACTGTATATAGTAATTGAAGTATTTCATGTTCATTAAACATAATATAATTCAAATAACTAGAAAGATGAAGGAAATGATTACAAATTGATTTACATGGAATTTTTTTTATTTTTCTATGAAGTCAGTGTGATTCCAGTCCTTAATGGGATATGTATCACTATGTAAGATAAAGATACTACAACAAAACATTACATTTTTTTAAAATTTTCCACTTTACAAATATATCTCAGTGTAATCAATATGCGGCAAAGGCTCCATTGCCTCATACTGAGAAGATTTCTGTGCCCGACTCTTCAGTAAAAAGCATTTGAATTTGGAGTGAGCAGCTGAAATTGTAATAGAAATTACTACTGAAAAGGGTTTAGCAACTCAGCCCTAGAGAGCCATTTGCCAACCAAGTATTAAGGATACTGAGCTGTAATTCAATCCAAGACATAATCTGAACATTTAATGCCTTTGCATGGCTCCTCAGTTTAGCAGTGATGTGTTCCCTTCTCTGTATCCTGATCTATACAGAGCAGCTGCTTGCAGACTACAATATAACATTATAAGAGGTGAGTGCACATTGAGGCTGCATGCTCAGTGCTTTACACTGATTTGAAATGAAGATTAACACATTTTTAATATATTTATTTGTGTAAAAATTAAGAACACAAGTAATAAAATATCTATTTTTTCCCCCAGAACAGTTTGATTGGGCGTGAGGCAGGGTCATAATTATGAATGATAGGACCCCATAGAAAAATCTTTAAGGGGCCCTTTTATTGTCTGCTCTCCATTGTCAAGGCAGTCCCTTTAGTGGCATAGAATCATGTTCTTCTTCATAGCAATTTTATAGAGGTTTCCAAAGAGTATAAACATTCAATGTAACCAAATGTGTTTGGCAAATGCTTTAGCTATTTTCAGGGCCTTAATCAGTGGGGTACGGCCGATACCAATGTAAGGGCCCGGGCAGTCTCAGGGGCCTGGCCCCCTTACATGGGTATCGGCATTACCAAGGACGGAGGTGGCAGGGGAGGAGGTGGTGGAGGCCAGCCCCAGCAGGACCTTTCCGGCGACGGAGGAGGCTGGCCCCAGCAGCATTGGCCCGGCAGCGAAGGAGGCCAGGCCCAGCAGCAACGGTCCGGCGGCAGACGAGACCGGGTCCCAGCAGCAGCAGGTAGGAGGAGTTGGGAAGAGGTGCAGGAAAAGGGACCCTGATTAGCCCACCTGAGACCCTGCAGTGCCCACCATAGAGAGTCTCAGATGGGCTGTGCAGGCAGGATCTATGGTGGACTCTGCAGGGTCACTCTCAGGTGGGCTGTGTGGGGTCTCAGGTGGGTTCTGAGTCCAGTGCGTTACTTAGTCCAGAGTCCAGTGTGTTACTAAGTTCTAAATCCAGTGCATCATTAGGTCCTAAGTCCAGTGCGTTACTAAGCCCCGTGTCCAGTAGGTACTTAGTTCTGTGTGTTACTAAGTCCTGAATCCAGTGCGTTACTAAATCCTGAGTCCAGTACGTTACTAAGTCCAGAGTCCAGTGTGTTACTAAGACCAGAGTCCAGTGCTTTACCAAGTCCCATGTCCAGTATGTTACTAAGTCCTTAGTTCAGTACGTTGCTAAGCCCTGAATCCAGTACATTACTAAGTCCAGAGTGCAGTGCGTTACTAAGTCCAGTGTCCATTGTGTTACTATGTCCTGGGTACAGTGCATTGCTAAGTCCAGAGTCCAGTGCATTGCAAAGTTCAGAGTCCAATTTATATACTGTTCTGCATTGCTGCATAATGTATTGCTGGGATTTGTAGTCCCACTACAGCTGGTGCCATTCGGCATTAGAGTGTAAGCTCCTCTGTTCAATAACTAATGTGACTGGCTCAGTGTTCTCTGTACAGCACTGTGCCATATGTCAGAGCCATATAAATGTATAATAATAATTAGGGATGCACCGATACCGATACTAGTATCGGTATCGTTGCCGATACCGAGTATTTGGGTGAGTACTCGTTCTCGTCCAAATGCTCCGACTCCTAGCACGAGTTCTTCCTGTATCAGGAAGCCGGGCAGCGCATCATTACACGCTGCCCGCGGTTTCCTTATTGGCCGGGAAACTGCTCCAAGCTCTCTCGTCACTTGTGATGAGAGAGCATGGAGCCGACTTCCAGGGCAAAAAGCCGGGTAGCATGTAATGAAGCGCTGCCCGGCTTCCCGATTGGTCAGAAAGCTAGCCAGTCCGGAAGCCGGGCGCCGTGTAATGACGCAGCGCCCGGCATTCTGATTGGCCGGGAAGCCGGTGTCATGCTCCCTCGTCATCTCATGAATCATAATATTAAGAAACTGACCTAAAATCATTAGTTTGTATTGCTTTAGAAAAAATGTGACCTGGTCCTTTAAGAAAAAGTATCGGTAATTGGTACCGGTGAGTACTTGATCAAAAGTATCGGTACTCGTACTCAGTCTTAAAAAAGTGGTATCGGTGCATCCCTAATAATAATAGTGTGAGAGTGTGGGGGAGAGTGTAAGCTCCTCTGCTGCAGAGACCGGGAGAGGGGGGAGTTTGGCGGCCATTGAGATCCGCTTCCGCCCCCCTCTTGGAAGTGAGGCCCCAAGATAAAATCTTGCACCATGGCCCTTTGTTCCTGAGGTCTGCCACTGTTTTTGCTGTTGGTAATAGTTGCAGTACTTTGTACGGTCTCCAACCCCCCCTCCCCCCATAACCTGGTACCTTTCTGTACATGAAGGAGTTTTCAGGAGGAGGAGTTTTCAGGAGACGGAGCTTGGTCTGTAGCGGGCTTCACCCAACAGTGATCAGGGAGTGCTAAGGTAAGTGTTTTAGCAGCCCGACGATGGGGGTGGGGAGGGTGAGCCAACACAGTTTGCACAGAACCCGCAGTCCACCTGAGGGCCCAGACACAGTGCCTGTACAAGGCACGCAGCCCACCTGAGAGCCCACACACAGTGCTTGCACAAAGCCTGCAGTCCACCTGAGAGCCCACACACCTTGCCCACAAAGAGCCAGCACAGAGCCCGCACAGAGCCTGGAGTCCACTTGAGAGCCCGCACAGAGCCTACAGTCCACCTGAGAGACCACACACAGCCTGGACAGTGCCCGCAAACAGCCCTCACAGAGTTATAAATCATGGGTCAAGTGTTAAGGTTAGGATTGTGATTTTAGGGTTGTTAAGTTTATGGATGAAGTTAAGAGCTAGTGCCTATTTTAGTTTTTTTTTAGGGTTCTAAGTGCTAAAGTTAATGTGCCATGCTTTGCTTTCCTTGGTCTTCTGCGGTGACTGCACCAAAATTACAATTGTGATATTCGGTAATCACATCCAATTGCCTTAAAAATGGGCTGCATGATTTGTTCATATTCAAACAGCAATACACATGTGTGTGTATCAGGGGCGGACTGACCATTCGGGCACTCTGTCCTTGCCCGAGGGCCCGCGGCCACGACGGGGCCCGTCACTGAGCCCCCGCTGCCCTATTATCCAATCGCGGGGGTGCTGCGGGCATGGCCGTTCAGTTGTATGTGCCTTGCTCGTCCTGTATCTGCTCTAGCTCCCTGACTCACTGTGTGAGGGACGGGGAGGAGTCAGTAGCCTCCACAACTAGAGGGATGCCGGGGATGCTGCTTGTCTGTAACGCGTGAAGGGGCCTTGGGGGCAGAATAGAAGGAAGTGTCCCTGGACCTGCAAAATCTCACCCTGTACCACCAACAGAGATCACCTGTCTGACGATCTCCCACAGCTCTTCCAGCACATGAAAAGCCACCATAATATCTAGTTACATTCAGGTACTGCTGGATAATAATGGTGATGTGCAGTTGTTCTCCACTTGATGTATTCGATGGCTGGCAGAGCCTGTGTTCCTGTTTTGTTTTGTGATTGATTGACCTGAAATATTTCACATGATTTGTAGTGTTCAGTTATTGTTAGTATAGCTAAAGTCCAAACTCTTCTTTTTCATGTAGAAAAAAAAGTTAAAATCCCTCTTCTTATGCCGGAACACAGGCATTAATATGCCACGTGTTCCGGTGTGGGCAATCGAACTGAGGCCAGGGGGGGGCTTGGCTGCAGTGCCATTGACTTCAATGCACCACCATGCCTCCTCACTCCCTAGAACGCAGTGACAGGCCGGGATGCGATCCAGTGCGTTTCTGCACCGAACCGTTGAGAACCACGGGCTTACACCATATTGTGTTTCCTCCCTCTTAACAAATATTGTAGAAGGTAAAGTAAAAGTCTATTTTTTTTAAACAGAGCTAAGGTTGTACTAGGCGAAGATTTTAGAAAATCGAATCCAGATACTTGCTTATACTTTTTTAATGTATTTTTTGGCCATAGATAACATAAATGCTTAAATATGGCTTTAAATGAAAAGAGAAGTATGGGGTAACCTTACCGCACACACTGGGAGCTGGGGGGCAGAGGTTTGCAAACCTCACATGCAATATGTGCTCAAACCCCCGCTCCAGTCCTAGATTATTCAGTTCCCCTATCAATTCTCCTACTAATTCTCCTGCAATTCACCCAAGATAACCAGCAGAATTAAAGAATCTAGATCAAAATAGCCAAATCAAAAAAAATTCTGCCATTTAGCTTGCTTTCCAAATCGTTTATATTCTAGATTCTTTAAATTCTCCTGCCAATTCCCCTGCAATCCACCTTTTAGTGAATAAACCTGCTATTTTGAAAATAGTGTTGAAAAATAATTTCTGTAACACAAGAATGTATACACGAGTGGGGCTTGTATATGGGCGGAGCACAAGGAGGCCCCATAACCTCATATTGACCGGGGGCCCATGCATTGTCAGTCCGCCTCTGGCGTGTATAGAAGTCCAATGGTGAGCACTGCATTCAAAGAGTACAAACTGCTCAGGTGCTCTTAAGGCAAATATATATAAATGGTCCTGTGGAAGAGGCACTCAAAGGTCTTGTAATGAAGCAACAAAAATACATTTATTGGTCGACATTTCGACCAAGCACTGCTTCTTTATCAGTAGAGTGTGTATATATAGCTGGTTGATTTATCCTGAAGTAAACAGCGTTCAAACTAAAAGAATTAAACCAGAACATTCGCTTATTTCAATCCCAGAGAACACTTGGGGTGTGAAAATACATACCACAGTATTGTTCATTTAACAAGTATGCTACATAGATGTTGGGCATCACTGGAGGATATTGACGCACATCTATTGGCAGTCAAAGTAATGCCCCTTTTTATGGGATCGCCTTCTTTACACAGAATATTTTCTTGTTTTGTGGATTATACCATGGCTCAGAATATTGTACCAATGAGTATATAAGCTTATAAGAGATGACTGCATTTCTTCTGATATTTTAAAAAATGCATGACTGACTACTACACAGGCAAATAGCCAATATATTACCCAGTTTTGTGGTAAAACATGAAGGATGAAGTTACATTGAGTAAATAGATATCAAACATGTCAAGTCAAAAATTGCGTGTGTTCGAAAAATAGCTTTGATACCCCTAAATTGTCCATATGGGATGCTTCAAAAGCCTTTACAGGTCATCAGTTTAGAGGTGACCATGAATAATGTCCCTAGAATTATTGCTCACACTCCAGGTTGCACAGCAATACTTGACATTTGTGCCACAATCGTTGTTTTCATACGAAGGCATACTTTATGCATGTGGTTATATATGTGTGTGTATGTGGGACGGGGGCTTAAAATTATTTATTTACTTATTTTTAATTTAAAGTGACATTAAACCCTCAGATTTTTTAACATAAAACAATACTGTAATGTGTGCCTTACTGTAATCCATGGTTGTTTCCCTTCTCTTTGATGCTCTTCCTTTTAAAACTGTATCTGTTCTCATGCTTGGAGAGAACTTCCCTTTTCAGCTCAGGGCCTCTTCCTGTAGTGCTGGCTCAGGTTACAGCCTATACAAACGGATACACAGACACCGTGTCTGACAAGGCAGTCTGCTGAAAAGGGAAGTTCTCTCCAAGCATGAGAACAGATACAGTTTTAAAAGGAAGAGCATCAAAGAGAAGGGAAACAACCATGGATTACAGTAAGGCGCACATTACAGTATTGTTTTATGTTAAAAAATCTGAGGGTTTAATGTCACTTTAAGTCTATTTTGTTACAAAATCCTTGTCGCTCGTTCACTCACCAGAGGTGAGGTAGGCAAACAGTTGTTCCCTCATCTCCCTCTGCTCTCTCTCTGCTAACACCCATCATGGCTGTTCTACGCCCACAGGAGGGCGGTGAAGCCTGGCATACATGGCAGGAAGCTGGGACGGTGGGGTGGCCCCTTCTGGTGGCTGTAATATCACTTTAAGTGTTAAGGGTTGTTTTAGTGGTAAGGCAAAAGTCATATTAGAGCCAACAGGTTTTCAAACTATTTCAAATGCTGATTTCATAACATACCATGAATGCTGCTCATTGATGTTTAAAATAGGGATGCACCGAAATTTCGCCCGCCATAATATTTCGGTCGAAAATGGTACTATGATCGCTTCTCGGCCTTTTGGCTAAGATCAAGTGTAGTATCTGTTCTTATCAGTCAAAGATGCACAGGTAGCCAATTGCCTGTGTAATTGTCTGAGTACTGGAGGAGGCTGCGGACCCCGGGTTAACGACTCTTCGTTAATGGGTGCGCTTGGTGTCGAGCCTCTGTAAGGTGCTCTAGACTCCTGATAATGGGCAGATCCGAAACTTGATCGAGGCTGGAGGGCTGGGGGCGGCAGAAGCCCGTGGTGTTGTGCCCCCTGGGGGTGGCGTCCCAGGGGTGCTCAGGAAGTCACAGGGGTTAGGGTCCTACCCTCACTGACTCACTGATGCACTTGGTCACACACCACATTGCTTTTTTCTGCACAACGCCTCTTGGACAGGCCTTATGGCTAGTCCGGGGCAATTTTTTTGCACTCGGCCCCTAAGGCCTGTCAGCGTGGTGCACTGGCACTTTATTATTTAAGCACTCTATGCACGATACACGATTGGCCTTTTTTTGGCATTGACCCACAGATGCTGATGGTGCAGGTTTCTTCGGGGCCTATTCCTGACGCTGGGAGGAGATTCTGTGCCTCCTACGGGGTTCTCTGTCTCCTCCCACCCAGGAGGTGGGTCTCTCTTCGGGAGAGCCCACCTGCCAAGTACCGTGAGGGACCTGTTTCGGCAGGTCCCCAAAGGAAAGGTCCACCGGCCTTCGGGTTGGTGGACCATAGTATCTCAAACCCTGTCAGGAGCCTTGCGCCCCGGGGGGTCGGGAAATGGGTCTCTTCTTAGGAAGGACCTTGCACCCTTGTGCACGTTTTTGTGTGCTGTGATTTCACGGTTCACCTTTTTTGTTCACAGGGGGAAGTTTGTTTAGACTCACGTTCCACGGGCTTCAAAAAAAAAAAGAAAAAAGAAAAAAAAAAAGAAAATGGTACTATGGGCAAAATGTCGATAATACCATAACAGCCAACAATTCTGTGCATCCCTAGCTTTTTTCCTCTCTGGGTGCCGGTCTGTGTCCTCTCCAATGCTTACTGCCTTCCCCCTGGCTGTGTCGGCAGAGGGAGAGGGGATCCGAGAAGACATGGAGGATCCAGCTACCAGTTCCCAGTGGGGAAGAGAGGCCGAATGGGGCAGTGTGAGGAGGAGAGAGCTATCAGCTGTCACAGGAGCTGGAGCTCTCCTCCCACACCACCCTGCACGGCCTCCTGTGACAGGTGAAAGAAACAGGATGGAGAGCAGGTTACAAGCGCTCAGTACTGATCGCTGAGTGTTTGCAAATAACTGAGGACATAGTAAGCTTACTGTGTTCCCAGTTATGAATGGACAGGAAGTGCTCTACATCACTTCTTGTTCATTCATGATTGTGGACATAGTAGCTGATACTATCTCCACAATTTATGAATGGTCAGGAACACTAAGTATAGAGTCTTCCTGTTCATTTAAAGCAGGGGCTGCAGAAAAAAAAAAAGATTTAGGACTCTGCATCCTCAATCTCTTTTTCTATTTTAAAAGGGAAATATCAGGGGTCTAAACTAAAGCCCCTAACAGTAAAAGAAAAAGAAATCATAATGAAAATAAAAATAATTGTAAAAATTTAATTTTTTAAAAAAGTTTGGGGGAAAAGTAATTTTCGATTTTGGCCTCACATAATTTTTATTTTTGGTTTCATTTTCACTAAAAAATGTAATTTCGGTGCATCTCTAGTTTAAAAGCTTTTATTTCCTTCAGAATCAGCTGGTCCTCTGAGCACTGATATCCTGTTTTAGGATACACACAGACCCAGCAAGGCAAGCCACTCCCTGCTCCCCACTTCTTCCTCCTTCTTCCCCATCCACCCCTCCTCCCTTCTCTAAGCTACTAGATGGACAGCTGCTGGAGACAGCTCTCTCTCTTCTGATCTTGCACTCAACAGGAAGTTCAGAGAAGCCTAGCTGAGAGGCATGGAGTCAGCTGTTCTGAAACATGATGACTGTAAGTGCTTGGGCAAAAATTTGAAGGAATACTTTGTTGGGCAAGGTATATTTGTTTGATCTGGAATCATTATTGAACAAACATTTGAGAGTTAAACAATACTTTATGTATTAGGATTTAGGTAAAGGAAGAGTTAAAACATAGGATACCTGTGTGGTAGGGGGAGGGTCTGCATAAAATTTAAATTGTAAAATGATTATTTTTTAAAGAGATGGAGATATTAAATTCTAGCAGACTGGCAGAGGTTAAAAAATACCACTCAGAGAGCATTGGGTACAAGGAAATTGCTTGAATTATCCACCACGGCCCACCTTGCAGTTCTAAAAAGTGAATGCATTTCTCAGTCACAATATAAATTACATAGTTACATAGTATCTGAGTTTGAATAAAGACATTAGTCCATCAAGTCCAACCTATTAGGATCTCATTCTAGGAGTGCTAGTTATAACCTGGCTTAAATAAATCATTTTACAAGAATGCACCATGGTCCTTCTGTCTTCGTTTTCAGCTTTAGGGATTTAGTCACAATGTGAATCCACATCTCCTTTTATGTACTGTAATATCTCCAGTTTCTGTATCATTCAGTAATGCTTTTTAATTTCCTCCACAGTGGCTCAGCTATTTGTATTATATGTTGCTTTTCTAAGGGATTATAATTTTAGCTCATTATGGCTAAATTTAAGACTTTCTTGTTGCTGCTTCAGGTACCGCTGGCTAGTCAGCTTTTTTATGACAGGCTGGGCCATATAATCAATTCACACTGTATCTCAAGGAAAGAAGAATCAATCACTTTGATATTTTTAAAGCTATTCATAATAATACGAATACAAAAAGTTCATGGCCTTTCATTACTGCTGTTCTCTGTGGGCTGCGGTTCATGTCATGAAGTAATTTGAAAGAATGCTATCATATACAGCAGCAGCTGCCAATAGGGAATATTGCAAGCAAGCTATTTAAAGAGTTCCTTTCTTTTAACATAGCAGAATTTCAATAAGCATAATTGACTCAATGTAAGCATGGAGAGGATCACATTTGTGTGACAGAATGACTAGCAGCATGCAAGCCACATGCTCCAATCCAAAGAAAAAAAAATTTTTGATGGTTTTTGTTGCTTTCACATTTGTAAGGACTGTTGTCATATTTTTATGACCATAAACTATATTCACATGTTAAGCTAACATAAGGCTCAGCTGTCTGTATGTCATACAGTTCAATTAGCCTCCTTAATCTGGAGCCAGTAGCGGCTTTGGTATTTGACAGTTGAAAGACAGGGGTGGAGTTAGTGAAGGGAGGGGTGGTACTTAATCTTGACTTGTAAAAAAGTCAAGCCCCTGTATACAACCTGAATCTAGGATCTAATTTCCTTACCAGGCACAAATGAACTGATTTAAGGACAAGCACAAGCTGTTCTCACTTTATCATAAACATACATATACTTTGGTAACTAAGACAGTTTTAATTACATTTTGGTGAAACATATCCAGGTCTCTGAAATATCTTAATAATTAGGGTGTCCAAACTTTTAAAGGAAATTGTAAAGGAAACCTATGCTAAGAGAAATGCAGAGACTGGCATTATCGATTCCCTCATTCTGAAAATGATAGTTGTTTGGCTATCGTGTTTTACTGCACACTTTTTCCAGGTCAGAGTCAGGTGCCAACAAAACATCAGATCAGTATAGTGAGTGTCGGTTTCAGAAGACACTACAGCAGAGGAGCATCAATGGAGGAGCATAAACATTTTTCCTTAATATTTTACAACTTTATTTGCACCAATTTTATATATGTGACAAAGTTGGTTTAATGACACTCCCACATAGTTGGAGGGAAGCCAAAGCACATTTTAAGTGAGTGCATATTTTGAATTATTGGAGTAATGTCTCATGTAGGGATGGGCTCGATGTTCGAGTCAAGCAAGAGTTTGACTCGAGTATCGGCAGTTCGTGTGTTCTCCGAACACACAAACTATCAGGGTGTTCGCCAAGCTATTCGCCCACCGAGAACCCCACGAGGCACTGTGCATCACACAGTGCCTTGTGAACCCTAATTGGCTAAAGCCTTGCACCTGACCAAAGGTCAGGTGCAAGACTTTGCCCAATCAGGGCACAGTACTCTGTAAGAGTCATGATTGGGCAAAGTCATAATGACTTTGCCCAATCACGGCTCACCTGTCAGATGCCGTACAACTGTAAACAGTTGGGCAGAGCTGTGGCGGGAGTTTGTCGCGAGCGGACAGGTCGGCGGGCGTTGTGTTTTAAAAAAAATATTTCTATTTATTTTTTCTTGTTTTATTTTTTATTTCGACCTGGATTTTTTTTTTTTCAATTAAGGTATTTTTACAAAAGTCTGGCCTCTTTTTAGAAACTTTTTTTAACCCTATAGTGAATGGGTAGGGGTACAAGTAACCCTTACTTATTCACAAGGGGGGACCGCATCTGGGTGCCCCCTTTATTAAAGGGGCACTCTGATGTGAATAAGCCCCCTGCCCACACCCCCACAACCAACGCTCCAGGGCTTGTGGGGAAGAGGCCCTTGTCCCCCATCAACATGGGGACAAGGTGCTTTTCCAGGGGTGACCCTGGAAAATCACCCTCCCAGTGCCAAGGGTATGTGGCCTGGTATGGGAAGGAGGGGGGCGCTTGCTCGCACCCCTTTCCTGTCCTGCCAGGCCTGTGCTTGGATCAAGGGTCTGGTATGGAATTTTAAGGAGAGACCCCGAATTTCCCCCCCTCTATTTTTGGGGGTGGGGTTCCTCCTTAAAAATACTACCAGACCTTAAGGGCCTGGTATGTCTTTGAGGGGGAACCCCATACACTTTTTAGTGTTTTTTACATGGGGTCCCTCCTTAAATTCCTACCAGACCCTTGATCCAAGCACAGGCCTGGCAGGGCAGGAAATGGGGGGGTGAGCAAGCGCACAGGCCTGGCAGGGCAGGAAATGGGGGGGCGAGCAAGCGCCACCCCCCCTCCTTTCCATACCAGGTCTGGTATGACTTTTGGGGGGAACCCCACACTTTTTTTGAAATGGGTCCCTCCTAACATTCCTACCAGACATAAACGGCCTGGTATTGTTTGGGAGGGGAAACCACATGCTTTTTTTCCTTTTTAAATGTCATTTTTTTAATTAAACATGTCCCCCAAGGGCAGTACCCGAATCCCCATACCTTTTTATGGCCAATAACTTGCATATAAGCCTTCAAAATGGGGACATTTGATTTTCCAAGTTCTGGTCCCATACACTTGCATTGAGTTCGAGTTCAAACTTTTCCATGTTCTAAAGTTCGAATTTGAACCAAACTCAGGTCTGTTCGGCCCATCACTAGTCTCATGGATGCAGGTATATTTAGTAGAGTGGTTTGCATCCTTGTCAGCAACATCTAAAAAAAAGTTAGTTAGTCATACAGAAATGGAATTGTTTTTAATCAGACTCAACAGACTCATAAACTGGCAGTGACAGAGGGCAACAGAGAAATGCTATCACTGTGCAGTGCTACAAAACAGGAAGCACAGTCTAAATATTTTTAAAAAATGGCGTTTTCACTTACTTTAAAACAATGTTAATGTTTCTATTCACTTTAATAATTACAAATGAAACACTAACCCTTAACATGGGATGTTATTCTCACTCACACTTGTATCTAAAAACCTTTAAAATAGTATATAAATTATCTTTGAAGCTCTATTATCTGAGTTATCCACAAAGCTTAATTCAGATCACAAGGCAAGGCACAGAGATTGCACTGCACTTATATAGAGGAGCTGTAGAAAAACAAATTGCTACACCATTTTTTAAACTTGTGTTATGTTTTTAGTTTTCTTTTTTTATATGGAACGACTACTTCAACCTCATTAAATTGCTGAAAGTAATTCTGAATTTTATTTGGCAAAATAAAAGCATGAAACATCCAAAAGAAAAAATAGAACTATCTATTTATTAAAACATCACAGATTGCACAGCTCCTTAATTGGCATACTAGCTTGAAAATAACAAATCCATGTTTTAAAAAATGCAAATTTAGAGCTGTAACTTCCTGTGGTTAGTAAACCTGCCCAGAAATGGCAAATCATTATTTTTCCCAACAAGTGAGAAGAAAAGAATAAAAAAGAAATAGCACTAAGTTTGAATTTTGCTTAAAAGTTTATAAATAATAATAATAATAATAGTAGTAATAGTAGTAATTATAATAATAATAAAAAAATAAATCACTTTTAATCACGACTGAGCTTGTTTTTAGTTTCTGTTTGTTAATGACTGACACACTTTAAAAATGTTTTGCTATATGATTCTTCCACTTTCTTACTAAGTGCACCCACACATGTTATGTATATTTTTTTTAGAGGACAGATAGGGCTTTATATTTATATCACATATGTGTGCCCAACGCCTCACATAGCATGAATACAATATAACAAATATGAGAAAAAAAGTTGCCGCCTGAGGCAAGTGCATATTACAGATATCTGCTCTTCAAGCCTTTGATGGTTTATAGCCATTTTATGGCGGGGGGATCTAATTACCTGAGTAGTTTCCAGGCATGGCCTAGTGACTCTTTTTATGACCGAGTATTGTAAACTGCTCAGGTGAAAAATTAGCCAGATCACCAAAATAATTGTCCCTGGACAGTTCAGTTAATTCTCTAAAGATCACAAGGCCTGTTAACAAAGGAATGCCTGCTATATCACTCAGGTTAATATACTTAAGTTCCAATCTAACTCAATATTCATAACTTTGAACCTGGGGGTATTACATTAATATTAACTATATATGTGTCATTTAAATCAAAGCACACCCATATCAAAACTAGTGGGTCTACAAGGTCCAGAGGGCTAAAGACTCACATTAAACCTTTTGGGCCAGGCACACCTCACAAGTGCATTAACTTTGGTATAAAAATTAAGCTAATTTCATAACATACAATAATCTATGGCTTATCTGGTGGCAAAATGTGAAAATACAGAAATATGATTACTAATATAAAACTGACAGTTTGGGAGGGGCACAGGAGAAGGTCATAAAGCGCTTAGCCCTCCTGCTCTCCCACCCTAGTTCTTCCTGATTGGATTAAGGGGCTAGGTCAGTGACACCACCTAGAGGGCCAACAAAAAGCCACTGTGCAAGGCAGTCAAAAGCTCTTTTCGTAACATCAACATAAGAGGCTTGTGTACCATTAAAGAAGAGCTCCCCTTTAACATCAAGAAGGAGCCTTTGCAAGCCTTACTTTAGGAAAAACCCTATCCAGGTCTTTTTTTCTGTTTCCTTGCCTGTACTTTGCCAGAACCCCCAAAAACCAGGACTTGTTAAGTCCTCTCAATTGTATTCCCTTTTTTCTAATTACCTGAGTAGTTTCCAGGCATGGCCTAGTGACTCTTTTTATGACCGAGTATTGTAAACTGCTCAGGTGAAAAATTAGCCAGATCACCAAAATAATTGTCCCTGGACAGTTCAGTTAATTCTCTAAAGATCACAAGGCCTGTTAACAAAGGAATGCCTGCTATATCACTCAGGTTAATATACTTAAGTTCCAATCTAACTCAATATTCATAACTTTGAACCTGGGGGTATTACATTAATATTAACTATATATGTGTCATTTAAATCAAAGCACACCCATATCAAAACTAGTGGGTCTACAAGGTCCAGAGGGCTAAAGACTCACATTAAACCTTTTGGGCCAGGCACACCTCACAAGTGCATTAACTTTGGTATAAAAATTAAGCTAATTTCATAACATACAATAATCTATGGCTTATCTGGTGGCAAAATGTGAAAATACAGAAATATGATTACTAATATAAAACTGACAGTTTGGGAGGGGCACAGGAGAAGGTCATAAAGCGCTTAGCCCTCCTGCTCTCCCACCCTAGTTCTTCCTGATTGGATTAAGGGGCTAGGTCAGTGACACCACCTAGAGGGCCAACAAAAAGCCACTGTGCAAGGCAGTCAAAAGCTCTTTTCGTAACATCAACATAAGAGGCTTGTGTACCATTAAAGAAGAGCTCCCCTTTAACATCAAGAAGGAGCCTTTGCAAGCCTTACTTTAGGAAAAACCCTATCCAGGTCTTTTTTTCTGTTTCCTTGCCTGTACTTTGCCAGAACCCCCAAAAACCAGGACTTGTTAAGTCCTCTCAATTGTATTCCCTTTTTATTCTTACTGTTGTTATGTCCCTGTCTCTCTTTTGTAACATCGTTTTTCTGTATATTTTTCTTGCACCATTTCTTTTATTAAAATGATCTTTTAAAACGTTATGCTTATTTCTACACTCTACATAAGAACTTAAAGTATCCTTGTCTCTGTGAAGAGCGCTACCACATTGTAAACCCTGTTATTTTGCTGTCTGAAGGGACAGTAGCATCACAGTCATTGTTTATGTTTCTTAATTGTTACAGCATTTGCTGGGAGCACTGGATGTTTCTGTTAAAACACATTGTGGCAGCTGTTATGTGGTGTAAAGGGTTACCTGTGGAGTTACCCAAACCCCAGTGATGATCACTCTCAGTCTGCTTGCCTTAGATTGTTGTCCCACAAGCTGGGAAATCTATATGCAGGGTGAGACTGGGAGCGGTATCGCCATGACCTTTTGATAGCTCGGCTGGATCTACACTGCATATAGTCACATGTTGGTAACATAACGTGGGTTCAGACCAGCCGCTACCGCCACAGCAGTATGTAAAGCACTGTGCTAATTGTTGATGCTATAATGCCTATAATAGGCATGTATTAATGTTAATGTATACACTATGATGGAGACGACCAATTTGCAATAATTGGAAACCACTCTGATTGGTTCCCAATTGTCAGTGGGCACCTCAGCTCTCAGTGCAGCTGGTATTAAGAGCTACCAGCTACTCAGAGTGCCAAAGTGGAGACATTTATAATGGTATCCCCAGAAAGAGGTGTTGTGCTAGGGAGCATTTATATTCAAATTAAAGGTGGGAGTAAGTAAAAATGTATAAGTAACTACACACAGATCACCGTCTATCATACAATGGTGTGAAGACAGAGTAACTTGCCTTACAAATCCTATTATTGCAATGTATTTTTAACATTTTCAGAGAGGTTGAAAAAAGAGATAATTGAAAAAAAATCTAACCCTTTGCTCTAAAGACCCTTCTGAAATTGAGGAATAAAGTAAATAAAACCAAAGGGATTTTTTATTTCTGTTACTTGGAACTCATATTTTTCCCAGTATCATCATTTTATGTTGTGTTATTTTAGTGGCTTCATATTCTATACAGTGCAATTAAAAATATCCTTTACTGCTAGTATAATCTTTTCCTTTACTGCCTTCACTATAAACAGCATTCTCCCTAGCTGAAGGCTTAATTGCTTTTTTTACTCTATACACAGATGGTGACCTTGAGTCTTAAGTGCATCAAGAGCCACCAAAATTCTCAATTACTGATTGTGTTTTGCATATCACTTTATAGTATAATGTAACAATCGGCAGAAAAAGTTTTACTGTATGGCTCGGTCAATTAAATGAGGATGATATAGTATAAAGACTACTAAATCCTAAAGCTTGAAAAACACGATCACTCAGCTTGGTTATACTATTATACAGTTCATTAGAATCAGATAGTTAGATAGATAGATAGATAGATAGATAGATAGATAGATAGATAGATAGATAGATAGTGTGGCAGTGCGTAGCAATCCCACGGAGTATGCCGGCAACACGGTCACCCAGTACTCTCAGCAGAGGGGCTGGGAGGTTCCAGAATGCAAATAGTTCTTCCTGGAAGAAACTGGCCTTTCAGTTTCTTCCGGTTTTTCCGGATTATAGCTGGGATCTGGATCTCTGGAGATTTCTTAGCGTTTTGGTTGGGATGAAATCTCCAGTCCTGAAGTCAGGTGTTGCCAGTGATCAGGTGGCTGAGAGCAGCCTCATTAAGAGCTCAGACCAGAGCTCAAGGGAGGAGATGGTGTGGGCTGCAGGCACATGGGGGCTCCTGGTTGTGTCAAGAAGCCAGACTGGAGCCAGGTGGTTATTAGTGATGGGCTCGGGCGTGTTCGCAGCTCCACGTGCCGAGTCCGCCAGGAAGCTGACAGCGCCACAATGCCAATCACAGGCACTGAGACATTTCCCGATCTCTGCAGCTGCGAACCGGGATAATGATTGCCGCTGATTGACCGGGATAATGAATGATGTGATTGGCGCTGCGGCGCTGTCAGCTTCCTGGCAGGCTCGGCACTTGGAGCTGCGAACACGCCCGAGCCCATCACTACTGGTTATGTGTGCGCTGGAGGCACACGAGGAACAGCCTGGGGGTGCTGGAAGGCTTGGAGAGGCTGAGAGAGAGCCAGAGAGAGTCAGGCACACAAGGTTTGTGATCAAAAGCTGCTGAAAGCTGCTCAAAGGGTACAGAGTATTCCTGAAGAGATTCTGTTGAGGAAAACAGTAAGGTCCTGGGACTGAGACACTGAACAGGATAACCTGTGAGTTAGTGAGATAGTGTCTACATGCTGAAACATAAACAGACTGTACAGTATGTTGTGTTTCTGTTATGGAGGAAAATAAAAGACTGTCCTTTTTTATGTTACAACGGCTTCAAGACTGGTCCTCAAGTGCACACCATAGGTGCTATATCCCCCAAATATCACAATAGATAGATAGATATTTGAAAAGGAGAGCTGACTGACAAAATTATAGATCTGGTCAATGTGGCAAGTGACACTGGCATATTCAGGTTTATAGTTCAGAAGTAGCACTGTGGAGGTATCTCATTAAAGGAGTTCTAAAATCACAGCATATACTGCCTTCCATCTGCCCATAACTTTTACCAACTTCCTGTGTGATTTGCGTCTTTTTCCCTGCGGCTGGATGTAATGCAATCATTATTTCTCAAGACTACGTAATCCATAATTCATTGCTTCCAGCAAACAATGATGATGTTGCATTGTGTGAAGTTCAGACAGCAGGCTTACTTAGAGTAGGCTAATGAGAGACAGCATTTGTCAATAAATGAGTACTTGATTGCTGTTATCATCGTTTGGTGTGCTGGTGACAACTTCCTATTGTTTACAGAGTAGTGACACAAGGAAGTGCATATTCACAGGGCAGAGGGAAATTGTGTCTCTCCACTGAGGAAGAACATCCTATATAAATCTTTATTAAGTACATTTACAAACTTCTACATTGATATCGTTATTAGTAGACATGTTTGATTCAGTTCGTTCCGAAAATTCGTTTCGGACGAATTTTCGGAAATTCGGAGATTCGGATGCATCCAAATTCCAAATTACAGCTAAGACGAATGCAAACGAATCCAAATTCCCGATTCCCCGAAATTCGTTAGCGGTAGTCCGGCCGAAATTCTTTTATGGACGAAATTCAGTCTGCAGAAGACGAAAAAAAAAAAAGCGTGAGGTTTCCCCCCAATTCATACCAGACCCTTTAGGTCTGGTAGGAATGTTAGGAGGGATCCCCCCCAGTTATAACACAAACAAAGTGCGTGGGGTTCATGTGATGTAACTAAAAAAAGCACTCATCTCATAGTTCTCCTTTAAGCTGGAAGTTAAAATACAAGGAACTACAAGTAACAGCTCAGCTGCAAGTCTGCAGCTGAACTGTGACATTAGGGTGGCTCCACCCTAAGACAGGAAGTGTGTTGCTGACCGGATCACCAGGTGAAAATAAAGGGGAAAAAAAGACAATACAATAGTAAGCTGTAATATATAAATTATTGTTTTTGGGTTTGGAAATGCTTTTTAAAACAGGGTAAATTGTTGCTACTTTTAATTTCCTATACATCTGCTTTGGTACATGCATTTATGTTGGTGATTGTTGGCCAAGAAAAGATGCATCTTTGGATCAGTTTCTAATGACCACTGCTTTCTAATGTCAGAAAACCCTGGAAATGTGTCCTGAAAATTTCACTGTTAGTGCAATTAAAAAAGTATCACAGATAGTACTTAAATATTGTAAATAATTGTAAGGCTCACATTTTCTTTTATGGGTATCACTACACCTTGTTGTTTTCCTTTCAAACAGTATCTCAACATTGCTAATATAAAGTTATAATACATATAAAGTTAATTGTTAACATTTTATTTATGTTAGCATTGCCAAGGTTCTGCAACGTGTTGCTTGTGTTCATTGTTCGCAGCTTGCCTATAGTTAAAATTTAGTTATTGTAGAGCACGTGCAAACATAATATTTCTTTAAAATTACTCATGAATGTGGATTCCAGGTGTTAAGGTTCTCTTTTAAATTTTCAAAATTAAAGCTCAATTTAATTTTGTTTTATTTTCTGCTTGTCTATGTAGTGATTCTGGGAATTATCTTCAGCACAAATGTACTGATGTATCTTTGATTTAATCACTTTCTAAACAAATGCACTCATCCATATAAATAATTAGTTTTTGAGAGAACATGAAAATTATTGTTCAATATTTTGAAATGCGAGAATATCTCTGTAATTTGAAAGTCAGAGAAATGAAAAGGCACCAATTCTCATCAAGGACAATGAGAACATTCTACAGTTACCTAACCGGAATGAAAGGGGTCACCTTAGACACAACAATACCTTGGTATTAATCAGGGGCATAACTAGAATCCACTGGGTCCCATTGCAAAAGTTTTATGGGGCCCCCTTCCCAAAAATGCAATTGAACACCCCACTAATGTTGCCACCCCACAACGTTTATATTTGCTGCATACAGTTTCTAATAAATCTCAATGGAAATATTATTTTTAAATCTTTTTTTCAAGCGGAATTTTTAGAGCAGTAACGGCATGCTACCAGAGTCCATAGCAATAAGGCATTGTTGGTCCTAAAAGAGTTACTGCCTACAAGCTGTGCTGACAGGCACATTTGCCAGAGCTTTGTGCTCATGAAACCACTTGAAATAAAGATTAAAATAAGTATTTTCATTGAGATTTATTAGAAACTGTATGCAGCAAATATAAGAGCTGTGGGGAGGCAATGTTTAAAAGG
>NW_017306412.1:2481156-2489889 GCF_000935625.1 Nanorana parkeri | reverse complement strand
ATATGGACTGTGGGGAAGCAATGTTTAAAAGGTGGGTTATTTTATAGCCTTTCACTCTACTTTAAACACTGCCACCAATGAAGCTGGGGATAGGTGTATAATTACATGTGTAATTTAACCCCCCCCCTCTTTCCCCAACTTCATTGTGACAGCTGTGTAAATTATTATGCCCCATTTCCTCAGATGTATTAAAGGTGTTCCCCTAGGCCCTAGCATATAATATTAATGGCAAGTGCCCCACCCCCCCAAGTCAATAAAGGTATGCGTTGTGCAGAAATCAGCCCTCCCTCTTCCCAGCAGAAAGTAATTAGTGCAATGCATGCCTACACTAAAGCTTGGAAGTATAATGGTTAACAATGCTGCCACCAATAAAGCTGGGGAAAGGTGGGGTTAAATATAACCCCTTCTCCACAGCTTCTTTGGTGGCTGCAGTGTTAACAATTATACCCCCCCCCATGTTTAAAAGAACACATGCTTTGTATACAAGCAATGTATACTCAGTGGACACTGAACTGCCTTATCACTGCCGCATTAATCACCCTCCAGGTCAGGTCACCTTACTACTTGCAGCTGCCCGATGTGATGGAGAGAGCTCAGTGTGTGGATCAGCCCAGCTCACCTCAGTATGCTGTTCTCATATGTGGAGGAATGTCCAGGCAGCGTCCATGAACACCTGCCGTCCATCATGATTTCTAAAGGGCCGAGATCAGTAAAAGCTGAGCACTATCCAGCTCACACTGACAGGAAGGAGGGGTCAAGCACCAGCAGCTGCTCTGTAATACAAAGTCAAAGCAATAAAGCGCCACAGACAATCACTCCTCAATAGGATATAATCTTGGGCATGCTGCCCCAAAACAGCCGGGGGAGCTGTGAAATCTGGAAAGTAAGCACAAAGGAGGGCGCCTTTCCTGGTACAGATACATTTTATTTCAATGATCATAACAAAAAAAAGGTACTCACAAACATGAATGAATAAAAGCCATGGCGTTGACGCGTTTCTGGGGCATGGCCCCTTCATCATAACATGTGTTGTTGAAGGGGGCGTGCCCCGGAAACGCGTCAATGATAAATCGCACATAGGAACCGTTCAGCTGATGTCCACTTGCCTGCCATCGATCTTTCACTCCATGGCTTTTATTCATTCATGTTCGTGAGTACCTTTTTTTTGTTATGATCATTGAAATAAAATGTATCTGCACCAGGAAAGGTGCCCTCCTTTGTGCTTGCTCTGTAATACAATTGATGGGGTGAAAGATGGCAGAATAACTATTTGTACAAGTACTCATCCTCACTGGGCCCCCCTCTGCTCGGGCCCCCTAGTGGCCGTGTGGGTTGCTATGGCGTTAGTTCTGCCACTGGTATTAATGAGGCACAAGCTGTTACCCTCTAGTTGGAGTTCTAAATGCCTCCTTGAGTTATTTCTGTATATGGGGAGTCTTTCAGTGTACCCCAGGAAATAGGACATCTCATGTTTGTTTAGGATGACATCTTTGCAATATCATTGATTGGATTATTATTTATAATGTATGTAATTTATTTAAAGTGTATGTAAATTATTAGACTGTGGAAGGGTTAGAACCTCTGTTTTTAAGCTGTCTGGGGCCCTGTCTAGAAGATTCACCCTGACTATTGGTCTTGGTGGCGATTGGTTCCAATGCAAAAAGTGAGTAAATCCATTTGTTTGGAGTTATCACAGAAGCAGGAGGTGAGGTGAAATCTTCCAATTGATACATCTGTTCTGGTGACAATGTGTGGCTGGGGTCTTAACCATTCTATAACTTTAAAAAAAAAAGTTTTGACTTTATATTAACTTTAGGTTAAAACCATTACAGCAAGAGGGCAAATGTTAGCTAAGGAACACTTGTAACTTTAAGGGTTAATTTTAAGTGGAACTTCAGCTATTTTTTGTTTCAGAGAGAATGGGGAACCTTTTGATCTTCTGTCAGGTTTTTATTGCTCCCTATGTATCCATGGAAGAAATGTTCCTTCCTTACCTGTCGCGGAGAAAAGAAAATAGAAAACAATCCTTACATTTCCCCTCTAACAGTTGTTACCACAGCAGTTGTCCCCCACTGAGAGATTAACCCCATTCCCGTTCTGGTTACAGCTGTAACATATTATATTTGCCCTCATTTAGCAACTGTGTCCTCTGCACACTTCCTGCATTATCTCAAAGGGGATTTGTAGCCCCCCCCAGTTCTCATCTTGGGACAAGTCAATTAATACCTATGCTTTGGAGCTGAAGACAGTGGAATGGAATGAGTAGTTAGCAAAAGAAAAACAGGTTGTGTTAACACCATCCATTCCACAAAAATGCTGTGTGTCCACAAAAATGCTGAACACCATTCTGTCCACAGCAAGACTTAGGAGCTAAGCTCATTTTTGGCAGATCAACAGGCATTATTCTGTACTTGCAGGGTCAGAGAAAAGACAGAGAAAAAGTCCTTCTGTATACTTATTCTAGGTCAGTCATGAACTCAGAGGATCAGCCTTCACAACCAAGGACTTAACATTTTCATAAAGAGAGATCAGCCGTAGCACGTAGCATTTTTCTCACATGACAGCTTTTCTTTAACTTTCAGTATAAATAAAATCACCAGGCATGATAGATTAAAATTGCATGGAAATTAAGCAGAAAAAAAGGAACACCCTCTTATAATAGAATCTTGATCATCCAAAGTAGCAGGTTCTATTTTGCCAAATCAAGCAACCACGGAGCATAGGTGAAGCTGAAGATAGAGAGGGAGGTCACTTCATTTCCATGTTTTCATACCTACTTGATTTTGAATAGAAATGTAATTTAATTTAATAAATTAAACATTATTCTGTGAAGCAAATGTATTAATTATTTTCTGTGCAGAAAAAGTTCCAGTTAAGGTCAATCTATTGTAGCTGTAAAACTTATCTTAATTAACCATTCAAAAAGTGATGTTAGTAATTAATTATATGGAGAGAAAAGGAGCAAAACATGTTACATAAAATCAATTGCTGACTATAAAATAACAAAAAGCAAGTAAACACACTTCAGCCTACAATTCTAACCAACAGGCAGCACTTATAAATATTCATTTATACCTAATTATAGAATAAATATACATCTTCATAATACTCTTGGGAGCTCACAATACAGCAATTCAATATAGAGGCAAAACATTATTTATGCATCAAGGTCATTCTCACTTTACCTATGATTTATCAATAATAATGAACTTGATTAATGAATGCTGTCATTTTTATCAAAATTCAGTTCTTTCTTCTTGTATATCCCCCATTTTTATAAAGGTATAACGAATTACAGTGCTATCTTTTTAGAAAGTAAGTATTGGGTAAAAACATAAACAAATGAGCACTCCAAACAATATCAATAGTAGTATGAGCGTATGTGTCTGGGTTCGGTCTGTGCAGTGCTCATCGAACCCATCAGAAAGTCCTAAAATTGCAAACTTAATCTTGAAAATTTATTCTGCCCATTTTCAAGGCTAATAATTAAGAAATTGTCAAACAATGGCCAGGAGGAGCTAGACATGGGAGCAATGGGGAATACGTTCCAATGCAAATCCCCCCCCCCACACAAAAACACCATACAGCGGGGAGAAGGCCCTTTGTTATGTGCCTTTGAAGGTAATATAGGAAAACACAAATCTTTTTAATTTCATGCTTAGTATATGCCCTTATGCTGTATGTAGTATTACAGAACACTACAATTCTTATTGACAGCCTCAGCAAAACTGTTTTCTGCCATCATATATTTTTGATGTGTATTTGATTTTTTACTTCCAGATTATTGCATTGCTTAAATACAGCAGTAGCAGCACCCCAATCTAAACAATGTCTACTAGAAATCAAAGGCATGTTTAAATAGTTTTGGCTGTGAAACTGAACTTTTTTATCCAGCATTAATAGGCCTGAATTGAATGATAGGAGTAGCAGCCACATTTAATCTAAAAGCTATAGGAAAATTTACTCAAACAAATAAAATTAAAGCCCTCAAGTTTGCGGCACAGTTTCACAGTGTAGCTTGTGATTTTTTTTGCAGTATCGCACTGTACTATAAAAGTTTAATAAAATGTCAAAACAAAATGCACAAAATCAATTCCAAACCACAACCCCACATTCAAGAGACAAAATAGCCTTTATCCTGAATAAAAACTATAATGTATTATTTCAGAGAAATTACCCACAAATATAGAACAGCACCTGAAGAGTATGTGAGCAGCTTGAGTAGGCTCCAATGAAAGAGGGAGAGACAAAGCTTGATGAAATAAAACTTAGAGTGTATTTTTTCAGAGACAATAGCTAGAAATTTTGTACATGGATAAAGGTGGTACACCGCGCTAGTAGTAGAACTAACAATGAATAATTCCTAAAGTGGGCAAGCTGCAGTGCTAATAAAGTGATAATAGGTGACTAATGATACACCGCGCTATTAATTCAATCTAAAAATGCATATGAATAATCCTAAATGAATTGTGCTAATAATAAATATAAAAAATAGAAAGCAATGCACTAGGCCTTAAAAAACAATGTAACCAGGTAGTGTAAAAAAACAAAACTAATAGTCCATAATAGTATACAAATTCTCATAGATGCCCATGTACAAAGTGACAACATCATCCACAGTGTTCGTGTAAAAAAAAGAAAAAATCCACTCATCAAAATATATGAAGCGCATGTACAAATAGTCCCAGCACACAAATCATAAAAGATTCACAAAGTTCATGCACAGTCTAAAATAGAAACACTTTACACAAACAGCCCATACTGTGCAATGTGGGTATCCAATTATAAAATTCAGCATGCTGATTTCAGTGTACACAGCAACCATAGGCGAGTAGTCTTCCACCTCCACCATATGCCTCTCACCTCAGCAGTTGGACCCAGTCCCCGTTCATACCTAGGTGTTTTGTAGCTCAAAGCTCAGAGCTATAAAACGCTGAACACAAGGAATCCTATTGTTTTCTATGGCCTCAGTTTACACCTTATAGCAAAATGCCTGTAGCTGGAAATGGTACATGAGCTACTTTTCTGCAGATTTCTGCACTTTTGGCTAAAGGAGTTCAATGGAAATGCCTGGAAACACACTACACAAGCATTTTCACATGTTTTTTGAGCGATTTATCATGCATTTGTCATGCGAGAGCCAGCTTTTCTCTGCAAAAAATGGACGACAGGAAAAGATAAAATATGCATAACAAAACACTTAAAAAATGCTTGACCAACACACGTTGACATGCGTGAAAGCGCTCAGAATGCTTAAAAAATGCTTGAAACACTGAGGCTTAGATATGAATGGAGCCTAATGTTAAATTTGGGTCTAAACTTGTTTGTTTTGCCTCTTGTGGGGAGTGTAAACTGAGCCTCTTGTTTCTTGCTCACTCAGTGAGAGGGCAATAGTCGCACAAACTATTGCATTTGCACCAGTGACTGGGTGTAGCGATCTTAACTTACTTCATTCTCCTGACTGACATTTCGGAAGATTTTGTATTTAAG
Source organism: Nanorana parkeri (assembly GCF_000935625.1). Taxonomy (NCBI): domain Eukaryota; kingdom Metazoa; phylum Chordata; class Amphibia; order Anura; family Dicroglossidae; genus Nanorana; species Nanorana parkeri. The sequence continues at coordinate 2,484,399 of NW_017306412.1, read as the reverse complement.
TCAAGCTAAATGTATTATGGCGACCGGGGGGCGTGAGTTGGTAGTCACTGAACAATTAGAGCTGGAGTTTGGATGGGCCACTCCGGTAAGTGGGCAGGATCTAGGTGGGACCACCCAGTCAGTAGGAAGACTGTGGGTGTGGTTAAATGTGTCCCTTGGACAGTCCAAAAGATATATGTTGGGCTAGCAACCCTGAGTGGAGATACTCCCCTCAGGAGTATCTCCATTCCTGACAACTGCTGAGTATTATATAGCTAGCTGCTCCTTGATTATATAGCTAGAGTGTTATATAGCGTGCTGTTCCTTGATTAGACTTTCCTGTTAACACCGCCTGACACAGAGAAGGTGTCCAGCATCAACTTCTTATGTAGCTTTTGTAGACATTATGTGACTGAATGCAGAGAGCTGTGAAGGAAGCAAATGCTAAAAGAATGCAAAAAAGTGAAATCTGTGGTGCTTGTTAAAAGAAGCAAAACGCAAAAAGGATTATTTCTGATGATGATGGAATTTTATTCAGTATTTTATTTAGATGAATCCATGTCATTGTCACTGAACAGCAGTCATCTTGTTCAGCTCATGAAGTACTTCCTCAATTACTGTTCACCCCTTACTATCCCCTGTTTTTATTATGGGAAAAGTGTGTTACGATATACTATGTTCTTCAAAACAGTGTCCACCTTTCACTATGGCCATCAAGCACTGCGACCCACAGCACTCTTTGTGCAGTACACATTCTTGAGAACATAGATCTCTGCCCCTATCATAATAAGGCCAGTTGGTTGTATTTGCTCTCTAGACAAAAAGTTCCTGTGCATAACAAGTAGATGTTCTGTACTTCCTAAACACGTTAGAACAGTGGTGGTCAAGTTATTTCATACAGGGGGCCTAAGTGCAGTCCCTGACATCACCAAAGGGACACACATAATATTTAGTAAATGCAATGCTATAGAAAGCCGTCAGAGACTAAAGAGATGAAACAGGAGATGGTCAGCAACTGCAAACATTCTATATGTGTTGTTGGAGATTGGACATGCTTCAGGAGATAGTTATAGCCTGAAGACCGATTACATGAGACTGCTGGACATCACTGATAATAAAGCCCCTTTACAAATCAACACATACACTTTTGTGCTCTTTACATTCCTCTCAAAATGTACTTGTACCACATTTGGTAGTTCCCTAAGCAAGAAACATTATAAAAGATTAGATGACGACAACAAAACATAAATAGAGAAAAAGAATAGACAGCACAGAAAAAAGTAAGCTTGTGTGAAAGAAAACAAATCATTAGCTACTGGAGTCCACTCTTTCTTTGGGCTGAGTAAGCACCAAAACAGACCACAATCTTCATGGGCCCCCGAGGCTGTACTGTAAGTACCATATGATTGGGCACCAGGACTTTAGAAGTAGGCTGTGGTGGACTCATAACTTCTGACTCATGACTTCTGACTGATAAGACTCCTGTAGTACAGTGGTATATTACTAGGTGTATGCAGTTTAGTATTTGCAGGAAAATAGTGTGATATACTGTATGTTAAGTGCAGCACAGAGCATATAACCAGGTATTGTGGAGTACATAACATATAAAACCATTTATGCAGTGGGACATTTTGGAAAAATGTACAGCACATTGCGTATAAGTGAGCAGAGTGGAGTATATTATTACCAGTATAGTGTACAGTGGAGCATTGATGATTATATGACATACTGCATAATGTGTAAAGCTGAGCATAGTGGTATATATAATGTTCAGCACTTTGCATAGAACTGAGCCAAGTGGAAAATAATCTGTACAACACAGAGTAAAAAGCTGATCAATATGGAGCATATAGAGCACAGCAAAGTGTACACAGCTAAAGCAGTGTGGAGAATATGATGTACTGCATATTTGGGGGAATTTATCAAAGCTGGAGCGACAAAATCTGGAGCAGCTGTGCATTGCATTGCATCAGCTTCTCTCTTCAGTTTGTTCAGTTAAGATTTGAAAATGAAAGAGAGAGGCTGATTGGTTGCCATGCACAGCTGCTCCAGATTTTGTCTTCTCCCGTTTTGATAGGTTCCCTTCATTGTATACAGTTGAGCACCACCAAATATATCACTTACAACACGCTTTATATAGTGGAACTGTGTAGAGTATATAAAATATAAATCAGTAAATACAGTTAACCTCTTCCTCCAGGGTAACAAATTTATACGGCTTTGTGGAAATGAGCTTTCTTATGTAGTGCTGCATATATGCGACATGTGTTTGTGCTGGGAGCACGCTTGATCATGCACCTCCAGCACGGAGACCAAGCTGTTGGTATGTAAAAAAAGAAAGAAAATAATTAAGATAAAACAGTTAGGGCTTCATCCAAGTTTGTGTCGGTGTTAGTGTTAGCATTAGGGTCAATGTTAGTGCTTGGGTCAGTGTTAGTGTTAGCACAAGCGTCAGTGACAGTGTCATTGTTAGTGTCAGTGTGTTTTAGGCAGAATACAAAATATTCAAGTAGAAATATCATAGATTCAGAAATCACAGATCCACGGAATGAGTGAAGCAGAAACAGGGATGTCCTTGTACTGCAGATCCACAGGTACAGCTGCCTCTTCAGCATGAAGAGCATAGAGGAGCACAGTAGTGACATTACCAAATATCAGTCAAAATCCGGTGAGACTAGCAGTTAGAGGCACAGTGCCCTAGATCTTAAAATGTAGATATGCAGCCATGAGACTCATGGCACAAGAGTGCCTATGCACAGCAAGTATACTACCATTTTTCAGGAGGAGTTTAAGACTAAAGATAAATCTTTCAGGATACAGCTTAGGCAGATTTTGTATTTACAGATGTTACCTATGAGCAGATCTTCACTTTTTTAATTAAGGTCCGGTTTAATGCACTGTGAAGTGAAAAGGATAGATGTGGGCTCACTCCAAGATACAGAATCTAAAGCATTACCATTCTTCACCACTCAAGGATTGGAACTTTACTGCTTACAGGCTGTAGCTCTCAAACAAGCAGGTAGAGACAGTGTCTGCATGTAGTAGCAGATCTCGAAGAGGACACTAGGAAGGGAACAAGTGACAAGTGCAACATTCGGGAGGTTTAACATAAACTGTGAGTGGGAGCTGTTTCATTCATTACAATGAGGCCTTGGGCGGGCAAACTAGGCAGCCGCCTAGGGCGCATTGCTGTCTGGGGCACAGCCACGACCACTCACCCCCCCCCCCCCCCCGGGGCCCCCCTTCTTTTCAGATTGACAAAGC
>NW_017306412.1:2461808-2481099 GCF_000935625.1 Nanorana parkeri | reverse complement strand
CCACCCCCCCCCCCCCCCCCCACGGTGCCCCCATCTATTTCAGATTGCAAAAGCCAACAGCAGGCTGGCTATCGCACCTGCTCACTGAGCAGAGGAGCGGAACTGAGAGACAACTTTCTCTCTCAGGTATGCTCCTCTGCTCAATGGGTGGAGTTTCAATAGCCAGCCTGCTGTTGGCTATTTCAAATTAAATTACATCCACCTGTCCCCTGCAGAAGCTAACTGGCAGGAGAATGGGGCTGCATAGGGGGTTATTAGTGGCTATGCCGCGGGAGGGGACCTGGGGTGTGCAAGTAGCTGGTCTTGCCCAGGGCGCAAAATTGTCTAGCACTGGCTCTGGACTTAGGGCTAGTGTAGATTGGTTCAGACTCAGAAGTAACTCAAATACAGGTATGCTTTAAGGTTGGTTCTGAGATTTGCCTTTTGTTTTCTCAAAAGGTTGCATCAAGCTGCTCCATCTACCTCTGAAATACCTTGAGGTGCTTTAAATTGCTTTTGTATCCAAATTAACTTGCACAGGTAGGAAAAGCAGCACAGATCCAAACCAATATATGTTTGTTATTTTATCACTTATTGGTAGTTCATTCTGTGTATCAGAGTGCTTCTATTTTCACCTAGCACTTGTACTTGTGCTTTTGTTGTGCCTGTGTAGCTTATTTACTGGCACTTGAACTACATATATCAGATTTTATTTTGCAAAGTAACAGCCATTTATATATGTTGCATTGTCCTGTAGTACTCTTGCCAGGTCTGCTAGCTCCTTGATAGTCCTAACAGTTACTGAACTCTCTGAGCATTAATTTTATAGCATGTCAATGAAGCCACTGAATGAATAGCATTTAAAAAAAATCACTTCATATTAAATGTAACTCTTTTTACATGTTTGGGAGTTTTGTTCCCTATGTTAGAACCTATCCACATTAATGGTATGTTAGACAGGATAGTGAAGAGACCAGTTTCCTCAATGGCATCCTTGGATGTATCAATTTATAAAATATTGAATGATCTTTAAAACTTACTATTATTTGCAAGAATAACTCCCTGTACATTTGGGATAATTTATGGCCTGCAGCCATCTGTTTCCCATATCTAACATCACTGTCTAGAAATACCGTCAAACCCATAATGTTATCCTTTATATCTATGCCACATGTTTTGCAAAAATGGTGCAATGATAAACCATTTTTATTTACATGAGATGTACAGTGGAACATATTGTTATGAATTTGTTTACTTATATAGAATGGTTCTAAATCCAAAGAAAACAATTTATGTCAATAAATCATCTTCAACAGAATTGTGTAAACATATAAGAAAAATGTGCACAACCATCAACCAGCCTTTTGTGTTCATTGTTTACCTGTGTAGCGGAATTTGTATGAATCTTCCTGAGTAGTATGTTTCTAAACATGGAAAACAATACCATTCCCCCCTCAGATTTGTTTGAACCAGATATTTTGCAGCAGGAAATATTTATAAAAACTGAAAGTCTTTTGTTATTTCAGTCTAGTGTGAGAGGCATAGTAATGTGAGAAGCAATTATGGAAGGAAAAATGAGCAGTAAGGTGGTAGTAACTGTGTTTTACCATCTCACAGCAAGGATGAAAGAGGGGCATTGTACTACAAAGCAGTGGATGTTACTTTAGTATAGGATTGGATAAATGACATGCATGTATAGAAAGTGGAGACAGACCGCAGTGGAAGGTACACTGCTGAGTTGTGGAGATTACCTATGCATGGGGTATATTATAGTTAGGCAGTAGCTGAAAGGCACTGGTTGCCCAACTCTGGAACAAGAATGTGAATACTCACTGAATACTAAAGAACCTAGCACTGAGACTCAAATATACTGTGACTAGCACCAATCACTTCCTAAAGAGGAACTTTATACACAAATTTCACTGTCTCCCAAAACTTTTAAGGAATGCCAACTGCCAAGGTTGCCATTGTGTTTATTTCAGCTCTCAACTGAACTTTCAAGTTCTCACATGGCTGGTGTCATAGCTGATCACAATTGCATCACAATGGCAACTTCAATCCAAATAGAGGCTAAGATAGTACCTTCCTTGGCTGTAAGGAATAGGAGGTGTAGTTCTGCTTTAAAGTAATCCTAAAGTCAAAAGGATTTTAAGCCATTGCATATGCTGATTAAATCACTAACAATGAATGCTGCTCCTTGATGTTTAAAAGTATTAGCTTCCTGCAGAATGAACCTGTTCCTTGAGCACTGGCCCTGATATCCTGTTGTAGGGTGTACCTTGCAGGGTCCTATGGAGCCACCCTTGTGTGTGCTAGTAAGCTTTGTGTGTCTCCACAAACACAAAGGCACAGTAAGGCAAATCACTCTTCTGCTCCCCACTCCTTCCTCCTTCACCCATCCTCCTTTCTCCAAGCTAGTAGATGGACAGCTGCTGGAGACTGTGCTGTCGCTTGTGATTTTGTGCTGCAAAGGAAGTTCAGGGAAGCTAAGTTAGAGCCATCTGTTCAGATGACTGTAAGTGCTTGGGCAAAAATGTAAAGAAATACTTTGCTGGGAAATTTATTTTAGTTGGATCTGAAATCATTGAAAACTTGAAAAAAAGTTTGAAAGTTTAATACTTGATGTCTCTCAGTGGAAACTGGGTGTAGCCTTTACATATTATGTTGCCAGAGAACCAACTATTCCCAGGGAACTCACGGTGCGTATCATGCACTGGGTAAATAGGAAGTATAATCACTTCATTAAAAAAGAATATATATATATACGCATTCTTTTTCATTTGTTATTCAGTTATTTTTGGTTTATTAGAGTGAAAAAAGACCAACAACAATAAATAAACTTTGTATACAACAGCTGAATTCTAGTTACTCCCTGCCAGCTTGAGGATCAAAAACTTAGAAGTAGCAGAATCTATACAATCTCCTCTTGTTTGTGCCCCTTGAATTATGGATACTGAAAAGAGAGATCACTGTGAAAAGCTCTGCAGGAGAGCTGAAAGGACAGGAATAAGTAATGTGTTGCATCCTTCAGTGGGAATTTAGCATCCTGCATAATTATTACCAATCCAATTTAATTCAGTATTTCTGTGCAGTCATATTTACATAAGATAAAATGTAGAACCTACATTTTGTGTGTCATTTAATTATTCATAGTTAATTGAGAAAACTGTCACGGTTGCCTTCTGTATGTTTGCTTTCTTCCTTGTTCATTTAGGCAATATATTGAACTGACATTGTTTTAATTGTGCAGGCACTAGTAAATAAAACATGGCGATCCAATTATATAAAAAGTATAAAAAGTCACAGAATTTTAAACTGTACAATGTAATTGCAAGAAATAGTCAGTCCCCTTACTTTCCTTATTCAACCATTAGCTGGTAATATGAAAGGAGAATGACTGGCAGCATATTTTTTTACACTAGCGTTGCAGATTACATTATGGAATTAGTTGTTCACAGTCCATGGGGCCTAATTATGCATCTGCAATGCAATCCTGCAGAAGCAACACTAGAAAAATGTTCCTAAGGTTTCCCAGGAATATACTTTAAACATTATTTAAATAATACATCAATTCACCCTTTGGACCAATTTTGTGCAGTTGCTGTGCACTTGCGTGAAACCAATCCCCCGCTACATGATTCTTATGCTTGTGTATCCCATAATATTAACATAAATCTATATGATTATAAATTATTTATAAAGATATTTTCTGATAAGGGATGTCATGGCCCAACTTATTAAATATAGAAAAATACATACTTAATTGGTGTAATGTTACAGCTATTTTGTAAAGCTCTGTTGTTAGATTTTATGTTTCGCTTAAATTTGTTTTGCTCTGTTAAAAGTTATTTTTAAAGAAAGGATTATGATTTTTTAACAACTTTATAGAGACCCTTTCAGGAACCCTTTATGGGCCTTATTAATGGAGGCCTTACATTAACAGTGAGGGTGGGCAGTGTTCACTCTCCCTAGGTCCTTCCGGCTCGGTAATGCATTCCTGTGCACTGACTTGCCTAGCAAATGCAGCTGTGCTCAATTGAAGGGATGTAGCTTATGTCCAGACAGTGAGAATACTTCATTAATGCATTCATAATTAAATATACAATATAACTTCCAGGCTACAACATTCAATGAAGAACCTAGGCCACCTCCAAGAAGTGTGCATATTCCTCTCTATCTCTTGATTTCCTTCGTTAGCCTCCCAAACATTTCTATATTTTCTTTGGCCTCTCTCTTTGACTCTCACCCCTACAACCTTCTGTTTTTTTTTCCTTAATACATTTTCTCTTCTTTTCCATTTGTTCTACATGCCTTAACAATTACCATCAAATAATGCTTTTCAACACTGCAATTTGTTAGTATTTACACCTTCATGCCTGCAGTCTGAAGATTAAAGCTCCTCAGAATTGATGCCCCTCGATGTTTGAATATTAATCTGCATTCCATTTTGACAGCTAGGAGCATGCAGAGCTACACTGTCCTAGCTGTGAGACCACTCAATGATAGCCCCTAGTCTCTACTAATGATCAGGAACCAATTAGTGTGGACACTGATCACGTGATCACCATATCAGCTGTAACATGGTAATCATGTGGATGTACTAGTAAACAGCTGTCATTGTAACAGCTGCTAGTGTATTTCATTTTCTGAAAAAGACAGCATTTAAAAAATCAACTAATTATGAATGTAATAAAAAGTGTCCATCTCCCAGCTTATATTAAAAAAGCTTAAGCAGGGTTTATTTAATTAAGGTAGGTAGCTGATGCAAACTGACTTGGCAGACTTTAGTCTGGACATCTGGGCATCAAGGACTTCTTATCACGAAAGATTAAGCATCGAACTTCAGATCCATGTGTTAAAGATGGTGTAAATTTAGCTTAACTTAAAGGAGAACTATGAGATGAGTGATTTCCACTCACCTCATAGTTTGCATTAAAAGTTTTGGTCACTATGTTTGATTTTATTATATATAGCGCATTGCAAGGTAACATTATTTCCTGCTTTTACTCTTTATTTTATTTGTCCCTCCAATAATAAATGAAATTAATCTCATAGAGCTCTACAGAAATAATTAGCATGATCTATTTCCAACGTTGTATTCATTATATAATTTCTTTAATTTTCTAAGCAACATATGCCTTTTGGGGTTTATCATTGGTCTGGAAGGACTAGGCTGGTGTTTTGAAAAATATTCCCAAAGTGTTGACCCTCTTTCTGAAGCTCTCGATCAATGCCAAATCCCCTTTGGAAAGTTGAGGGAAACCTGTCCATATGATTGGTGAACCTGCCGTTAACCATTACGTTTTCTTAAGGTATCTTTGAAGGTTACTGATGCGTAGCACAGTAAAGCCTTCTTAGAACAGAAGGTATTTACATGTCTCATTCCATTGCAAATTTGTGGGGATATGTGATGAATTGAGACATGTGAATTTCTGCTATTCCTAGAAGGATTTACTGTCCTATGCACTGACTCTGTTGAAGAACTTCTTGATTCCATTAATCCCATCTTGCAATAACCTATATGGCTGTACTTTAGAGTTATTATTGGAAATCTGTTATAGCTTGCCTCATTACCCAAACCACATATATGAATATTCTCTGTTTTAGTTGTTTAGCTGTAGAGTCTCTTTTTCTCTGAATACATAATTGCGGTTCTCAGCTAGTAAACTAGCTAGCTTTACCCATATGACACAAAAATATGATACAAAACAATCACTACCTATCAGCTAACAGAAGGTGGTGCTGTTGAATAAGCTCATGACTTGTTTTCACATTCCAACAATAAACTGGTGATCAATGCCTTATCACTTCTGTCATTCTTGATTGAACTTTAAAGAATCAACCATATGGAAAGCACTATAATGCTTGACTTGTACTGAGTTACTTTAACAGCAAATGCTTTAACTGTGATATAACAATATATTTAAGTACAGGAGAACATTATCCCCTAAGATGCATACTGCTAGATACACTAATTTTGGAGCTCTATTGATGACACAAATCGCTAAGCTATATTAAAACACCGCACAGTCATTAGATAAGCTTCTTTTATAAGCTTCAGCCAATGAACATTTTCACAGGCTCACTTTTTATGTAATGGAAAATAAAATGTGTGCACGTTAATTACTGCTGCAACTTCTACATCTGCACACATAGCTAGGCAGAAGTTTAGCATTGGCATAGACTTAGGGTTTCTGTAAGCCTCATTATGATTAACTAAAGCAATAAATCAAGGTAGCCACATTTTTATTTCCTTTCGTGCTGTATTAACGGAACGTCTCAGAGTGCATTACAGGGTTGACTGGACCTGAGTAGTGAACATTTATTTTTTGGCGGGGGGATGCACAAAGATGTGTAGCACGCTTCCTCTGAAGCGTGAAGTCCTTTACACTCAATGAAGAATGTGTCAGTTACATTGCAGTGTTTTACGGTTTATTGTTTAGCAGAAAACCTGAAAATGTGTTGTCGAAGGCCCCTTGGGGGTGCTGTTGTTTTTCCCTTTTACATTTACCAAATATTTCAAGGGAGTATATTACTGTGATTTTTCTCTGGGCTGACAACCGGCTTTTTTAAGCTACACACTTTAAAGTTCAATATGAAAGTCATCATATGAGTTAGTGTAATTTGAAAAGAATGAGCTACTGTGCTAGCAACATTCTTAAAAATTTGCAGCGTAAAGTGGAGATATTAAATTGCAATTTATGTCATTATACTGTTTGTAGACAAATAGCCATACTTAAGGAAATGTTTTGCATATACTACCCTCCATCTCTTTCCATTATTGCTTGAGATTACTACTAAATTCAGAGCTACATATCTCATAAGGTACGCATGGATCTGTGTACAACAACAAAGTAAAAGCATTAAAGTGTCATGCTTGCAGTACAATTGATTACTGTTTTTCTTTGATTTAGCCTTGTAGGTAAATTTGAAAGCAGCACTAAAATGGGAGGGGGCACATAAAGGACCGTTGAGAGGCGTCACAACCGTTTTCATAGCTCAGGTTACGTAGCATTTCCATCATCCTCTGTGGCCTGATGGTAGACACAGTACAGACTAGCGATAACAGCATAAAAGTAGACAGCACGACAACAACAACAACAAAATAAAATGTAGCATCATGGTTACAATTAGTAATTATTATTTTTTCTGTGATTTTGCCTTGTGAGTAAATTTGGCAGCAGTGTTTCCCCTTGCACATTTTGTTTTTCATTTTCACTACCGTATATACTCGAGTATAAGCCGAGATTTTCAGCCCATTTTTTTGGGTGAAAAGTGCCCCCCTCTATTATGCAGCCCTGTAGGTGATAAAAGAGGTTGTGTTGTAAGAACAATTATACATATTCAGTTATGTCTAAGGAATCATGAATCTGAAATATGTCTGTGACTAAATTATTTTGTTCTTTTGATTTGCATAAGTATAACTTACATGCAGTGGCAATAATTAATCCTCCTTTGTATCAGAAACATACAGTATAACTGATTTTGTTAAACTTCTCCTGTCTCAGCCTAAATGTGACACATCTTTTAGTATTATCATTTTTTGAATATGAGGACACAGATGCAAAAGAGGACTACTTTAGCCCTGGCTGGCATATGAACTGATATCAATATACCTGTCCAACTGTCTGATAATTATTTTCTTTATTTATTAAAAAAAGATGTTATTTATTGCAAAAACGTAGACTACTTCAATAAAGTATATAAAAAGGCAAAACATTTTTGTGCTTTAATAGAGTTTGGAAGAGTTAGAACCCATGTCAGAGTTTCATTTGCTGTTTGTGTTCCTCTTAGAAAATTCCACTTTCTTTGTTTGTCCTGGTGACTATTATCACTAAAACAAAAAAGGTGTTAGGAGCATGTCTAATGCTCCTATGCCTATCTCAACCTCACAGCTCCTTCTGGTGGTTGGTTGTTGCCACTGCACCTATCCCAGTCTTCTTGTTGGTTGTGGGCTAATGAGCTTGGCCACACACCCTCAGACTTTCTCTTTTAGCTGTGGGCTAATGAACCTGGCCACACACCCCTCAGGCTAGGGATTGGTTAGTGTTGATTTATTTAGGCATAGTCCTGTCTAGTCCTGTCTGCACAAGCTTGTATCCTGCCGCAGTATATCTTAATCTTGCATCCTGTTCCTGTCTTGTATCTTGCATCCTTGTTCTGTCTTGCATCTTGTCACCAGTAAGTACTACTGTTTTGTACCTGCGGCCTGCCTGCGACATTCATAGTCAGAGTATATACTTTAAGAAAAGGGGCCACCTGAGTACTGGTAGGCACATTTGCCTTATGAGAAAGCTGGCTGTTAAAGGTAAAGTCACTCCCCACAATATGCTCTGAATGAAGTGTTTGCATCCTGTCCTGATCAAAGTGAGAGAAAAATCTAAAATTTTGAGTTGCCACTAGAACAGGAATAGAGTGAAAATCTTCTAATGGGGAAATTTGTTCTGGTAATGGCTGTTTAAGAGGAGTTTAGCCTCATTTTGCAGAGATTTCGTCTCACTTTCTGTTGGGTCTACAGGACAGTTTTAACAATTCCCTACTGTAAAAAAAACATATTGGTTTTAGATATACTTAGGGGGTTATTCACTATGGAGCCGAAGGATACAGCCGTAGCTTCGGTCGATCCTTTGGCTCTCTTTGGCAGCCTTTGCCCTTCAGTTCTGTCGAACTATTCACAATAGCCCGTACAGCAGCCGAAGGCAGCCGAGCGGCTCAGCCGACAGCCGAAGCGTGGAGAAAGGTTGGCCGAAGCCGACCAATCTCCACGCAAATCTCACGGCTCACTACACCCAGTTGTAATGACAGATCGGTGTCCCCAAATGACCTGGGGATGCTGATCTGTCATTAAACAATAACAACTGGGCACAGCGAGCCATGACATCATGGCCGCCTCCGCCCAGTTATTCATTGGCCGGGACCTGTTAGAAGATTTTGGCAGGTGCCGGACAATAGGACACAGTTGGGTGGAGTTAGCTGTCACTGTTAGCTCCGCCCAATTGTTTTTCTTTTGCCAGCAGCTTTAAAAAAAATATTTTTAATTTTCTTTTTTTCTTTTCTTTCTTTTAATTTTGTTTAATTTTCCTATTTTCTTACATTTTTAAAATACTTTTTTGAACTTTTTAAAAAATATTTTTTTATTTACTTAATTTATTTGCTATTTTGCTCGGTACCTTGGAATGTTGGATCGGCTGAGTCGAACAGCTTCTGCATTCGGCTCAGTTGACCATGCAGAGCATGTTTGGCTGACCAAAGGCAGCCGATGTACGGCTGATTTTAGCCGATGTACGGCTGAATTTAGCCGTATATGCCAGAAGTGAACAGCCAAACAGCGTTCAGCTCACTTCACTTCAGCTGAGATTTTCACTCGTTATTGTGAATAACCCCCTTAATGTTTGATAGAATTAGTCTGATAGTCCACAAATGTCACCAATTATATTAAACTGGTCAGTGAAGAATTTAAAACATCCACGCATTACTAGTTTAGCCTGTATGTTTTCCATTGATGTTATTTCAATTATTTTTGTAACATGCTCTGCTGTACTTTCAAAACTGTTACATTAAGTGTTACATCCAAAACATGGAGGTTCCTAGGATTGTGAAAAACCTGGGCTACCTTGTGCACCCTAAAGAGAGAAATGGTGCATGTAGCCAAATCACACTAAGCAGTGTATGTAGCTTAAATGTTGATGTTTTAACATGTGCTGCAGTCGATTTACCCACAAACTATACCTTAATTAGATTTAGAGTTATTATTATTATACAGGATTTATATAGCGCCAACAGTTTACGCAGTGCTTTACAATATACGGAAGACATTACAATCACAATGCAATTCAAGATAAGATGGTAAGGAGGGCCCTGTCCCTGAGGGCTTACAATCCATAAGGGAGGGGCAAGGGATACATGAGGAGGTAGCTGTGTGGGGATGAGTTGTTTGAGAATGTGGTTAGTTTGATGTGGGATATGCCCTGAAGAGATGAGTCTTAAGGGATCGCCTAAAGGCAGTCAGAGTGGGAGATAGTCGAACAGGTTGGGGTAATAAGTTCCAGAGGACGGAAGAGACTCTAGAGAAGTCTCGGAGGCGAGCATGGAAGGAATTGACGAGTGAGCTGGAAGCAGGAGGTCTTTCGAAGAGCGGAGTGGATGGTTAAGGTGATAATTTGAGACCAGTTTTGAGATCTAGCCAGGGGCAGAGTTGTGGATGGCTTTTTAAGTGGTTGTTATTATTTTGTATTTTTTCCTTTGGGCTATTGGAAGCCAGTTCCGCGATTGGCAGAGGGGGGTTGCAGACACTGAGCGGTTGGTTAGGTGAATGAGTCTAGCAGCAGCATTCATGATAGACTGAAGGGGGTTAGCCTGTGTAGTGGTAGGCCAATGAGGAGGGAGTTGCAATAGTCAAGACGAGAGATAACAAGTGAGTGAATAAGTAATTGTGCGGCTTCATTGGTGAGGAAGGGGCGTAATTTGGAGGTGATGCGAAGCTGAAGGCGGCAGGATTTGGCTAGTGATTGGATGTGGGGAAGAAAGGTGAGGTCCGAATCAAGGATGACATCTAGGACCTTGGCATGGAGGGAGGGTTGAATAGTTGTTTTATCAAGCTTAAGGGAAAAGTTGGGGGAGGTGCACGGATGGGAGGAAATATGATGAGCTCAGTTTTTGAAAGATTGAGTTTTAAGAAGTGTTATGGCATCCAGACAGATATGTCATTTAGTAGATTAATGACGCGCAAGGACAAAGAGGGGGAGAGTTGTGGAGTAGAAAGATATATTTGAGTGTCATCGGCATAGAGATGGTATTGGAAGCCATGTGAGGTTATTAACTGACCAAGGGAGGCGGTGTAGATGGAGAAGTGAAGGGGTCCAAGGACAGAGCCTTGGGGGACCCCTACAGAAAGAGGAACAAGAGGGGAGGAGTTAGATTTGTAGGTGACTCTAAAGGAGCGCTTAGATAGGTAGGAGGAGAACCATGAGAGAGCAGAGTCTTGTAGGCCAAGCGAGTAGAGAATGGTCTAATAGCAAGAGTAAAGAGTAGTGGCCATTGTTTTTAGCTGTTAGTTAGTCATTAGTCAGTTTTAGGAGGGCAGTTTCAGTGGAGTGTGGGGGGGGCAAAGACGGGCTATAAGGGGTCAAGAAGGTTGTTATCAGCAAGGTGGTGGCTCAGGTGGCTGTAGATAAGGCGTTCTAGGAGTTTGGAGATGAAAGGGAGTAAGGAGATTGGTCTGAGATTGTTGAGGTTGGTAGGGTGCAGTGAGGGTTTTTTGGGTATTGGGGTGACTAGCGCATGCTTTAGAAGGGAGGGAAATATGTCAGTAGAGAGTGAAAGATTGAAAATGTGAATAAGAGAGTGTAGGATAGAGTAAGGGGGTGACCAAAGTAGTGGTGAGGGAACTGAGTCCAGGGGGGAAGTGGTGAGGTGGGTGTCAGAGAAAAGCTTTGTAACCTCCTCTATGGTGACAGGGTTAAAAGAGGAAAGTTAAAAGTGTGATGGTGGGTCTGGTACATTAATAGGGGAAGATGCCTGGACAGTGGCGATCTGATCCCGAATTGTATCTATTTTTTTAAATGAATGGCAATGTCCTTGGCAATGAGTGAGTTAGTGGGTGGTGGCAGTGGAGAACATAGTAGAGAGTTAAAAGTAAAAAAGAGTTGACGTGGTCTGGATGAGAATGTGTTAATTAGAGTGACAAAATAAGTCTGTTTGGCATCACGGAGGAAGGAGTTATATTTTAGGACGGCAGCTTTACTAAGGGAGGACATTTCTCGCCTCAAACAATCATGGGTGGGAACAGTGGTGGGAGCACCCTCAGTGGGCCGTTCCGCAGGGACGGCTATACTTATCGGTAAACATCTGCAACACTCACTACTTGCCCAACAACATGATTTAGAGAGGGGTCGGTGGTCCCACATCACCATACAGATCGGACATACCACATTCGAAATTTGTCTGCCCTAATTTCTTCTACAACGTAATTTGGGCTCCAGGCCCCATCTTAGGGAAGCCTATGTCTAATAGACACATAATTTTCATGAGATTTGGGGAGGCAGAAGACTATAGTAAGCAGTTTCTGCATCACAGAAAGGCCTGCAGTGTGTGAAGTGATAAGACATGGACAGAGGCCCAAGCAAACGTAGGCCTAGAGGCAAGGACAGGTTCTTGGTGAAGAGAAAGTGCAGGGATACAGATGCCCTCAGAATTAGGCCAGCATTGAGGACAGGACACCTAGAACATTCTCCAACTTTCTGATCTGGCACAATTCTTCACACTGCATCTGGCTAGGATAGTACTCTAAAGCTAGCCATACACTGTTCTATTTTTTTTTTGTTCAAGCCAGGTGCTGAACAAAAAAAAAATAGAATAGATTACTCCATCAATGCTTACGAGCGTTGATCGAGGAATCCCCGCTGTTTCCTTTGAATTCAAACAGCGGCAAGAGGTAAATAAATCAGCTATATAGGAACTTTGTAAGCACTAAGCTGTCAGTCAGTCAAAATACTTTGAGCAGAAAGGAATGCAAGGAGCAAAAGTGTGTATTTTTCAGACACAGAAGGGAATGCATACAGTTGTACAAAAAAGTTAAACTAGCATATAGTGTACACAAAAAAAGCCAGCAAACATAATGGCATAATAGAATGGAGTTTTTTTTAAGTATAATAAAATACTTATGAAAGTCAGTGTTTACAAGGTACTCAACTCTTCTGGGTGCACTAAATGCACTGTGTGTGTGTGTGGGGGTGGGGGGCTGGGAGAGCTACAGTGGGCTAAGGATTCTGAAAGGGGCTATGGGGTTGAAAGACACTGCGGATCAATGTGGGGGACACTGTGGAGGACCGCACTGTAGGGGGCTAGGGGGAGGCACTTGCAGGGCGATGTGTGCATATTCCTCTCCCACATACTTTTCAAACCTCTTACCAGTAAGTTCACCCGCCAGGAAGTTCTTCTTACTCTCTGTGGTCATGTGATAGTTCACATGACCATGGGAGAGAAAGGACAGAACTTCACTCCCCGACAGGTACCCATGATAACAAGAGGTTTGTAGCTGCTCTGCATCAAGACAAGCATTGATCTAAAATACTCTCCTATGAAGCTGACTATAGTAGTGCCTGGCATTGGAATGCTCATGTTCCAGAACAGTGCACCTGCTTTCACTTTGCAGAGTGTCCTGTAAACAAGACACTTGAAAACCTTTGCCATGTGCCACCCTCAGAGCAATTGATACTATAGGCCACATCCTATGTGGCCTAGTAGCAAATATGGCCCTGCACTTCCCTTAAGAAACAGCTGCGGGGCACTTGTCTGGCATTGCTCACTGTGAAATATATTCATCTGAATCTCTCCAAAGGGGAAAGGATTTCTGGATAGTGCAGTATTTTTTTACATGGCAGGATTGTATGTGAATGCTCCAGCTGCCAGTGTTTTTCACCCTCTGGGACTCATAAGCACAGGGTTGGTAGTTCTAGCAAGAAAACATCAGACAAATGTTTCTCTAAAATTACCAAGCCCCTACTTACCCCTTCTCCCTCTGCCTGTAGTTTGTACTTTACTGAAACCACCCTTGAGGGACATGAGGGTCAAAATGACAGTGCTGGAAAACCCTTCACCTGAGGGTTCACCTGAGGGTTCTCCTCACTCACTCACTCACTCACTCACTCACTCACTCACTCACTTTAGGATGAGCCCAGTGCACCTATGTTTATTTCAGACATCAATGATATACTAGGGAGCTTACCACAAGAAAACAGCATATGTCTAGAAATCCTCTCCAGTGGAGGTGAGTCACTGGGCTGGTGGCCCTGAATTGAGGAACTATGCCATTTTGACTTCGAGCAGAGTAGGACCTGCAGTCACTTGCTGAAAATTATATAACTACCTGCTTGCTATTCAGACTTGTGATGAGAGTGTCTGGCAGTGGAAAGACTTTGAGCATAGATCTATGGCTCTAAAAGTGTCATGACACTGAATGCCAAGTACCACAAAGGAAGTTGATACTGGAAGATGTATAAAAGTGTGCCACAATAAACCATGTCATATGAGCATCAAACTTTCACCATAACTACCAGTTACTGTGACATCATGACCCTTTGCTCTGTACTCTTTCTTTAGTCCATAAAAGGGCCACGTGGTTGCCATTGCCCCCCAAACTAAAGGTCTTTCACATTTTGGGGTCTATTCACAAAGCTGCCGAGGGCAGCCGAGTGAATGACCGATCAGAAGTGAAGTGAGCCGAACACCGTTCGGCTATTCACTTCAGGCTGGTACGGCTGATTTCAGCCGATATACGGCTGAAATCAGCCGTACATCGGCTTGCTTCGTGTGGCTTCGGATCAGCCGAACATGCTCAGCATGTTCGGCTGATCCGAAGCCACACGAAGCAAGCCGATGTACGGCTGATTTCAGCCGATATACGGCTGAAATCAGCCGTACATCGGCTTGCTTCGTGTGGCTTCGGATCAGCCGAACATGCTCAGCATGTTCGGCTGATCCGAAGCCACACGAAGCAAGCCGATGTACGGCTGATTTCAGCCGATATACGGCTGAAATCAGCCGTACATCGGCTTGCTTCGTGTGGCTTCGGATCAGCCGAACATGCTCAGCATGTTCGGCTGATCCGAAGCCACACGAAGCAAGCCGATGTACGGCTGATTTCAGCCGATATACGGCTGAAATCAGCCGTACATCGGCTTGCTTCGTGTGGCTTCGGATCAGCCGAACATGCTCAGCATGTTCGGCTGATCCGAAGCCACACGAAGCAAGCCGATGTACGGCTGATTTCAGCCGATATACGGCTGAAATCAGCCGTACATCGGCTTGCTTCGTGTGGCTTCGGATCAGCCGAACATGCTCAGCATGTTCGGCTGATCCGAAGCCACACGAAGCAAGCCGATGTACGGCTGATTTCAGCCGATATACGGCTGAAATCAGCCGTACATCGGCTTGCTTCGTGTGGCTTCGGATCAGCCGAACATGCTCAGCATGTTCGGCTGATCCGAAGCCACACGAAGCAAGCCGATGTACGGCTGATTTCAGCCGATATACGGCTGAAATCAGCCGTACATCGGCTTGCTTCGTGTGGCTTCGGATCAGCCGAACATGCTCAGCATGTTCGGCTGATCCGAAGCCACACGAAGCAAGCCGATGTACGGCTGATTTCAGCCGATATACGGCTGAAATCAGCCGTACATCGGCTTGCTTCGTGTGGCTTCGGATCAGCCGAACATGCTCAGCATGTTCGGCTGATCCGAAGCCACACGAAGCAAGCCGATGTACGGCTGATTTCAGCCGATATACGGCTGAAATCAGCCGTACATCGGCTTGCTTCGTGTGGCTTCGGATCAGCCGAACATGCTCAGCATGTTCGGCTGATCCGAAGCCACACGAAGCAAGCCGATGTACGGCTGATTTCAGCCGATATACGGCTGAAATCAGCCGTACCAGCCTGAAGTGAATAGCCGAACGGTGTTCGGCTCACTTCACTTCTGATCGGTCATTCACTCGGCTGCCCTCGGCAGCTTTGTGAATAGACCCCTTTGTCTATAATTTGGCTTTAAGCAAGATTCTGATTTCCAGTTGCTTTTTTATCTGCTGATAATAGTTTTATCAGATTTGGGCAAATCCAAGATCAGATCTCAATTTGAAGGGATCAATACGCTCATCTCTTATGTGCTGCACTAAGACCCTTTTTTACTGATAAAGTCCTTTGCATATGGTTCATAGTTTATGCAAGGTAAGTGTATTGTTGAAGAGTTTCAATTATGCTATTTTAATGAATATGTTGTCAAAAATGCTATTAAAAGATGTTTTGCGGTGGTATTTTTTTAAAATAAATTCTTTATTGAACAGTTTTATCATATAACAGCGGTTTCACATCGAAAGTACTGAGAACTCAGATTGAAACCGTCCCAGGCCTACAAGACGGTGCAGTAAACTGTCTTCCAGACCGGGAGGAAACTCTGGGTTGCCAAGGATCGCATACATGGGAGAGGGAGATGGGGACAGATGTTTAACCCTGAACGCCGCCTGGGCCACCTGCCATGTGGGGCCCACTGTTGGGTGGATGTTCAGTTGTTTGGGTAGAGCGGTCCCGCACCAGGGGAGGGCCTGAAGGGGAATCGATGTTATGGACTGCTCCAATGACACCCAAGGCTTATGGGAGTAGGGAGGGGGGGAGATCACAGACACAAGAGGATCAGGAGGGGAAGTGACAGAGACAATGGGATGGAAACGGTGTACTAGGGGGAGGAAAGATCGTCCAGTAGGGGACCTATAGGTCATCACTGGCAGGGGGAACCCCCCCCCTCCCCAGCATGCAACAAGAACCAAATCTCCTGGGTGCAGGACTCGAGGTGCGACCCATCCGAACAGTCCAATGGGCCCCTCACTCACAACTCGGGGAGTAGAAGCGTCCCTGGGGGTGACCGATCAAAAGAGTAGGCCGCAGAGGCGGGTGGTCAGGTCGAGCCCATGGCTCCCTTGGCTGGAAAGAGAGGGGGGGGGAGTGCGCTGCGGCCTGGAGGTGACTTTAAGGGAACACAGTTCAGCAGTACACAGATACTCCCCAGGGGTGGGATGGGACTCCACGAGTCAGTAGTGGTGATAGGCCTGGGGAGATGCTCCGGGGGCCGTTATGGTAATGGCTGTAACAGGCCAGAGACCCGTCTATGGGCTGGGCAGGTTCGGTAGTCTCAGGCATGGGCAGGGGATCGTAGAAGATGGGAGGAGAAGAGGGGTAAAGTCTCACCATGCCTACGGTTCCGCGGCCTCCATGACCGCATCGGGTGTGCGCGCGGGTCGGTCTCGAGATGGGGAACGCCGCGCCCGTCGGGCCCTGCGGGGCTTTGGTGTTGTGGCCTGGTCATCCGGGAAGTAGGCCAGCCAGTCGGGGAGGTGTAGGGTCGGTATGCCCAAGAACTCACACAGGGCTGGTACATCCTCCTTCGTGCGAACCTGGAATGTGGATCCATCTTTGCGGACGTGGAGACGTATGGGGTAACCCCAGCGGTAGATGGCCCCAGACTGACGGATCGCATCTAGGAGGGGGCGCAGAAGGGCCCGACGTCGGAGGGTGTTCCTGGAGATATCCGGTAAGATCTGGAGTTGGGCCCCATCAAACTCCACGGGTCTTTTCAACCAGGCCTGCCGAAGGATGTCTTCTTTCACTGTGTAATAGTGTAGGCGGCACAGGATATCCCGCGGGCGGGCAGGATCCGCGGATGCAGGGCCAATGGTGCGGTGGACCCTGTCCATGAGGATGGAATCCGGAGCGGCTGCAGGTAAAAGTGTGCCAAAAATGGCCTGTACGGTGGACCGGAGATCCGCCGGCATGGTCGCCTCCGGGAGCCCCCGGATCCGGATGTGTTGGCGGCGGTTGCGGTCCTCCAGGTCTTCCATCTGTACCTGCAGGGAAGCGAGGTGAGGTGACGGGTCCGGCTGGGCCTGTTCTAAGCGTTGGTCACCGCACAGGACTCCGTAACCGTGGAGACCTCCGCGGACACCGGCTGAACCTCCTGGCGGACTTTATGCAGGTCCCGTTGTAGTGCGGCCTCCACCCTCGTGACCAGGGCCGCAAAGTCCTCTTTCGTGGGGAGATAGCGCAGGAGCGCCCGGAATTCCCGCGGGACATCCGTCGGAGGGTCACGAGGCGGGTATTGATCCGCATCCGTGGAATCGGAGTCGTATAGCCGGGGCGACCGCATGCCCGATGTCATCCCATTCCGGGCCGGGGAGAGGGATCGTGTGGAGCCTCGAGGCGAGGATGGTGGTTCGCCCTCCGCCGCCATATTGGATTGGTCGCGGCTGCGGGGCCTGGTCCTCGTGGAGGAGAAATAACGCTGCAGGGACGGGGTTCCCCTCTGCGAAGGGGGTCCCCCCTCTTTCCTGCGCTTCGACATCGTCAGGTGGGTCGAAAAAGAGTGGTTGAAGTTGTGGTAGGTCGTCTGTAAGGTGGTGGCACCACGGAGCTCTCACGCTATGCAGCCTATTCCGCCATGTGCAGGACACGCCCCCGCGGTGGTATTTTTAAACCTACTATATTTCACATATACAGTACACTGGTGTTTTAACCACTGTGCAGATTTACATAAATGTTTTCAAGACATTTTCATGACAGTTATTTTTCCTTGCTATGTCAGAGAGTCCAAAATGTCACAAGTATCTATGTTTAGTTGTCACAAGAGGAATATTCAATTTCAGATGTTGACAATCTTAAGGATTTACCAGTGGAAGCCTAAAAGTCATCCGGTATTCAGTTCTACCTCTCTTTAAGCACCTTGTCACAGTGAGTTATTTCAGTGTGTGCTACTTATGGCATCAGTGGGAAATTTTTCTAGTACCTGCTTATTAATCTCCTCCTTCTCTAAGCTCTGAATACAGAAAAATACAGGCTGCCAGAGAGTCAATCTGGATGTAATGTGCTCCCTTGATAAATGGCTCTTATCCCTTTTTCAGCCTGGCAGAGTACTTTTGTTCTTTATTTTTTGTTAATGCTTATGATAAAAAATTAAATTACTGTTCATCTTTTCAATAAGTGTTCCACAGAGATTCCCCCACTCAAGAACAAACATTTAAAAAAGACTGCAGAAAAAGGTTTAGCTTTATACACAGCTCTGCTATATTATTCATTGCAATGTATTTTTAATGGCTTAAAAAAAAAAGAGAAAATATAGTTTAATTTCTATGACCGGCTGCCTAAGATTTACTGAGCGATAACTTCACACATCCTTTTTAAAGATGCACAATGAAACAGACACAGTTTGCTTGACTTTACTAAGCTAGAGATGCTCATAAGAAATTCATACATGCTTGAAGAATACTGTCAAGAGATTTGATCAGGTGCAGAGGATTGGCTGACCTTTGACCTACCAGCATTAATTTGGTTTTGCTATGAAGGAAAATAGGTCAGCACAATAGTACCTGTTCAAATGACTGAACTCATATAAATATACAGTGAAGTACATACATGGGAGATGTTATACCAGTCAAAGGATTTACATTTCTGTTCACACAGTCCCCCTGGAATTTACATAGCCCTAGCACAAAACACAACCAGAAAAACTGCACCCCATTTTCTTTTACTGTAAAAAAATACATTGGTGACATGTCTCTTCCCTAGAAGATTGATTGTCATCTTTCTGCTCAAGTCTTCTATCAGCTGGTTGAATGCCAGAACATTTGCATGCAGCACACAATCTATCATCTATTTTTGATTCCTTCAAGCTTAGATCTACAGGGCAGTAATAATGATCATCAGCGATGCTGCTCTGAAGGCTGATAGGCGGACGTGACGTCACATTAGTGACGTGACGTTACGTCCGGTTAG